>NW_020291504.1:0-410232 GCF_003184765.1 Aspergillus aculeatinus CBS 121060
AACCCTAATGTAAACCCTAATGTAAACCCTAATGTAAACCCTAATGTTTATATAGTTTATATCTAATAAATATAACTTTTTAACAAACAGAATACTTTCTAATATAGATAATTACATCTTTATAGAGATTTATCTAATAAAACTTTCTTCTAAGAAGGGCTTCTGTTTTTAATTATTCGAAATAGTCTGCTAGCCGATTATTATAATAAAGATTTAATAAATATTACCGAAGGTTTTTTTCTATAGAAATATACAAGCAGTACTTATATATAATAAGATTATTTTTATTAATTTTCTAATATTTAAAACCAGGATTATCTTATAAAACGGCAAGTTTTCAACGATATATTTTTATATTTTTATTTTAGATTCTTTTAATTAGATAATATAATTTCTTATTAATTTTAGAACAGAATAAGTTTTTATTTTTATATACTCGGAATGCTGCTGATATATTAATATATTTATTATAAAATAAGCTTACTTTAATAGTTTTAGAATATAACAAGTTTTTATATTTATATGCTCGGAACACTGCCGATATATTAATATATAGATTATAGAATACTTTTATTCTAATAATTTAGTTAGCTGTTTTTATACCGGCTTTTTAATTTTTTTAATTTTTTTAGAAGCTTAATATTATATAAATACTAAGTTTAGAACTCTTCTATAAAAACATCTTATTATACTTAAACTAGGATTTTACTAAAAATCTACCAGTTATTCGATGCTGCATCGACTTTAGAATTTTTATATTAAACAGGACTTCTAAGTCTTTTTTTATTTTCAACGGTAAATCGGCAGGATTACGCCTGCCGGACCGATGCTGAATAATAAAGTTATAATTATTAAAATATATATACTATCGAGTTTAACAGCTGTTTAGTTTCGGCTGCTTTATAAAAGTCTAAAGATTTTAATAATCTAAAAGAATTTTAACAGTATATAATAGCTTTTTAAGATATTAATACTAATACTTAAATAAATAAATAATAGCAAAAAGCTTTTAATCCGGGGTCGAATAATAAGTTTTAGTACTATTAAATTTTTTCGACCAGAATATAACAGAATAATATACTTTATAGTTATCTAGCTAGAATAATATTTCTACTATATTTTACTAAGAAATATTTGTTTTTAACCGGATCTTTCTCTAAAGATTAAAATGTCTTAATAAAAATACAATCTTAAAACTATAAAGAAGCTATTAGAATACTGCTGTTTTTTTACTAGTTAATACTACTTTTCCAGGCTTTTTTCTATTTTTAATATTTTTTAAAAGGAAAGTTAGTGGTAATATAATCAAAAAATAATTTTTAATAAAATACTAATAGAAGTTATAGAATCCTAAAAATACTTAGATCTTACAGTATATAGTTGATATCGGCTATATAAGAATATTAAATATCCGCCGAATATTTATCGATATACTATACGAGAATATAATATATACCAGAAATTCAATATAGTCTTGGTAAAAAGTATATTTTAATAGTTTAATATAAAGATCTGCTTTTTATAAGCGTTCTAATACTTGTTGTAAATAAAAAGTATAAAAAGAGCGGTTTTTAGAAAAAATAAGAATATTATCTAAATAGACTATACAGAAGACGTCCAGTATATTATAAAAAGCTAAATAGATATAGTTTTGAAATATAACCGGAGTGTTGGTTAATCTAAATAATATAACCAAATATTTAAAATATTTATAACGGATTCGAAAAGCTGTTTTCTATTTATCTTTCTATTTAATACAGATTCGATAGTATATATTTTAGATATTTAATTTCGAAAAATATTTGGCTTCTGCAATTCTATTTAAAATTTCTGAAATTAACAGTAAAAGATAGTAATTTTTAATGAAAATCTTATTAAGTCTTCTATAATCTATATACAGTCGAAGATCTTTATTCTTTTTTAGTATAAAAAAAATAGAAGCTCCCGCAGGGCTTTTTAAAAACTAAATTTATTCTAATCTAATATTTTTATTTATATAATAATGGAGAGATTGGAGCTTAACTTAAAATAAAAAATAAATAGATTTATACAGCGGGATTTTACTCTCTTTTAAATTAATAGTATGGTCTGAAAGTCTATACAGAAAAAATTATTAAAAACAGCTTAAAGAAAATATATCTAAAAAATTATAAAGTTCTAGAGGTAATATAATTTTATTATTTTTAATTTATAATTAATTTAAAGAGGTTTTATCTTTAGGTAATTATATATCTTTTAGAAGTTTTATTACAGCGTAAATATAAGTAAGATTTCGGCAGGTCTTTGTAAACTTATAAAAGATTAAAATCTTTAATATCTGAATTTTATACTACTACTGTTAATTTTATACGGATAGATAAATATATAGATTTTTTAAAGTAGTTATAGAGAGTAAAATAGGACTTCCGAAAAAATCTAAATCTCGGTTAATAGTTATATAATATCTTATAAATAATTATATAATTCCTCTTGAATTTGTAGCGGTAATAGAAATCTTCTATACTTTATAGATATTTATAATAAGACGGTTAATTGCAGCAATTAACAGGACTATAAAATAAGCTGTATTTAAACAAAATTACTAAATAAACTAATAACTAATAAGATTAATCTTAATATATAAATCTAAATCTATATAGGTTTTAAGAGTATTTTTAAAAAGAATAGATATATAGAACTAAGTAGCAGTCTCTACTTTAGACCAGTTTATTAAAAATATAAAAATTTCTTTAATTACTATCTTTTTTTTATTAGTTCTAGTTTAGTTCTATTCTTATTTCTATAGAAGTATTTATTAGCTAAATAATATTTACTATTATATTTATAGCAACAAAAAGTTTTCTCTTTTTGATTTTTTCTATTCTAAAAGATTTTCGAGAAAAAAAACTAATTATTTATCTGCGGAGATTCTGATCTTCTAACAACTTTATTTAAATAATTATTTTATATATCTGAATTTTGTTTTTTCTTTCGGCCTAATATATTCTAATAGTAAGTTGTAATAGATACTATTTTCTTACAAATATCTGGTAGTTTTAATATATATTTGTAAATATATCGACTAAATTCCGGTACCAACTTTAAGAAAAAGATTAATATATGTTTATAGTTCTGTTTAGGTTTAAAGTAATATTCTAAGATATCTAAATAAAAATAGAACTTTTTTAGATTCTAATTATTTTACTGATAAGCTTGTTCGAGCTGTTTTATTATATCAGACTATAGAATAATTATATTTCGAATAAGAAAGAAAATCTATTAAATAAAATAGTTTTAGAATTTCTTAGCTTTTTAACAGTTTTTCGGGGACTTTTTATTAATATATCGGTACTATCTCTGCCTGTAGATAGAGTCTAAATAGCTAACTGCAGCTAAAATCTTCTGATTTTCGGTATAATACTTCTAAGAAGCTCTCTTAAAAGTATATTATAGGTTACAAATCCACTCAGTTTTCTATTATAAACTAAATTGAAGTATAAAAATAGAGATTTTTTTAAGTTTAATTTCTTCTTTTTTCTGTTCTAAAGACGAAGTCGAACTGGTATAATATTATTAAGATTCTACTAGTAATTCGATATTTTTATATTTTATCTGTAAGAATCGAACTTGTTTTTTTAGTTGCTTTAACTGTTTTAATCGGTAAATAGTAGCTTATACTTCTTAAATATCTATTTAAGTTAAATAATTTATCTCTGAAGTAGATAAAGTGCCTTAAAATAATTTTAAAAAGAATTTATAAGATTTTATATTACTTTTTTTTAGATAACCAAAAAATAGAAGAATTAGAAATTATTAGAAACTATTTAATGCAGTAGATACGCTGGTTAGATAAGATAAGCAATATATATAGTAGAGAATAGTTAAAAGCAGTCTTTTTATTATTTTAAAACTAATTCTTAAGAAATCTCCTCCTCTAAAGAATTTCGGTATAATTTATTATACACAAAAATAAGAAGTAAACAGTATAATAATATAGGCATCCGGATTAAAAGCCCGGCGAATCAGTACCGACCTAGAAGCAAACTGTCTTACTGGTAGATAGAGGCTGCTGTAGGAGTAGGTATTATATAACATATATTATATTGGTTTAATAGATTATATCTAGGAATATACCAGCTAATTAGAATACTTACCGGGTCCTATCCTAGGTCTGATAAAGGTCCATCAGACCAACCCTTGTGGATTAGAATTTTTTTTAATAGGTTTAAATACTATTTACTGTCTGTATAATATAATTATATTTATATTCTTAACAATATAGTATATTATTATTAAAAATAGGAATTCCGGGAATTAGTAATTAAAGCTGAATAGAAAATAATACTATATTAAAATCTGATATAATATTATTTTATTATATAATATTATTCTGGATTGCTGTGGCCTGGTTGTAGAAGATACTATAAATAGATTATTTTAAATAATAAATAATTTTATTAGACTAAATTCTATATTAGTATTATTTATAAATTACTACTGGTAGTATATTAAGCTAAATAAAATATATATTTTTTATTATACTATTTAAGTTGGTGAAAGCTGAATTCTTAATACAATAAAAAATAGATAAAATATTCTAGTTTTAAGATTAATTATATATAATAATATTATCGCTAAATGATCCTATAATATTAATATTAGAGTAGCTGGACTATTATAAAATAATAATAGTTATAGTTAGTAAATATTTTTATTTAAAAATTATAGATTTTTAATTTATTATAATTTAAATAGTTTATTATATATTTTACTATCGCTTTAAAGATAAGTAAACAAGTAATATTTTTATGATCTAATAAAATTTTAAATAATTTAGCTGGTTATTTTCTCTTCTAATCTATTATATTATATTAATCTGATAGATTATATTTAGAAATATACCAGCTAATCAGAATGTTTACCAGGCTCTACTCTAGGTCTGATAAAGATCCATCAGATTAATCCTTGTGGATTAGAAATAAATAAAAAATTAAAAAATTCTATATATTATATATAAAATAATTAGAAAAAATAGTAAAATTACTAAAATTAAGAAGTAGAATAGGTCAGACACAGATAAAATAGGTATATTAGGTCTGTACTGTGACAACATTCTATAGGTATAGTAATAAGAATTTAATTAGAGTTTATAATTTTAGATTTATATTTTTTTAAATAATTATTCTTTAAGATCAACTATTATTACTATTAATTCATATAAAAAAAACTTTTAAAAATAATAAAAATATATGTTTTTATATATTTGGTTATAAAAAGTTTCAAAAAAAAATAAAAATAAATATAATATTTAAAATTATATTAGGGCTGATTAAATCAGTTTATTTGCTATTAATCTAATACTAATGATATAAAATTTTAAATATAAAAAGAGGAAAAAAAATAAAAATACAAAAATATATATCTGTAGTTTATCTGTTATAGAATAATTAGAAAGATAAATAAGATAAATATAATAAAGGTATTAAATAGGATTAGTAAGGCAGGCTCGGTAGGTGATGTATACAGGGTTGTTCTTATACTATTCACAGAAGTCTAATTTGAATCTTATTTTTAAATAAAAGCTTTTTAAATTATATAAGTTAGTTTATAGAATAATCCTGCAGAACTTTTTCTTTTATTAATTATAATTTTTCTAAAATTATATTATAAAATTCTAAATCTAATATTAAAAAAAATTTATTTAAAAAGCTTTTTTTTATTATAAAATTAAAATAAATTATATAGATTAAAAGAATAAATAATCTTTTATTAAATCTAATTATATTTCAAATATTTTATAGATTATATAATTTTATTTTAAGAAATATTCTTACTTTAACTATAAATTTAATATTAATATAAATCTAAATATTTATTTTAATATTTTTTAAAGTCTAAATAAAAATAGTTATTATGTTTTTTAAGATTAGAATTTTAATTATAAAATTATTTTTAGAAAATTTTAATAATATTCTTAGATTAATATACTACTAGTTATGCTTATTATATTAAAAATAAAGATTCTTTTTGAATTAAGTTTTTTACTAATATATCTTTAGATTTAGCTTTTTTTATTATTTTAATAAAAAATATTTTTTTAAAATAATTATAACTTAAATATTTAAGTTTTTTATAATAAAAATATTTTTTTTAACGAGTAATATAATACAGGTTTTTTTATTTCTATAAAATCTAAATAAGATTTTAGTTTTATTTTTATAATCTATAAATAAAAATTAATAATAATATTTTATATTTTTATTTATATTTTTAGAAATTTTAATATATATAATAGTATACTACTTAAAGTTAATATTAGACTTATAAAATTTAATAAAAATTAAACTTTTAAAATTTTTTAAAATATCTGCTTTACCGACTAGATAATAAAACTAAATATAAAAATTATAGAATTTTTATTTTAAGATTAATTTAAAATATATATATTTTAGTTTGATATTTTATTTTTAGTTTAGATTAATATAAATTTTAGTTAAATAAAATCAAATATTTCTTATATTCTTAAAAAAATATTTAACTTTAATTTTTTATTTGAAAAATAAATATCTATAGATATTATTTTTATAATAATTAGTAAAAATATATTTTTTATATAACTGGATTTTTATAATAATTAGTATTAGTTTTAAGTTTTTTTTAATTATAAATTTTTAATATTTAAAAATAATATTCTTTTTATTATTAAATATTAGAAAATTAAAAAGTTTTATAATTTTTCTAAAAATCAAGATTTTTTAGTTTATATTAATTATCAGAATTATTATAGTATTTTATTATATTTTAATTTAGAATATTTTATTTTTTAAAATTTTTTTTTTCTATTTTTAATAAATTAATATTATAGAATAGGATTTTTTAATTAATCTTTGATTAAATCAGACTTTTTTTTAGCTTATTTATTTTAGTTAATAAATTATTAATTTTTTTAAAATTTATTATAAATCTTTAATATTCACTTAAAAATATATATAGAATTCTTATTATAAAAATTATAAAAATTTTTAAATATAATGTCTTTATTAAAAGTTTTATTAATTTCATTTATAAATAGAGTTAATCTTTATCTTTCTTTTTTAAATAATTTAATTTTTAATATATCTTATATTATTATAATTATTTTAATATTTTAGTTCTAATACTGGTTGGTTTAGGATTTGGCTTATTTTAAAGTCTAATTTTTATTTATTAGTTTTATATAATTTATAAATTATAATAATAAAATCTTTTTAGTTTTAATAATAGTTTAATTATATATTAAAATTTAGATTAATTTTTTTTTATTTTTTAGTTATTATACAGCCTACAGCTATAGTAATAAAAATTTAATTAAAATTTATAATTTTAGATTTATATTTTTTTAGATAAATATTCTTTAAAATCGACTATTATTACTGTTAACTTATATAGAAAGAAGAAAACTTTTAAAAATAATAAAAATATATATTTTTTATATATTTCGTTATAAAAAATTTTAAAAAAAGATAAAGATAAAAAAATATATATCTATAATTTATTTATCATAAGATAATTAGAGAGATAAATAAGATAAATGTAATAAAAATATTAAATATAATTAGTAAAGCGGGCTGGATAGGCAATATATACGGGGTTGCCCTCACAAATAAAAGATTTTTTAGGCTTATAACTATTAAAGTTCTTGTTTTTTTAAATAAGTTTAATTAACTTTTATTTTTCTATACAAATTATGTATAAATATAAGATGAAAATAAAGTTAAAATAAAAAATTATAAAATTAAAAAAATTAAAAATTTAATAAATAAGAAAATAAATAAGATTATAAATGTCATATATAATTCTGATTAATTAAACTAAACTAAACTAAACTAATTTAAAGAAATAAAATTACTTGTTTACTAGTTTTCTAAATAAAAAACTAGAAATATTTACTAAACAGAAATAAGAATACAGGGGTGGAATAAATAGAGCGGGCTAGAACAATAGCTCTTATTCAGATAACTAAATTAAAAAGGCTAGGGCTTAGTGTTTTGATACCTAGGTGACCTTCCAGTCTAACAAAATCTAAACCAGCTCTTTTAATCTTTGCAGTTATTATAAAAAGATCTATATAGCAGATCTTGGATTATAGTTATATAATAGCTAACTAAGCTGGCTGTAATTATTTATAAAAATAATAACAGCTTTATAAATAAATCAATTGTAATAATATTTTGAAATAATATATTAAGATTTTAGATTCTGCAACAGTTATTTGTTTATCACACTATTTTACTACTTCAGCCCTTATATCTTACTTCTAATGCACCATAGATAAGCAAGGTAATAGGCAAATGGAATAGGTTTATATGTCTTGGCTCGCACTTATTAAGTGACATGTCTTGTTTAAGAGGACCGGCTTGTTGATTCTCGTAAACACCAATGGCTGGAATGAGTAATGTTAAAATGTTTAGGATTAGACCTCGGCAAAATACCGGAATCTCCTCACCGTGGATTAGTCCGATCAAGTATGAATCCACTCAACTCTTACTCAATACTTCTTGAATCTTAATTCCAGTGACCCCTCGTATTCTTCCGCGACTGACTACGGTGCATTACCGTGCTTTGACCCGATCACAGCCGGCTCTTGTATTCGGACGTCAAAACCCATCAATAGGAGAATTCCTCAAACTGTTGGGCAGTTTGCGAGGCAAGATCTGCCAAGGAACTAGAATAACCAAGGTCAGTTTGTGTATAATTCATGTCGAATGCCCTGTATTTCCTGCATTGGACAAGGGCGTGTTGTGGAGGTATCGGAGCGGTGCCGAAGTGGTAAGGGGTAAGATTCCGTTCCTGAAAGGGAAGAGCAACAACCACCTTGGACGCCCGCCACCCCGCCAGTGTTGATTATGCGGGCCTCGAGAGTAACAGGTATAGTCAAGTGCTCTATAGGTGACCTTCTGGTAGCAAGGAGCTTTGAGGAGATGGGCTTATCAGATGCGATGATTGGTGCAGCAACTCGGCTCGAGTGTGGCTGAAACAGCTGGAGGTTCGGATTTCCCCTGGGCGGTGATCCTGGTCATCTCCACTTCTCCCCGACCAAGCATTCTCGGAGCTCCACCGGACTATTCTAAGCATTTGCGTCCGAACTTGGCAGCCTTGGCCGGTTCAGCTTATCTTTGGCACTTGTTGATGGCCGGCTTCGCTCGGCAATTGCTGTCATATTGAGCCCCCACTCATAAATGCCGTCAATATAACCGTGCGTATGCAGAAGACCTGGGCGTGGTCCCGAGTACAGCGAACTCCTGGTAACTCCCCATGCAGTGGAGACTGTGACTATTCCCCATCAGGCAGCGAAATCCGGCACCACAAACGGTGCGGCTGTTCCAGGACGAACCTGGTTCCGCCACGGGGACATCCCTCCATCCCCGAAGCGAGATTAGCTGTCGGAGCTGGTGGGCTGTCCAAAAGAGTATAAAGGTAAAGTCATACCGACGCCTTGTACCTATCTATCCACCAACATTCACTCTCCCTCATAGACTCTCTTTACACCTGCCCACCCTCTGTCATTCTTTATTCTTTCCTACCAGCAAAAATGGTTCGTCAGCTTGCATTGGCCTGCGGACTGCTGGCAGCAGTGGCCGTCCAGGCAGCCCCCGCGGTACCGGCTCACCCGATGGTCACTGAAGCGCCGGACGCCAGCCTCCTCCACAAGCGAGCCACCACTTGCACCTTCTCAGGCTCTGAGGGAGCGTCCAAAGTGAGCAAGTCCAAGACGGCCTGCTCCACCATCTACCTGTCCGCCCTGGCTGTCCCCTCCGGTACCACCCTGGACTTGAAGGACCTAAACGACGGAACTCACGTAGGTATTGCCCGACGTAAAGTGCCAACGGTTGCGCTGATGGAGTCGATTAGGTCATCTTCGAAGGCGAGACCACCTTCGGGTACGAAGAATGGGAGGGCCCGCTCGTCTCCGTATCCGGAACCGATATCACGGTCGAGGGCGCAAGTGGTGCCGTCTTGAACGGCGATGGCAGCCGCTGGTGGGATGGAGAGGGAGGTAACGGTGGCAAGACTAAGCCCAAATTCTTTGCGGCCCACGACTTGACTTCCTCGACGATCAAGAGCATCTATATCGAGAACTCCCCGGTGCAGGTCTTCAGTATCGATGGTGCGACCGATCTGACTTTGACGGACATCACCATTGACAACACCGATGGTGATACGGATGATCTTGCTGCCAACACCGATGGTTTCGACATTGGAGAGAGCACCGACATCACAATCACGGGAGCCAAGGTCTACAACCAGGATGACTGTGTTGCCATCAATTCTGGCGAGGTAAACTCGACCCCCTTTGCTGAAGAGACCCAATCCTAACCATCCTGTAGAACATCTACTTCAGTGCCAGTGTGTGCTCCGGTGGCCATGGGCTGTCCATTGGCTCTGTCGGCGGTCGGGATGATAACACCGTGAAGAACGTCACCTTCTACGATGTCAATGTTCTCAAGTCTCAGCAAGGTACTTTCCCTGGCATTCCAGACCACGGGCCTCGTGCTAATCAACCCTTCAGCTATCCGTATCAAGGCCATCTACGGAGACACTGGCTCCATTAGCGACATCACCTATCATGAGATAGCCTTCTCGGATGCCACCGACTACGGTATTGTCATCGAGCAGAACTACGATGATACCTCTAAGACCCCAACCACTGGCGTCCCCATCACGGATTTCACCCTCGAGAACGTGATTGGCACTTGTGCGGACGACGATTGCACCGAGGTTTACATTGCGTGCGGTAGTGGCGCCTGCTCGGACTGGAGCTGGTCCAGCGTGAGTGTCACGGGCGGCAAGGTCAGCTCCAAGTGCCTGAATGTCCCCTCCGGGATAAGCTGCGACTTGTAGGGGATTTGCCGCTGGAGTCGGCTGGACTTACCTAGGGAACTGTTCTATCTCGCTATGGCTGTGGACGTACCAGAACATGCCACCAAGCGTCTAGTCAACATATCTATCTTCTGCTAAATGAATACTAATTTCCAGCCTCTACCTACCTGTATAGTCCATAGTCCACCATCGTAGCATCCCACCCTCACTTATGACGATCGCGGTGATTCTGACAGAGACTCTGCTGGGAATGACGGAGCGGCTTGAAGTTAACGGCGTAGCCATCCTGCGACTGGTGACTAGGGAGATAAAAGCCACCAGCGCGTCACTCTGGGTGCGTAAAGGGTCGTTTTCCATCTCTGTTGGCCACGGCCAGGAGAATCTGGAATGTGTCGCATGAGTACATTAGATGAGAATATGCATGTGTAGAATTGTTAGAACTGATGGTCCTAAATGCTTGTTCTTCGTTTTAGATGTCGGTACTACTCTCATAGTGCCAGTCCGCCGAAGCATAATTAGGTGCAAGCTATAGTGTCGCCGCCCCTTCGTTTAATCGTTCTGCAGCCAAATTAAATCCGCGTCGCTCAGCACAGGGGTTACGGCTCTTGAACATGAACACATAAACAAATCACGGACGAAACTAGAGATTCCGAGAGGGGGCGGGGTGCTTTTGAGAAATGCCGTGGCGATAGTGCAGGGTTACTCTCATGGACGGCGGATAGAGCAATCTGGAAAAGTGATGCATGCAAAACCAGATAGACACTGAAGATACACCGCGTCGGGTGTTCCTTGGCATATACAGTTCTTCGTTCTCCGACTCCCGCGTCGCTTTCAAGGCTCACCTACATGCATATTATGTTTGTCTCTATAGGCCTGGACCGTTCCTAGCAAGCCTCACAGTCCCTGTGCTTGAAGGAATTTGAATATTAACTGGAAGGCCTGGGGTGCGACCGTGTGAAGGTTGAGATTGTGTCTGGGGAGGGTTAGGGTTAGTACGAGACAACCATATCTCAAGACTGTGCAAGAGACTCACCCGGCAGGAAGATCATCCACCCAGCTTACCACATGCGAATTGTTGAATGTGGCCGGGCTATTCTCTAACTGTCCCTTACAATTGCCGCCACAAGAAGACAGATCAAACTGGCCCTGAACGAGGTAGACCGGGGCAGTGATGCGGGAGTATTGGATCGGGGAGGCCAGCAGTGAAGGGAGCTCCCCCACCGCGAAGGGCTCTCCCTCCACCGTCGCTGCCCACTGCGCCACCTGCGGGTCGAAGTGCGGAGCAGCAAAACCGTAGTAGGCCACGGCATATTGGTCACCGGCCGTCAAGTAGGCCGAATCCAGCGTGCCCCACCGAGAGGGCGACAAGGTACGCGCCTGGCGCAGATGCGACCCGGCCAAGAAATACCCAAAATAGTCGAAGGCGCTGCTGAAGCCGGTCAGCACGAGGGCGTCCACGGCGACTGAGGCGGCCGATGCGGCTGCCAGATAGCTTCCGTAGCTGTGCCCGACAAGCCCGACCTTGCTGACGTGCGGCAGTCGGCGAGCATAGTCCACCAGACTGTTCAGGACTGCTGTCTCCACTTGGAACTGAGCATCAAACAGACCGTCAACCCGGGATGACGAACCGACGCCGATGCGATCGTAGTTCAGCACCGAATACCCGGCGGCGACTGCGGCCTTGACGAAGTTGTATGGGTCAGATCCGGGGAAAGTAGGGTCCCAGTACCTGCACAGACATTTGTTACTGCACTTCACCCCTTTTCATTGGGTATGATACGTACGCTTTGGACTCGATGATACCATGAGTGAGAACCAGGATCGTTGCGCCGGTGCCGCAGAGCGTGCCTCCAATGGTATAATTGCTTTGCACGGGGCTGGCTGTAGACCCAGAGATCGGAATAGGGTCGGCGGATGAGCCAGAGTCGCGTCGGGTCAGATTAAAGACCAATGATGCTGCATCCCAATCATTGCTGATTGTGGTGTTAATAATGAACCGCGGTTCCTGCACAGTGATGGGGATATCGACCGCGCGACACGCTGGCGTTCCTTGCGATGGGAGCGCCCAGCAGCCGGCGGCGAGGAGAAACAAAGACAAGAGAGAGGCGGTGGCCATAGCTGCAGCGACAAGTAACCAGCGGAGGAGGCCTGTGAATAAGGTAGTTTCGCTTCTTTATGTCAACTTCTTCGCCCCCATTTATAGGGTTGGCGCAGGCCACTAGCCGGTGACGAGGGAAGACCGAAGGCAGCAAAGATGAGGTTCGAAAGGTCAGGGAACTTTCCGATATGAATACGACCTCGCCAATCGCCGTGCTGATCCTTCTTGGGATTCCACCCCCGGTGATTGGGTGTTTGGGGTGCCAAGAACCCCGAATCCGCTGACACGAGGCGCGAAACAAGCACCAATGCACCCTGACACGAACAGACCCCTCCCCCTGGCACTCTCAATGTCTCAGTCCCGGTTGCTTTGCTGCCAGAATGTCGACTGTAGATCATCCACCTTCGTATAGTGCGGCGGGAGATAACCGAAGGAGCCAGTCTGGTTGACGGACAGTACCGAGTTGTGACTACCCACTAGTCTCGGATCCACAATCTGGCAGACAACGTGCGCTTCCGAGATTGCCTCAACCACTGTCAGCTCGACATCAGCCCCAGGTACCTGCCGGTACATCCTTCACTCTGGTGATGGCGTCTTCCATCTATGTAAGAAAATGCCGCCGACCCCTGTGGCCTCTCAATATCTCTGGTGAGTAGTCTTGATCAGAAGGCACAAGTCGGTGGCATCCCCCGGCATATCCCCGTCTATGTATCACATTAAGAACTTCGCAAAGCTAAAGCAGATTCCGGTTCTGGTCGAAACTACTATGCTTCTGCTGGCCACCGAGTCCCACACACTCCGACTGGAATAATGTTGGTAAACTAGGGTTGACAGACAGAAGAACGACGTGGTGATATATACTCCGTAGGAATATCCGATACGGGTGATGACGGGCTCACTGTGCTGCAAGGGGTCCACAACCGACACGTGGAGAATAAGTCGCTGCAAACAGTTCAGAAATACCTTTTCATGCTGTCAAGCAAAGCCGGACTCACCAGCGACCCACCACATCACCACAAACCTTTACTGTTCCCGTGTAACCTGCGAAGTCAGCACCATGGATTGTCGAACTTGGCTGGTGCTTGGTCGATCAGCATTTGAGAGGAGTGGGTTTAACGCACAAGGTCTGTACAGCCAAGCCCAAAGTCTGGATAGGCCTTCAACAGGATGGGTCGTATTTGTCAAATCTACGCCAAGAATGAAATAAGGTGGAAACATGGATCTTCCCCGGCCTGGCCCTGGTTAAGTGACTATCCGTAACCGGCTTTCTCGCCATCCGGTCATTGATTAGGCCGCGTCACCGGCCATGAACCAGCGAGAACGTATTCGTTCCGAACAGGCGTAAATGTGATCTGCCCTTCCACAACGAAGGCAAAGATACCTTTGATTCTCGGCACGCCCGGTTCACAGCGGCCCTTATTGAATGATAAACCCATCCCAGTTCTGCAGAGCCTTGCGACACAGATCCTCGTATAATGGCAGCCCACCCGGGAAAGCCAACATCTCCCGCTTCCTGCCCGGGATGTTTGCCCCAATCGCGTCGACAATCCACTGGGACTACATCTCAATTGAAGCCGGGCCGTTGCTCAGTGCTGTTGGGCCATGCACAGCATAACACAAGAACATATTGGGATACCCCTTGCGGGTCATGGTCAGGAATGCGCTGGCGCCGTTATTACCTCACTCGTCTGCGAGCGATGTACCGGAAGTGTTGCGAAGCGCAGCAATGCGGGTTAGGCTACCAGCGAAACAGTTGAGCCCCGTCGCAAAGGCACTTGCGTCGACAGGATAAAATCCACCGTCTTCGGTGACTATCCCCTTGGGCCTGATAGCCGAAATGCCGTGACTTGCGTCGCGCACGTTAACCAACTCCACATTTGTCCTATTGAACATCTCGTAATAGTCTTACTCGAAACACGACCTCTTGGCACCGATCGGGTGTGGCGGCTCGAGAGGGGCCAGGATATCTCTCCTTGAAGGGTCGGTTATTCTCGCTCGCGTCCTCTTCGCCCGAAAGTCATAAGCCTCTCGGTTCGCCTTTTCGTTCGTCAGCAGGTGACTATACCCTCTGGGCGGAAACGCGAAGCCCCCTCGGTTGTATAGCTACTCATAAAGCGCCTCGCGTTTCTCCGATGGGACGTCAAAGGTTGCCTGCGGACTCGGCTTATCCAGATACCCACTGAATGTCTTTTCTCGCTGCATGAAGATGAGTCGTGCGTCCTCCTCAGGCGCATTAAGCCCCGCGGTGGAGAAAGTGTGCTGCCTCATGGGGAGAGCCAGGTTCGGCGTCCGCTGAAATACCACCAGCGATTCTGCTTGCTTAGCCCAGGACTGTACAATCTGCACGCCTGACGCCCCTGTCCCAATTACGGCAACCTTCTTCCCCTTCACATCAATCCCAGCTTTTGGCCAAAATGCCGAATGGCACACCTCTACTTTGAACGTCTCAAGGCCCTGAAACTCGGGGACAAATGGTTCTGCGGCAAAGCCGACACACGAAACGAGGAATTGCAAGCGCGTGACTCGTCCGTCGCCAGTTTCAATCCTCCAATTTCTCTTCCCTTCCGCACTGACATCGTACCAGGCCCCAGTCACAGTCTCTCGAAATCCACGTCCTGCTTGATCCCAAGCACCTACTCTACATGCAAGAAGTACGCCCTTAACTCGTCTGCAGAGAGATACTTCTCGGTGAATGCCCGTGTCTCCGAGACCTCCGGGATAGATAGTTGGTAGATGAAGCCCGGTGTATCGACCCGGCAACCTGGGTGAGTATTCCAGTGCCACACGCCGCCGAGGTCGGTGCCCGACTCGTCTATCCGACAGCTGCTCCCTAGCCTGCGGAGACTGTGAAGGAGGTTGGTGCCTGAAAAACCGGCGCCGATGATGACAATGCTCTAGCTAGGGTTCTTCGTGGGCATTTTCGGGCATACGTGATGAGCATAGCTGCGCGGCTACTAGGTGCGGAGATCTCAAATAATAATACTTCATACCGCTGCAAGCTGGCGGGGTGATTGGGGGTATACAAGGAAATTCTCAATGAAAGTACCGCACTGAGAAAGGAACTCCGGGATCATATCATACTTTGGAAGGATTGCTGCCCATGATACTGGCATAGCTTATTCGTCGGTTCGGTAGAGCTAAGGCACTGCGGGGCAATCCGTGCCTGTGTCCTGCTCGTCAAGGCTGACGGAGCATCATCGAAGACGGCGCTAACGATAGCTTCTGGATAAAAGCTATAGGACCCGGTAAGATTATGTTTCTCTGAGATTGGCTCTTGAGAACAAATCTGGCACGAACGAGATTATTGGAGAGGCAGAGGTCGGGTTACATTTCTTGGACATGGAGAGAAAGCCCTGAGGGAGTGACTGGGGCACAATGACCAGAGGCACAAGCAGCCCGTGAACACCGCCGAGTAATGGTGGTAAACACTGGCGACATCTAGTAGCATCTAATACAGTACTAGTATGGCTCTTTGATGACCGTATGTATTCAGGGTAAGATATGATCACGTTCGGCTTATGAGTTTGTGACGAAATTCTTTCTTCAACTGTCGGACCTGCACTCCGAATCAGACTGATACCCCTCTATATATAATTCAGCAATCAGGGGCCCCTTGAAAGTTCGTTTCGTCTACTATTCCACACACACACACTCTCTCTCTCTCTCTCTCTCTCTCTCTCTCCACACACACACTCCACACACACACTCCACAAACACACGTTTTGATGGTATTGACTCCTTCTTACCATAGCAAATGGCTTACACAGTCGGCAACCATAGCCTGGATCTGCAAAGTACCTTGACTCGGATCATGAGTTCGGGAGGATTCAGTGACCTTCGGTTTGTCTGCAATGGACAGAGCTTGAATGTCCACAAGGCGATTGTCTGTCTCCAGTCTCCGCCGATCAAAGCAGCTGTCGAGGGAAACTTCGAAGTACTTATTCTGCTACCGGGGGAGTGACAGCGATAGTAGGCTAACGAGCCGGACCTTGTCCAGGAATCCCAAACTGCTACCATCAACATGGACAACTTCCAGCCCAGCACGGTGACGGCGCTGGTTGAGTATTTCTACACCGGCGGGTATGGAAGCCTCTCAACGAGTGATAATGCCGTAGGCGTTTCGCAGACTCCTTCCGATCTTGAATCATCGTCTTCGAGCCCAGATACGGCCACACTTCTGCTTGACCATATTCGTGTTAACGCCATTGGTAATTATTATCAGGTCGATGGCCTTATGACCGCTGCAAATCAGAAGATCAAACACCTGCACGAGAGCTCCAAGGCTGACAAATCCTGGGTTGCAAGTCTTCCCGCCGCGATTCAGCTGGCCCTAAGCTGTACAGCAAATGAAGGCCTGCTTGACATCTTGGCTGAAGTGACTGCTAAAGAACTGGCTTCTATCATCCACCTAGAAGACTTCAATTCAATCAAGCCCATCTATGGGTTTGCCGGGAAAGTGCTGCATGGGTGCTGGGGAAGAATTCAGGGACTGTTGAATGAAAATGACCAGCTGAAGTCCGATTTATCCAGCAAGGATTTCGAGCGTCGGGCGGCAGAGCGTGAACATGAGAGAGTTCAGTCACATTATAGACGCATGGAGCAGTGCTTGACAGTCCTGAACAGCACATCGTTCTGCAGGAACACCAACTGTGGTGCGGAGTTCTGGTGCGCTATTGATGCCAAGGAGTGCATTGTCCGGTGCGGTAAGTGTCGGTGTAGGCACTACTCGTGATCGGTGGTTTGGCCTTGTGTACCTCAAAGATTCCACGCGGCCAGAAGGAATGATATCAGCCTAGAGAAATTATGATGCGTGGTACGGTGGGCTACTCCGTGGTTTTCTTTTTTCTTCTGTGGTTTGTTGATCGTAGCCGTGGAGGCTCAAATACCGTTCACCATATTAGTCTGCACCCAGCTACTCTTGATAGTTGTCTGCAGACTGTGTTCGCAGGTTCTTATAGGGACGTCGCCCTTGAGGCTTGCTATTTACCTACATTATTGGAAGCTATTTCTCGGGGATAGATAGACGCAAGACACTACTGCTAGCTTTTACCGTCCATCTGGACCTGCGTGAGTGACCCGCACGAAATTCAAGGCAGATCTGGAAGCTAGGTACTCTGGGCTTGTATGAGGGATGCCGGACGGTTCATGGGAGATTAGGAAAGAGAGTTGTTGGTACCTCAGTGATTGACCTCTGCAGTTGGTTGTTGGTTTTCAAGGTTGCCAAGGGTTTTAGTACAGCTCAACGAATTATCAGGTGTCCAATGAGTACGGAATACTCGGTGTTGGATTTGGCACGGGGGTTGGCGGGAGTGCGAAAGCCATTGCGGGCGATTTGACTGCATAGTCCAAGATGGGCTAGCTTTTATTGAGCACTACGTACCTCCATGGCTGACTAGAGTGATTATAGTCGAAGACAATCACAAATATGATATTGCGGAGACACAGATGGAAGAGTGGAGGAGAGAATGGCGAGAGTGACGAACACTGTTTTGGTTGTTGTGGTGGTGCTGGTGGTGTTTGTCTTTTGTTCTGCGCGGCTCGGTCGGGGACAGACAAACACTGCAAACCACGGCTCCAAGTAACGTCGTACGTCCCACGTGACTCGCTCCCTGTTGACTAATGGTGTTCTCTCATCAACAACAACTGCGCTCTGGTTTGCTACTGTGGTGAATGGAGACTCTAGGCCCACGATTGGAATTCGGCAGAATACCGTGGTACTCTCTCGACGTCTGACTATTCCTTCTTCTTCTCATAAGTGGACTATGTAAGGCTCCTAAAGGGGTTACCTTTAGTTTCAACCCAAGGTCTAGGTGCGGCTATATATTCCGGAGCAATAGCAAGGACGCTATCGTTTCGTCACCCGATAGATCGTCCCACCCCTACTGGGTCAACACTGCCGTTGGTCGGGCTACAAGTACGGAAAGGGCCAGCCATAAATACCTGCTGTGAGCTCAATCCCGGACTCGATCTCCCGTGCCTTGGCTTTCAGCTCGTCCACATCCCAGTTGGCCCAGGCTTGTCGACCCCGGAGGAAAGAGGCCTCTGAACTAGCAAGCCAAACAGTAAATTCGGCTGGCAAATTCACTGAAGATGCGTTAGCCCCGAATGATGACTTGGAGCACATACAACGTACCAGTGTTCATTGGCAACTGATCTGCCTGGCCGCCGCTCTTGTGGAAGATCTCGGTCTCTACCATACCAGGATGAAGAGTGGCCACAAACAGCGATGGGTTCTCCGCCGCCAGGTACTCCATCATCTTGATCAAGGCCAGCTTGGAGCTGAGATAGGCCGATAGTCCCGGGACCATGGTGGGCGGCAACACAGTGGCAGCAGCGACGGCAATGATGGCAGCGCCTGGACTAGCCCTGGGGAGAAAGCACTTAGCCGGCACCATCGTTCCTTTGACATTGGTCTGCAAACGACGTCAGAAATATTTCTCACTTGACAAGATAAACCTACTCTCGATGACCAGCAAGGTCTATCCCGAGCTCCGCACCGCGACTGCCAACTTGACCTTTTCGAACGATCCCCAATTCTCACCGCGGTTTTGGGAAGTGGTACAGATCTTCGTGGCGGGAATTCAACCGCTGACCGACATTGGCGGCGTCGCCATCTGGGAACTAACCAACGGGACATTCGTAGTATCCCCCGTTACAGTCCCTGGTGGCACACAGGCACTCTTGCAGACCTGGCTACAGCCTACCTTGGACCTACTGGTTCGGCATCAGATGAGCTTCAACTATACCATCCATGAATACACCACCTTCTACGACAGTTACAGGGAAATGAACCGGCCTAGCAACGTAACCGAGTACCAGATCGGCGGGCGCTTGATTCCACGGTCGACGGTAGACAGGAATCTCAGCAAGCTGTTTCATGCTCTGCAGACTATCACCGAACATGGAGCTGTCGTGTCTGGGGTGTCGTTGAATGTCTCCCGCACCCCCGTCCCGGATAACGCGGTTAATCCGGCCTGGCGCGACACAGCTATCTCCATTGTCATTGCCATGTAAGTCCTTGGTTCACTGCAAGACCATAATCGGGTTGAGGCACATCTGACTCAACACACAGGCCTTTTGACTACCACAAACGCACTGCGAACCGGATCAGCCAAGGATTAATCACCAACACCCTCCTCCCCTTGCTTGAGGAGCTGACCCCAGGAAGTGGCGCCTATCTCAACGAGGCTGACATCAACCAGCCCAATTGGCAATCCACATTTTATGGAAGCAACTACGTAAAACTGGCCGCTATCAAGCTCAAGTACGACCCCGATCATTTTTTCTACGCTCGCACGGCAGTTGGGAGTGAGTACTGGGTCGAATCGGCGGATGGGCGGTTGTGTCATGCGGTGTGATCATGGGGTTGAAGTAGCGATAAGTATTTGATACTTGTAAGAAAGGCCATATCCTCACTTTCTCTCGCGGTTACCTCCTCTTCGATGGTTATTAAGCCCCTATCCTTAACTACATGGACGTCTATAGATCTGCTATCCGCATAATCGACTGCTTAGTAATGTTATGAAATTGTGTGCTACCAAGCATATCTTCTGAGTGAGTCAGCATGGAATAGTTACTAGGTAGTTAACTAAATTACATCAAGGACCAACCCAGTCCTGTACTGGCCAACGAATTCAGGTTCGGTGCAAATCCAGGGGCAAAAACGTGTTCCGATACTCTTTTCACGTGGGATTGTAGGATAAACAGAATAGAGATTTTTTATCTTTCCCGTGTCATATTATTCGTGATCGGATGCGCACAGTTACTTGTGCCATCTCAGTTGTGTTGTGCAATATATGATGCGCCCCGGCTTTCCCGCCCTCCGGATATCACGGCAAAACCGGAAGACTGTCCCCAAGGAACTCGCTACTACGTCTTTTTGTCAAGGTATCAGTCTAAGACCATTGGACACACGGTAGGCACCGAAGTTGCTTGAGAGGGATCTAGTCTGTTCCCGGAGAGCTGATCCTGCGACCGAAAGACCGACTGCGCTCGAACAGTTTCTGAGGAAGCCTATGACGTATTCTGTACGATACGAAGGATGGTGGTAGGGTCTGGGATTATGTCATTCTCGTGGAAAGCCTGCAATCTGGAAGCACGGAAGCCCTACAAGGAGGGCTGAGGGATTTTGGTCCACTCGGAAAACCGGGGTTTTCAGCCCTACAAGGCACAGGCTCCACTCCCCTGATCCACTCACCAGTCTGGATTGGAGATCAAACCAGGATTTCTGGCAAACTCGACTGGAAAGCTTGACCAAGCTGACGCATTGGCCTTAGCCGAACACCAGGCTTGTGCAATCTTGACCCAAGGCACACTTCAAAGACTCCTTTCAAATGGCTGTCACCAACATGATGCCATCAATCTGTCGTCAGTGTACGGCTCCTCAGCATATAAAGCAATTAATCTGTCGGTTCTGGAGTCGCTCAACAGACCATCAAATTCCACTCTCCATCTCATCCTCGAAACAAGTCTAAATGGTAACGATGTCCGATTACTCGCCCCACGTGGCCTCTCTCCTGCACAAGAAACCGCATTACCACTCCGAGCTGGGCTCCATCCAAGCCATCACTGCCGAAGATCTCCCCATCCTCAAGAATCTGTCCATCAAGCGTCTACGTCTGGCGCGCAATGCGATCCGCGAGCCCCACTGGCACGCCAATGCCAACGAACTGGCCTACTGCTTGCACGGCAAGGTTCTCATCTCCATCCTCGACAGCGGTAACGAATTCTCCGTGTTCACCCTGAACCGGGGAGAGATGTTTTTCGTGGAATCTGGCTCTCTGCATCACATTGAGAACATCGGCGAAGGTGAAGCAGAGCTGATTATCTGTTTTCGCCACGAGCGGCCGACGGATTTCTCCCTCGCCGCCTCCCTGGGGGCGATGAGCGATACGGTCCTGGGCAACACCTACGACCACCACGCGTCTGACTGGAAGAACATCGCCAGGGATACGCAGACCAAGTATATGGTTCGCCGGCAGGGAGAGGTCGATCTGCCTCGCACTGCTCTCCTGCCCAACCGCCACAAGTTCGACGTCGAAGGCATGACGCCACCCACCTCCCATGATTTCGGCACCGCACGAACAGCCAAGAGTCAGTTTTGGCCCGCCCTGCCCAACATGTCCATGTATTCTCTGCGAGTGGAGGAGGACGGTATGCGGGAGCCGCACTGGCATCCGTCGACGGCCGAGATGGGGTACGTGGCTGAGGGTACAGGGCGCATGTCGGTCATGGACCCCGACGGGTCGGTCGATACTTATATACTGAAGCCCGGTGATGTGTACTACATCCCTGTGGCCTACCCGCATCAGATTGAGGCAGTGGGAGATGGTAAAATCCACTTCTTGATCTTCTTCGATCAGCCCATGCCGCAAGACGTGGGCTACCGGAATGCTGCCACCTTGTTGACGCCGGAGAGTATGGCTGCCACCCTCGGGGTAGATGTCAAGAACCTCCCCAAATTCCCTCACACCCCGAAAGATCCTCTGATTGTGAAGAAGCGCAACGAGGTGGATCCAGTGAAACCCAAGCTGTGAGGCCTTACCTTGGCTGTAGACTGGCTGGGTGGGAACAGCACCCCGAAGGAATGTTTCATTAGTGATATAGGTAAAGCATCTCACATTATGAGTATAGTGCATAGAGTCTACTCAAATAAGAAACACACCTTGCCATCTCCTTCAATGTCCTGGTACTCTCCCTTTCAATTGATCCACCACCCACTGTACTTCCTCAACCAAGATCTCCGGTCGCGTAATAGGCAGACTGTGGCCCTCCTCTAGGACCTTTCGAAAACGATTGCAGCCCGACAGCCTGAGTTGACCCGCCCGAAGCTCATCATTGAACAGCTGCGCCTGCTCGAAGAACCGTGTACATTCCTCCCTCTCGGCCCTCGTCCCATTTCCCATCCGCACTCCTGCCTCGAAGATCAATCGAAAATCCTTCGCGAAGTCCGCGCAAATGACACTAAGAGGTGCATTCCCAAGCACTTGCCGGGCAAATTGCTGTTCCCCGAGCAGCCGCTTAGCACTCAGCCTCGGGTTCTCTAGGGCACTGCCACGCGCGCTCTTCTTCAACTGAGCTTTTACATATGCCCGCTCTTGATCTGTCAGACGTGATCGTTCGATTTCATGCGTGACAGCCTCAATATCCACTCCGCGAGCGATGGCCGTGAATGCTGGCGGTGGAACGGACGGCTGGAACAGCTCGAACATCAGCTCGGTCGCAGATTCGGCCAGGACCATCCCCGCGACGGACGGCTGCATGGGGTCGAAGAGTCCAGCAAACGCTCTGGCACAGATGGCCCCATACGAATGACTCAAAAGGATATACGGGGGGGCCACGCCGATCACGTCAAGTAACTCCCTCAACTCCCTGGCCGCGGTCTGAGCCGTCAACATTGTCCCCCGATGAATCCCAGTACCACCTGGCCCGAGTTCGGAGTCGCCATAACCTGCTCGATCGTGAAAGTAGACCCGATGGCGGACGGATAGGAGACGTTGCAGGCGCAGGTAGAGGGCACTGGGGACGCCACCACCGGTAAAGAAGAGCACGACGGGGCTACCGGGATGACGCGGGGGGCCGCTGGTGGAGATAAATAGGCTGTGGGTCGATATGCGCACCAGGGCGGATCGAGTGCTTGTTTCCCACGGATTTTGGGACAGCGTTCGAATAACCATAATGAAGGGTTCAGGACGTTATATCGTTATATCAGTGTCGGATCGTCTCGGAAGAAACGAGGCACTGGCAAGGGGCTACGAGCGGGGAAATTGTGCATGCATTGCTGACTCAGACCCTTCATAGCCTGCATAGCCCATCTTACTAGGTCGTGCTATAGATCTAGAAAACCGGTAAATATACAAGCGTATCTGATACTATAATAGGACAAGTAACGGGAACAGCAAATAATAAAACCAATACATAGACCGAAGTATGGCACCTCCTACTGCACCAGACTTCACACCTCACCCCGAATTCCATACTCAGTCAGTGCACTTGGTGGCAGCGCTCACCCATCCAGTCAACCGGTTAGCAATATCAGAAGCGTAACAAGCCGTCGCCCCAGCTCCACTCAGATTACCAGAAGACGGGATAGACCAGGCACCCGAGTTGTACATTCTGGCCGCACGATAGAAGCCCGCGGCATTGGTCCGGGCAGACTTGTCGAGCAGCGAGGCGAGACCGTATCCATCAGCGTCGCTGGTTCCAATAGCTGGGGGGCATTAGCTGGGTGACCTAGAGAGACGTTCCCGATGGGAGAATCATACCTCCATCCTTGATCATCTGCACGATCTCCGTTTTAGGGCAGGGGTTCTTCACGCTGCCCCCGTTGTTGCAGGTCCCAGTGCCCTTGTAGCTTTGCATCAGGCCGGGGTTGCTGACACTGTACGTCGAGGTCGGGGCCCGCACGCAACCCTTGGACTCCTGCATCACCACCGCCAGGATGAAGCGGTGGTCAACTTTCGAGCTGGTCGCCACCTCCTGGATCGCATCGTACAACTCCTGGGTCTCAGTCGCGGAGTTGTCGGCCACTCCGAACTGGGCACAGGACTTGCCGATGGTGGCCTTGTTGGCACTCCACCTGTCAATACTGTGTTAGCTGGCAATCACGGGGACTTTACTGGCAATGAATTTGGGGATTGGCTTGCATGTTCTCGAATGAGACCCTAGAGGAACGGTTAGAACGGGCACCTGGACCGAGCATTGAGGACAAACTTACCAGTCAGACTGCGCGGGCCAGCCGGCGCTGGTCGAGCCGTCCCCGGTATACATGGTGTAGGAGTCCTTGCCAGCCCCTTTGCCATCCTTGTTATTGATGGAGGTTACTGCCAGCCCGCTAACAGTCACCGTCGCACTGGTAGACCGGGAGCTCAGACTATCGTCGCGCTCAGCGAGTTCGAGGTTGCGGTCGCCCACCGGAGCTGCAGAAGCAATTCCAGCCAGGGAACCGGCTCCCACAATCTGGTGAGAAAGATTAGTACGGGTATAGGAAGATGGCCGGGTTCTCTTTTCCCACACTAAGAATCTGTGTCCAACGCATTTTCGAATGTAGTGCTCAAGGAGATTGGACAGAAAGTAAATCACGAATTGAAGAAAAGAATGAGTGACTGTTCGAAATGCTGCTGCTGCAAAGGAGTGTGATGAAACTACTCGATAGCTTCAGAAATACTTGAGAAAGAATGGCTGAGTCGAAACCGGCTCGAGATTTTGGATCTGCTTGCTTGATGCCAGACCTACTCAGCGACTAGACATTCGACCCTTTTATACTGGGAAGTCCGGACAAAATTCATGATCACAAGTCAAAATGCCGAGACATCATTAGGAATGATGAAACATCATTGTTGGTTGGCAGGAACAACTAGACGGGCATTAGATCCCTTGGTGATATCTTAGAATAAGGGAGTGGAGAAATGATGGCCTTCAAAGACTCACGCTGGATGAATGTGATGTTACCAAAGGGTTCAGTGGGTCATGAGCACCCTTAATCTCCGTGAAGAAGATAATAGAGCAACTCTAGGTCGTCGGACAATATCTCCCGAAGGACTAAGCATCCGCGCTTATTTAGAAAACAGATGTAACAAGTTTACTAACTCCCAACAGGGTGATCAGGGCCCAATTGCCACAGTTTACCAGGACAGTTGTGTCAGGATGAGGCTGTGCAGCTAACAGCGACTTGTTACAGGTAACATGGAAAGTGGAATTCTGGAGTTGCGATGCGCGAGCTGAATATTTCAGATTGAAGGCACTCACAGAGTTCAGATTGGTGTAGGGAAGGGGTCCAGTTTGACCTAAGAGGCCCAACTTCGTGGACACGCGAATTGCCAGGTGCCGGTTGCTCACGATGATAACTCCCCCAAGTGGACGAATCGGCTCCTCAAAGAGGTGTTCGTGACTTGAAGTAGTAGGCTAGCGACGGGCAACAATGTAACATGGGCAAGCTAGTTTCTATTAGTTAGCAAGGTCTTCTTCGATATGGGGTCCTTTTCAGGATGATAGGTCGACTGGAGAGCCCTAACCGCTCCCGCAATGGCATACAGAGGCGCAGCGTGGGGGCCATCGCGCAAACCACTCCCGATGTCATCTCCAACATTCGGGCCCTCTTGGCGTAAGAGCTAGTCCCTGGCTAAGAACGGGCCGAATCAAGGGCTATGGTTGCATTTGTTGGTCCCAGCCAGTCAGCTCCACCGCTAGCCCCCAAGCTCAATATCAAGTTGTGCTCCCATGCGGAGTTTGAGGTTGGTGCTGACTTACCGGACCCTTGATGGGAGAAACGGCCCAGAATTTACCACCACACCTGAAGTTCCTGTTGCTCTTCTTTAATTCTCACTTTATTACTCATTTTTTTTTATTTGCGCCACCGAGACTTCGAGACCACAGAGTATTGTGGGAAGGGTACACATTCAGAGAAAAAAGGGTGGGGGAAGTCTGAAGAAGGTAGCACTCTGACCAGGGTTTGTTAGGTAAGTTTGGATCTTGGATCTTGGCATTGGAGCGCGGTTTGGAAGGAAAGGCCTTCTAATGGTGTCTGCTACGTCTGCAAGACTTGGACGATCAGGTCCAGAAAGAGACGCAGGCGTTTGTGGCTACTCGCAGGCTGCAGGTTTAGAAGCATCATCCACAATGACACTAGCTTGTCCGGGCCAGGAAACAATCTTGCCTGGTGAACTTCGCCGCATAAGAACCAAAGGGACGATGCCTTTCACCGCAGTCCTGATTTACAAGTTGAAAGACACTCACCGATAATATGCAAGCGTCAGGCTACCTCACACTCTACCCAAACGGCTGCCATCAAACCGGCCAGAAGTCCAATTCCAGACGTTTCCTATATCTCCTCGCAGGCGTTGTGTACCTATTGCCCTTCCTCTACATCGCTCGCCTCTTCCGACCGAGCCAATATGCGGGCTCGAACGGGCATACTCCACCAGACTATGGTATTAGTAGACCCTTCCATCGAGCTGTCACTGCGGCGAATGCTAACCTTAGTATCGCATGCAGCGTTGAGACAGCCTCTCTCCACTATCTACAGTCCACTATATTGGCGCACAGAATACAGCGCACCAGGAAAAGCGCATTCAGAAATTGATGATCTCTGGGACGCCATTCTCCCTTCCCATGGCTTTATTGCAGTTGACCGCCAATGGGCCGCCGCTCGGAATTGGCCGGACACTATGTCCATGCCTAACGACACCAGCAAGGGAGTCTATCTGCTCGAGGCTTACCTTCATTTGCACTGCCTCGTAAGTAACTCATATAAGGGAGCGCGGAACTGAGAGTAAAGAGCCTTGATTTCAGCGGATCATGCGAACCACCTTTTGGGAAGCCGTGGAGAAGCGACCCTTCAGCCACGCAAGCGGTCTGAGGCATGTTGAGCATTGCTTTGATGCCTTGCGACAGGTATGATACCATTGAAAAGCAAACATGAGACTTGCTGACCACAGTATCTACCAGGCCATCCAGTGCTACGCAGACAATACTCCGCTCTACACCTTTGGGAAATTCACGGCTGGTGATGGTCAGGTGCATCAATGCAGAAGTTGGAATGAACTTCGCGACTTTGACACCAGCCACACCGCTTGCTATCGAGATAGTGTCGAGCCGATTCCCCTGGGAGCTCATTTTGGTTTCTGTGACGACGGCGGTGACGGGTTGGAAGAAGGTGCAGATCCGATGTAACGAGATCCGTGATCCTCAAAAGCAAACAACCCTTGTCTGCGATAGCTTTCAGTCAAAAATATTTCACGTGAATAACGCATCGACGACCAAGAGAATGACGCACGTACGCTTGGATTCCGGTAGTCTTCATTACTGACAAAGATATCATACTGAAAGACTTCTTCCCAATAGAAGCCTGGAGTCTGCGTCTTTGTTCAGCCACTCCGTGGTAACCTGTTATATAAACGGACTTTAGTTTCAAGACCTTCGAAGTCCAAGGAGTCTTGGCATTTACTCGCAAGTCATCCACCATATTGGGTCTCGAAAGACCGAGATCGTGATATCTGATACTGTATTCGCGATGGCTGACGAGTCTCCCGAGCTTACCCCCGAGGTCTTTGAGGCCCGAGCAGACTTGTGTGTTCAGTTGACCCACCGGTTTATAGAGCTCAGCCGCGAGGTCTACAAACCGGATATCCGAGATTCGCCGATCACACACCGGTTGGGCCTAGTCGATTTCGATCTTCTCCGATTCCTGGGGCTATGTGTGTACGTTATGAGGCAATCTCGCAACATGGGTCACCGGCCCAGCCACCTCTTCCTCGCCCAGCTCGAGGTGGTGTCAGTGACCTGGGCCCGGTATAGTCGGATGTATGATGAGATGTGTGCTGGGCGACTACGGAACGTTGCAGACACCGACAGCTGGGTCGCCGAGTTCGGGCCCGAGATCCTGCCTGCGCTGGAGAGAGAGCGGCATCCGGGCTGTTTTTCCTCTCGACTGGTCACCCTGCAGGATGCCACTGTCCAGCGCATTGTCCGCGGAATCGTGCAGCAGTACCTCGGCGCGGAGGCAGCAGACCGGATGGGGATTGATAATCTCCCCACGGCGCCTCGCTCAAGCCAAGGAAGTGAAACGTGCCTGATCTGCCAGCAGCCGCTCGAGGAGACCCAAGGAGTGCCTCTCGAGTGGTGCAGAATCCAGTGTGGCTACGCCTTCCATTCCCAATGCGTGATAGAATGGTTCACGTCCCCGCATTCAGCGCACTCTGCGCCCAGATGTCCACACTGTCGCCAGCTGTGGCTGGCTCCCATGATAGGTCTCCTTGGAAGTGTCTGGCGAGAAGATCTGGCGCTGGCATTATTTATTCTCTCTCTATCAAGTATAGAATAGAGACACATTTTTCATGTGGGCGTTTCTTTGACCCACTTAATACAAACGTAATCGAAATTCAAATCGAACCTCCTTGAAACTAGTAAGAACATAAATACTCTTCTAAGCCCCGCCAGAAAGGACGCTTAGTACCTGTAACAAAGTAGACCATGCTCGGTGTCAATGAAAGGATCCACCCAAACATCTGATCCACGCCCTCCATGTGAAGTCGTTCATTGAGATGAGCAGAAAGTGACTCAGGGAGTGTCTGCTGCCACGCCCACCATAATCGGTCCAGCTGAGAGTGATGGAGGAAGAAGACGGGGTCCATCTGTCTGTACCTTGTCCATGTTACCAGTGTTTTCCGAAACGGGAAATGATTGACAGTTAAGACAAACAAAACAGCGGCAAGAAAAGACTAGTAGGGCAAACAGAATGAGGACAAAAAAAGCTACAGAGGCAGTGATCGTCCTCAAGTCATCGTACACCGTACGCGGGATACTCAGATGCAGTCCATCCTCCAGGGTCAGAACCAAGTCCGACTCGTCTTTGATCAGCAGCAACTGCTCGTTGGAGGAAGAACTTTTGATATTCCCCTGGTCTCTCAAGCCCTTGTCCTAGGCATAGTTACGCGACAGGCAGTGTGGGGAAATATATTGGTTGGCCAAAAGAACCTGGAGAGCAGCGAAGAAACTGGAGGGGACACACGATCCGTGGATGGTTTTGGGGTCATCGTTAGGATTCAAGCTCGGGCTGGAGCCCTACCTGAAGCCGTATGCCATCGCCGCCAAGCCCGCACTGCTGATCTCACACGTGATTGGCAGTTCCTTTCGCCAAAACCAGACTGCAGACCCAGTACACTGCATGGCCCGTGTAGCCATAAACATCGCGGAGTGTTTGCTCATTAATGGGTCAAACAGCGGTGCTGGGCTAGAAATTCGATGGTGTGGTGTTCTGGTCAGTCACTGGTCAGCCTGGATTGTCCTAGTGGGTATATCACACCAGGCAACAGTTGCCTACATGAGTTCACCGCGTGAATGTGTACCTAGGGAAAGTCATGGTAGAGAGTATGTCAATGTGCAGGTCGAGAGAGACGGTTGATCTTTCAGGCATTGCACAGCTTCGATGCACCCCAGCTGCTCATCCCTCGACAACGTTCGCCATTCTGGATGAACAGGGCACTCATTGTCAGGAGGCCTAGGAAAAAAGAGGTCTAGATAAAAGAGGTATAGACGGTGACCCAATCATTGAAACTCATTGACCGTGGTGTTGATGGGAGACTGACATGATTCTGAATATCATCCATTGTTCACAATGATTGACAGGTCGATTCTTTGTTGTCGCATTCTCTGTGAATTGTGGAATCTTAGGTAAAGCAAACATGAATTTCGGGATCAAACACCTTGTAAAACTGTCAGTCATAATGCCACTCAACCAACAGTATACCATAAAACCCTAGCCAGTGGATGTCTGGCAAAATATAGCTTTGGCCAGTGAAGTACCGCAGAAAGGACCAAGGCACGTTGGTGAGACAAATCAGCCGCCTTTGCTTGTCCTCGCTTGCAAAATGGATCATTTTCGTCTCTTGAATTGAATTCAGATTGATCATTCCTACCCATTCCTCTCTCGAGATTCCGCTTTACTGGTAATCGTTCAACCTCCATCCGGTCAAAATCGCACCGAACTCCTCCTCAACCTTCTTCAGTCTGGCGAATATTCCGTCATGTTCAGCATGAATCCTAGTCGAATTGTGGAGTTAGCAACACGCATTCAAGAACTGACGAAAGAGATCGACAGTCATCTACGGGAGAATAACCTCCAGGCCCCTAGTTTTGACGAAGACGGTCCCGTTTTGCTGGGCCTCTCGGGACACATGTTATCAGCCCGCGAAGAAGTCTTGTCGTCCACTCTTGAGCTTCACAACCTTTTCTTGGGGCCGTCAAATTGCCTTCGTCCGGTGGTGAGTCATCTAATAGACGGAAGTTACTCTCACCACTGATTTTCGTTTGCAGTTGAATGGAGTCAGCCTGCAGGCAATCTACAGATTCGACATCGCCCGCCACGTTCCCGTGAACGGAGAAATCTCTTTAAGAGAGCTCGCTGAGAAATGTGGATTCGACGAGGCCAACTTGCGTCGCACACTGCGATTTGCCATGGCATACCATCATGTCTTCCAAGAGCCCCGCAAGGGTTTTGTCGCTCATACCGCGGCCTCACGCATGCTGGTAGATGATCCCACCGCACGCGCTGGGCTCGGGTACATGTTTGAAGAAGTCTGGCAGGGATTTGCCCACGTATGCATGCCTTCTGCTTCACCTGGATCAGCCATGCTCTCATTCTTACCGGCCGTAGACACTTCTTGCGTTGGAACAATACCACAGCGATGATCCTGGGCGAACGGTCGGTTGATTGGTCTTCTGCCCCCGCCCTGCTCTTCAGTTACGCTAACTCATATGTAACTCAGGGTTGGGCTCACTATCTCAACACCGACATGCCTCCCTGGCAGTACTATTCATCTCACCCTGAAATGGCTCGACGATTTGCCTCTGCAATGTCCACATTTGCCAACGGCCACCATAATGCACCGTCCTTCCTGGTACAAGGGTACAATTGGGGTCAACTCGGGCAAGGGACAGTCGTAGATGTTGGCGGATCGAAGGGCAATGTCAGTAGTCTGGTAGCCCAAGACTACCCCGAGCTCCAGTTCATCGTCCAGGATCTGCCGAGTATGATCGACGGCGCAGCGGAGAGTCTGCCAAATGAGGTGCGGGATAGAGTGGCATTTCAGGCGCACGACTTCTTCACACCGCAACCCGTGCAGGCCGATGCGTATCTGTTCCGGAACATCTTCCACAACTGGTCGGACTCGCATGGCGTCCGGATTCTTCAGGCGCTGGTTCCTGTTTTGCGGCCCGGAGCTCGGATTATTGTGAACGACTACCTGCTCCCTGAGCCAGGGTTGCTGTCCCTGGTTAAGGAGCGTGCTGTCCGGTATGTACATACCTTCTGTTCCTAGACCTATGGGGACGGAATCGCTGATATGATTACCCAGGGACATGGACATGATCATGTTTACACTCTTCAACTCTAGGGGGCGAGAAGAGGCGGACTGGGTTGAGTTGTTCCGGAAGGCTGATTCTCGCTTTGCCAATTTACGTATTTGGACGCCGGAGGGAGCATTGATGGCTATTATTGAGGCCGTGTGGGAAGCATGAAGGACTACATAGGTGCAATAGTTTGTCTGATGTATTTACAGGAGTTCCATTGATTGTTGAAGTTCTCCCGTCGCCTTTCAGAGCCCAGCAATGACTCTGGATCAAGAGCACAGCGGGCGTTTAATAGCCGTCTCCGATCGCGGAAAAGTCGACTGTATCAGCGGTCTCGATGTCTCGTTTGGTGTCTATATTTCTCACGTTAGTAAAATCAGCATTCCAGTAGCTCTTGCTGTCAATTGCCCACCAAAGGGTGCATGTGCGGCGGCACGGATGAGTACCAGAGTAAGGATCACTGCGGACATGTAGTGGAAGGACCACATGGTGCTTTCGAATCACGGGAGGCAGGTCGAGAGGACAAAAGTTAGAGAATTACACTTGCGCTTTTGAACTTGGGTGAGGAGAAATTGATGTTGGAGTTTTGGGATCGACAACCCCAGGCGAGTGGGAATCGTCATAAATACCTAGCGCCTATCCGCATTGACACGAATCATTGACCTTGACCGGCAGTCACCCTTTTCGTCATGCTCGATGAAAAGTAACCATCAAACCACTCATCTGGCACAGTGCATATGCTGTGTCACAACGATGTAGATCAGCAGTCCCATTGTCAATTGTTGATTCTCAAGAACAGGCAAACAAACTGTAGCCCTTGCACTTGTCGCAGGCACAGCCCGTCGCCCCCATTTTGAAAACCCCCTCCGGTCATTTACTGTCCCTCATCTTCCAATTCTAAGCAGCCACGAAGAGAGTACTAATATGTGGCACTCGCAACTCCTCTCATAAATGAAATCTCATCCCCTCAGACGCGAGACGCACCTTCTTTTTCTTCTTTTTTTTTTCTTTTGGTAAGACAGGATGACTTACGTCAACGAGCACAGCGTGCTTGGAGTGGGCATTTTGTTCATAGTCAAGGGCACGGTGGCCATTACCACTCGCTTTTATATTCAATGCAGGAGTAAAAGACTGGGAGTCGACGATTGGCTTGCACTGGCAGCATGGGTACGCTATCTACTCCCTCGAAAATGGACTTAGGCCACCTAGGCCACCTCACTGATCCTACTTCGTCGTGTACGGCAGGTCCTCGTCACAGGAGAAGCCGTCATCATGATAATTGGTAGGCACCTGCTCCCTCCAAAACGTAACAATGAATGAAGCTGACGGTACGACATGTCTAGGCGCCGTAACGCACACGGTGGGCGCCCTCTCCCCTGTCGACATCGGCGCAGCCATCCTCTATTACGACGGATGGGACCGGATCTTGTTGGAAAGAGTAGTATTCACCTTTTCTTCAGCTTCAATCTCCCACTTACACGTCGCCTTCCCTTGCAGTTGGAATTTCCATTCGACATCATGCAGCCCCTTGCCCTAGCTTTGCTAAAGCTGTCTGTCCTATTCTTTTACCGGTGACTCTTTGTCGGACGAATCTTTGACATCGCCAGCTGGACACTGATTGGCGTTGTAATCGCCTGGGGGGTGACATTTGTGATTGCGCTGATGACAACGTGTGGAGCGATCATCACGGCCAATTTCGGCACCCTGAACGACCTCATGACCAGTTGTAGCCATAGCTTTGCCGTTCTGATTGCGCCGTCGGCATCGGACGTGGCCGTCGATGTCATCATCTTAACCATTCCACTGCCGCTGGTGAGCTTTTCTGCATGTATACTGGGTTAAGACCCCACCAAACAAGATGTTTCTGACCGCATCAGGTTCTGTCTCTCCACCTCAACTTGCACAAGGGCATTGGTATTATAGTGGTGCTGCTTGTAGGGTCAATGTGAGCGTCCCTCATCTCCTCATTCACTCTGTGCTAGTCAGCTAAACTACGATCCCAGGGCGACGGCGTGTGGCATCGCGCGCATGTCACTATTCGCCGAGATTCTCGGACCCACATGTATACTTTCCATCACCACTGTCTCCGTAGCGATGCTTTCTGGTTCCCATACTATTCAAATACTCGCAGTGCTCTCCACTCAAACCGTAGGCGGCGTATCCTCGACCGATGACATTGGTGAGTCTACTGCATACGCTTCACCTCAGCACTTATCCCTGCCTCAGACAACAGACGCAGCGCTGACCCAGAAGCCACAGGCATTGTCAGCATCCTCATGTTCGGGGGGATGCTCGAAACCGGGGTGGCGATCGTGGCGATCTGCCTCCCCATCCTGTACCGGATCGTGCGCGACGTCTCCCCCGGTGCTCAGCTGCACAACCTGGTCACGTTCCGACAGCTGCGAACGTCGAAGGACGACGATAGCTCGTCTCTAGAGGGTGCCAAGGTGGGTCCAGAGGCAGGTTCCACGCCTCGCAGATTCCGCGGAGTTAGTTCCCTCCTGAAGTGTGGTGGGTGGTGGGAAGAAAAGTCGCACAGAGAGGGCAATGGACCTGGAAAGAAAGCTAAGGGGATGGCAGGTGATAGCAACGCAGAGATGAAATTATCTTTGAGTTTTAAAAGAGAGCGAGGGACTGAGGAGCCGTAGCCTGGGAACGAGTCCACCGTCGCTCTCCCGAAGTTGATGCATCCCGTCGTCACGGCTGATGTGGTGCTCAATGCGCAGCAGCATTCACCGAGGAGCCAGATCTGGGAGATGAAAGAGATTCAACGTACGGTTGAGGTGGTCTGAGCCGAAGAACGGGGGCAAATCTACAATCTACCCTGTACTCCCTTACCCGAATCACACGACGTAAGCTTCCTGGGTCACAATTATATGAAATTATTCTACTAAAGAATGGATAGTTTTGTTTTTCCTCGCGGGTCAAGCTCCGCAAGATTAAAGAGATCTTGTTAAGGGCCAAGACTAGCCTCTACCGAAAGCTTCGTCCATCTGACTCCCCCTCGTGCACAAAGTACTCGCGCGTGACGGCAATTCCGGCACCATTTTCCAGCGACAACGGCAAGGCGCCATGATCCTTGACCAAGCCGTCTTCGGAATCATGCCGGGACAGATCGTCCGGGGTGTTGGCCGTCTGCGTCACCGAGACAGTGGTCCGCTGTTTGCTCGTGGGGCCGCCGGTGGTGTTGTACCCCGAGTTGGACAGCTCGTAGCCGCGCCGGCCGCTGTAAGTCCCGGTGCGCGAGTGGCTCCCAAAAACCAAGGTGCGGAGGACAGGAAGGCAGGAAGCGATGATGGCGATGGAGGCCTCGATCATGGAGACGGTGCATGTGATCATTTGTTCGTTGAGATGGGAGTAGATGGCTCGGATGACTGCATCGATCGTTAGACATGGCACTGTGCACTGCTTGTTGAGCTGATGGTACAACTTACTACTCGAGATAACGACCAAGACACCCAGCAAGAAGACGGAGATGACACCCCACTTTTGCTTCTTGGGCATCTTCAGGCGGGCGACCTGCGAGATGGGGAGACAGATGACTGTTCATGGGGTTAGAATCGAAGGGGTGGTCCGTAGTTAAATTGTGGTGTCTTACTGAAGACATCAGTGAAGATGTTGACTGCGACATGGTTAGCATTCCAGCAATTGCAAATCGGACACGGGGCTGCATACAAAGAATCGTTAACCAGTAGTTGATCGTCGATGGCTTGTCTGGGCACGCCACTGCATTCCAGTCCCATTAGTACTGCTGCTATTTATGACATCTCCACCGCATTCGCATCCACTTACATTCCGCATCAACCACGCTCCGCCATTGTCGGGAAGGAGGATAGCACTTGAAGACGATATCGAAGAACAGGACCAACCAGGTCGCCGCCAGAACGGCCAGAGTGATGTTGTACACGGTCTGGTACCGGGTGCGATCGGCGAGACGCTTGTAGAAGATTACCAGGCTGGCCTTGATGAGCCAGAGCGTGGTCACATAGAGGGTGGATCCGGGGATGATCATCTGTCACAGAGCGATCGATAGTGGCCGCAGTTAGTCTCAGCGTAGTGGGTGTGTAGAGGATTCGCGCGGGCTGCAGGCCTCGGATCGGGGCAGGGCACAGAGAAAGAGGGGCTCCGGGTTCGGGCGTTGTCCGATTGCTGTCTGTAAACTGACCTTCATCATGTTGATCATCTGATCTGAGTCCATGTTGGCCGCATCCGACATGCCTAGAGGACGTCCACCGTTAGATCTCTCTCGCACGGATCACTCTGCATGCAGGTGGATTTGGACAGCGGGGGAAGCAGCGATAGACAGTACATACCCAGGTTAAACATATAATGCTGGATGACCAGATCTCCGATCAGGCAGAGCGCCGCAGCCGTGACGAACAAGTCGTCGAGATACAGCCGTTTCAGCAACCGCCATCGCACCCAGAGTCGACAGACGAGAAAGATGCACGCGATGATGGTGACAATGTACCACGACACCTACCCACCGCAAAGTAGTACGTTAGCAAGAGAATACCGCTCCGAACAATCTCTGATGACGACGACCTACCACTTGGCCGGTATCTGGACGACCCATGGCGACGAACAACCCACGATGCGGGCAGAAGGTCACGACAACAAAAACAGACAGAGACAAGAGGGCATCTCTGCAGCAGCTGCAGCTGCTGGCAGTCAATATTAATAAACCGGGATCGACCCGCGCAGCCTGCCAGGGAGCGTTACGTGGTGAAGACTTTGGGAAAACCTTATCCCATGCTGGGTAGCTCGTTCTGGCGGTTTGTTTGGAGGAACCAGCAAATCCGCGAGTTTGGATCGGGGAAAGGCCGCAGGGACCTCCCTCTGGAATCCGGATCTGGATTCAATGGTGTGCGGTTGTGTGTGCCTGTCTGTGTGGTCTTTTCGTGGTGTGGCCACTGCTTAGGGGGGGGGGATGATGGGGTGGTGTGGTGGGCAGACCAGCACTGGAGGGGAGTATGGCCCGAGGCATTGGGACCCTCGTGGACCATACCATCTCGATAACCCTGCGTGACGGGGAATTGGGGATCGGGGTAGCAGAAGGAAATCGATAGTCTCTCCGAATGTTGGTGGAAATGGCCGTGATTGCTCCAGGCAAAACTTCGGCGGCCCACAGTTAGGGTTGCGGATCCACCCAAGTGAAACATTCTTCGGACATCGTCCGTCTCCCCTACAAAACACCTTTCTGCACGCTGCACGACATGGTACGCCATGTGCGAACTATTGATTTCTAGAATCCACTAACCAGTTCACACCGTTACACTGGGATCAACCGGATGCAGCCAGCTGTGCGTTGGAAAGATCACAGGTCGGGATGGAAGGGTAAGCTTTGTACGGATCAAACTCTATCGGCGATTTGGACGCATTCGGATTATGGAGTGACGATGATTCACGTAAATTAAAAATTGCTACACAGGCTTAATCATGCAATGAGCCCGCTGACAAATCCCACAATAGGAAGCGAAAGTCTAATAACAAGAAAAAGAAATTAATTAATAAAATCTGAAGCCGAATGGAATGTGGAGGTTCGCTATGCTGCGCTGAACAGACTTCCCCCCCCCCCCTATTTTCGATTCCTCTCCTCTCCTGCGCGCCTCCCCACTTAAGAGCTGGCCGCAGCCAACTCCACGGGATTCTGGACAACCGGGTAGTTGGGGTAGTTTGGCTTGTAGACCTTTTGGCAGCGCTGGTTGTAGGTGCCAGTCTCTCCGGTCTCGATGGCCTCCTCGTTACCCGGCACACCCAAAAGGGCCAGAGGTCCGTTCACCGGCGTGGCTTGATCCCAACCGGGGCCAGCGCTGGGGTCCTTGATCCAGGCAACAAACCAGTCGTTCATGTAGTCGGCCAGGTCCTGCTCAGCAGCCGTGACTCCGGTCAGCTTGGCGAAGCACTCGTTGCCACCGTGGAAGAAGGGGACCTCGCTGCCGTGGGAGGGGCCGATGTCGGGGATACCCAGGACGTTGGAGTAGTTGCCGAACCAGCGGTAGATCCAGGTGTTCTGCTCCTCCGAGCGCATGTCCAGGAAGTAATCGGTCGCGCAGTGGAAGCGGGCATCGCCATACGAGGCACCGCTCATCCGGGAGATGGAGGAATAGTCATCGGGGTTGTAGGCCTCCAGCAGCTCATCGGCGGGCACAAACGCCAAGTCGGCATCGTAGGTGCGGATCCACGAGGAGAAGTTCGTGTCCTCCGACCCATAGACAATGCCGAAAAGCTTGCCCTCCTTGTCCGAGTTACCGACGATCAGCGGCAACGACTTGGGGTAGTGGCCGTTGGCGAAACGGTCCGAGTAGTTGGAAAAGCGGGTGAGGTTATCCACGACGGGGCCAAACCACGTGTTGGAGGTCGAGTTGAAGTAGCTGGTCTGGAAGGCATAGGTATCCACCTTGCGCAGGCAGTCCAGAGTGTAGTCGTCGGCAGTGCAGTCCAGGGAGACACCCGCATCGATCATGTCCTGGACGACCTGCTTGAGGGCGACACCCACGGGCGCATTGGCCGGGCCAGACTGAGCGTTGGCCGACATCTCAATGGCACCCGCCAGGAAGGTGTCGGGGTGGTTCCAAAGGTAGTCATCGACGTGGACACCACCGGAGGAGTGACCTCCCAACACAATGCGCGACTTGTCACCACCGAAGGCTGTTCAACGCAAAGTCAGTGGGGACGGTTACCACGTGGCAGAGAGGGGGAACTGAGGGATGTTAAGCATTAGGAAAAAAAGTCAAAGTACGGACCTTCGATGTTGTCATAAATCCACTGCAGGGCGAGCTCCACATCCAGGATGCTAAAGTTCTGCGACTCGCCTTCAAGCTCGGGAGCATAGGGAGAGGCATACATGCTCTCACGGTAGTTGAAGTTGACGTAGATGACATCCTTGCGGGCAAAGTTCCATCCCTGCCATTGCTGGTTGCTGCTACCACCCGTGACCATAGCACCACCGTAGATGTAGACAAAGACGGGCAGGCCAGTGCCACTGGGGGGGGTCCAGATGTTCAGGTTGAGGCAATCCTCACTCTGGGCAACGATCGTCGTGCCGGACATGGCCTGGGCGCACGAGGGACCAAAGGCCGAGGCATCGAAGCTACCCCCCTCATAGGCGGTGGCAGCCAGGGGCGCCTTCCACCGGTTCTCACCCGCGGTGGTCTGGGCGAAGGGAATGCCCAGATAGACATTGGTGTCGTTCTGGGAGAAACCATAGACCACACCCTGCTCGGTGGTGACGCTGGGAGAGGCCTCGGCAGCACAACCCAGAGCCAAGGCGGTCGCACTCAGACTCAAGGCCAAATTGGCACTCTTTTGCAGAAGACCCATGATGACGATGGCAAAGATCAGTCAATTGATCTGCAAAGAATCTAAACTGTGCTTGGTCAGGAGGAAAAAGTGCTCAAGACCGGGCCCGTGGGAGGAGTATTTAAGGAGTTTGGGGGCCAGGGGGAGAATGCTTGCTCGCCAGCTCGCCAGCTCGCCAGACGGCACACCGGATCGACTGCCGAGCCAGCCCGAGGCTACCAAATTAGCTGGTGAAAGAACTTAGTCTCGTTTACACTTCTTCTCGATGAACGCTAAAGTACGACCCAGACCATGGTTACACCGTCTGTTCCTTCACCTGCGCTAAGACAAGACCAATGACTCCCCCTCGGGTGGGTTTTTCCACATGGCACCACACGTGGTGCAATGAGCTTGGCTTTCGACTATCGATTTTTCGAGTCAGTCCCCCCTCGGAAAACCAGGCAGGATGTACGCCTCTACGATATCACCTCGTGGTGGTGGCTGTTTTGCTGCATTCTGACTGCTGGGTTCGGAGTCTCTTCGCGAGAGGATCCTCTCTTGGAGCACGAAATGGTCGAAACGAGGCAGACACCGGGCAATCCGTTGGGATTCCTGACTAGTCGACGACTGATTTTACCTAATTGAATGTGCTATAGATGTGCTATCTGGATGGTATCTGAAGGATTGAGTGGTAGGATCTGCTGCTGATCGTCTATCTCGTCATATTCGGATGATCTGCCGAGATCTGGCTGCCCACGTGGGAGTTGAACGCTAGCCAAGACTGACTCACTAGCAGTAGACTATGTAACTTGCTTGGACAATGATGGTTCTCCTTGGTAAATTCTCCGACTAATACTATGAGCTGGACTGATTCTGAGTCGGATAGGGGCGTTTGGGGAGGGTAGGCAATTGCCCGGTCGACCGGACGAATATCCGGCTTCATCCACGGTCGCAGCCAGCTGCTAGCTGCTGCTGCATATCGGACGCCCTCACAAAGTCTCAAATGATCGATGTAGTTGCTTCCAGTTCAAATTATTGCAGAATTGGACATAATATCTCAGCGTCATTGATCTCCTTGGATAAAAGTAGAAGACAGTGTATTCTGTGCTTAAAATATATCTTGGTGAGCCATTCGGAATGTTCGGGTGGCAGATATATATTTCTATGAGGCCTTGCCCTAACCACCGGATGCGAGTGCACAGAATTTGAGAATCTGACACTATTTACCATTAAAAACAATACGCAGAATGCGATCCAAGAAATGACACAGCTGTCCTGAGCCATAAGATGTAGTCTACAATTGAGGATCACTATGAAGCATACGACATCGGGGGTGGGAATGTCAAGTCCTCCAGAACGTGCGAATTGCTATATATTGCTACACTCGAATACCATCTCAGCACGACAAACATGCCAAGAGCCAGGGGATTCGAACTTCGATCCCGGGCATTGACACGGTTTTCACCCTCGAAATGCGACCGAGTCGAAGTTGCATCATGCCCGGGCATTGAACCAGGGAACCAGCAGTTGGCCGCCCGAGGAGGAAATATCCACGGATGTCCACGGATGTACGGAGTAGTTAGTTATGCTATCATGGATGCAGCTTACGCAGCATAAGTGGGGAAATACCCCGAGACGAGACCTAGTCCAGTCCCTGATTTCCCTACAACCCAAAATCACATAACTAGGTAACTTACAGCATGACTTGGGATACAATTGATGGTCGCTAAACCTGCGTTCATCGCATCCCAAATACCATGTCGCATGCTCTTCTCACTCCCACAGAATCCACCCACGATGTCAAACTGTCATATTAATCTAAATAAATTAACAACCCGGGGCTCCAATCCACTGCCCGCCGCCACAACCAAGACAACTCCTTGGCGAACGCCTCCCACCTTGCAGCAGGCAAATTTACCCGCGTGATGATGGAAACCTTGGGTGAGACGTACGGGAGAGGCGGATGGCTGTGAGGCTAATCGGCCGGGTCCATCACCTTGTTCCGACGCGGTTTCAGGTGTTGAATTCTGTAACACTGGTCGTCGCAGACATCGCCCAAAAGCCACCTAGTTGATCATCACATCAGGGGTATAGGTGGTATAGATAGGTACTTCAACAAAGACAGAACTGAGGCAGGCTCACTCAAATTGAGACTGCCGATCGTGCTGCTCAGACGGTGCCATGACTGTATGTTCGCTTTGTTTTGTGGTCATGGAAGTTAGGGCACAATTCTTTCAGTACCATCTCATAGTAGAAGAACAAAGACATTCCTAAGCAAGGTGATGAAACATCTCGGCAAGTTACAAGGTCTCACATGTCGGTCCACGTAAAAGCTACAACTTGATGAACATCTTCGGTTACTTCATCTCTAGAACATGCCTCTATGGCATCCAACATGGGATCTTTAAATAGACCATAACCTGCGCATCCATCCAAGTCTGCTCGTTGAGAGCCATATTGGTCCCTCAACCCTGACACCGAAGAGGACCCCAAGTGCTTTTCCACCATAGATTCCACCGTACCAGCAATCATGGCCAGCATTGCAGACTCTGACTCGACGGCCGTCATGTCCGAGGGAGGCGCCATCGAGTGGGATCGCGTACGAGGGATCCGTGACACCACGCGGGCCCTCCTCGAAGCCGAGTCGCCGTATATTGCCATTCCCGCAGCCGCCCAAGTCCTCCAGATCGGACCACGCAGCCTGATCGTGCGGGTGAGATGGCAGTGGGCGCTCCGCGATCCCACTCGGGAGGAAGTCGGGGGGTTGGTCAGCACGCTGTGCGGACAATTCGCCCTGTTGCGGGCCCAGCGTCCCACGGCGGAGCCCTTCCATGGCTTCATCCAGATTGGGTCCGTCGTCGTCCTCTACACGGAGGTGCGGTTCATCCCTGCCCCGTGTCAGGGGGCGATGTGTATGCCCGGGGAAACGCTCTCGGGCCAGACCCGGAGCTATCATGTCGAGGAGGATAGCCCAATCCTGCAGCACTGGCTCAAAAATGAGGTAATGCGCGGCGCTCCAAGCCATCAGGAGTTGCTGGCTTGGGGAATCCCTGACTATGGACGGGTCTTTCGGAATGCGTAGGCTTTCTATACACGTCAAGTTATGTTAAATAAGATACGGAATCACCAGTGCAGGTGGTTTTATTCAAGTAATCTCACTATCGTCCATTCCTCCCAGTATGTGGTGAATGCAAGCGTCTCGACTCGCTCAGTTGCCAGTTCCAGGATGCAAATAACCGGCGGTCGGATCGGCATGATGCTCAAATATTCTCCACGTTATTCTGAGCCGTTATTGTTCGGAGAATCATAGGCCTAGCCGGAGTGATAATCAATCCAACAAAGATGTACGGCCTTCTGCATTGATCTCTGCTGGTACAAGTAACCTTTTCCCGTCAGCTATTGATCTCTCGTACAATAAGTTGCGAGCTTGGCGAGTTTGTAGGAGGCGCATGGTGATCAGGCTTGACAATCATTCCTCCGTTCCAAGATATGCTCATAGGCACCAAAGGCTGCACAAAATGCGGTGAGGGCGTCGCACCCTGCATGGGACAACAAACAAGGAACACCAAAGACACGTCAGGAACCTTAAATTTGGACTCGAGATACTTAGAAAGGAGATCTCCAAGATTCCCCTTTCTACCTCCTCTTGTCATGAACCGCAAACCTAGCCTCGCTATTGCTTGTATTCTCCCAGCATGACAATCACGGCGGACTCACTTTTCGATGAGGTAGGAGCGAGCTATGAAGCTGCCTTTGCAGACAATGCGCCGCTTTGTGCCTTCATCGATCAGGCCAGCAAGAAGTTAGCCCCCAACAGTCGGGTGCTGGATGTTGGATGCGGCACCGGCAAGCCCGTCGCGGAGATCCTGGCAACCGCAAGCCATCGAGTGCATGGAATCGACATCTCCCCAGGTATGGTCAAGATTGCCACGTCGCAAGTCCGGGGTCAGTTTGAAGTGGCCAACATGAACACCTTTCACCCTTGCCCGTCCTATGATGGTATCTTTGCGATTCTATCGCTGTTCCAGCTCACTCCAGGAGAGCTGTACTCGATGATCTTCAAATTTGCCGAGTGGCTCAGCTTGGGTGGCCGCTTAGCCCTCGCGGTGACGCCCAGCACCGGACTGTTGCCGGACAAATGCACCTACGATCCCATCTGGGATTGTGTGAGGATGCTCGGAAAGTACTGGATGAGAAACTACACCAACAAGGTCTTCCATTCGGAGGATGGATGGGCTCGCCTGCTGCAAGCGGCCGGTTTGGTACTCGAAATGGAGCCCGTTGACCACATCTTTTGCCCGACTGGCAACCGGGAATACACGCACCCTGAGGCTCAGCACTTCCTCCTCGCAAGGAAGGTTGAGCCGCAGCCTTTGCTGGGCCCGTATCCAGTTCCAATTGCTGAAATGCCTTCAGACTGTGTCGACCATCTTGATATTTTCACCGATCAGTGAGCGAAGACTTCAAAAGCCTCTCCAAGGAAGTCGCAGTGAATGGAAAGAAGGTGCTTATCCTCGGGCAAGACAGTTGGAGTCAGTATGCAGGCTGTGCGGAATTACAGTCCCTGCCAGACATCACCGATAACCTCCCATATGCATGCACCTGACTCGTTTGATGTCATCGTTGCGCCCTGGACACTCGATAAGCTTCCGAGCCTCAGACAGGCCATCGAGAAGACGACCCATGTGGCACGTCAGAAAAACTCACAACTTGTCATCCTCCAGGGAGCTCCTGGAAATGAGGCGGTGATGCACCTGAACGCGGCCGCGCGCTCACCTCGAATCCGCCACCAAGGCCAGATTCTGCAGAAAGCGGCGCAGCTGTTGACAACACAGGGGTTCGGGCACATCTCTCTAAAGCGTGTTCGTGCACATTATGCATTCCCCGAAGAGGACTTGCCAACCTGATGCTCGGTGGCTGCGGAATGTTTCGGCCGCGATCACACATCGACAGCATCCGAACTATGAGGTCGTCAAGCACATCCTGACTGCGCGGCTGAAGCTCCAGTTTCAGGGCAGCGCACACGCGGTGGGAATGGACATGGTTGGCTTGATTGCGAGGTCGAGCGATGCGGAGAATTGACCGCTCGAGTTGATGAACAGTAAAGTGAATATATACTCACATAATCATGTACCGAGCGATCTTCTCGTATCTTCGTTGAGCTCATGTTCAAAGTATGACTAAAGGCCTCCTCCTCGGGTACAACAAATTGGAATAAGATTATATGAGTACGGGGTATCATGCGCAGCCCCTGTTGGTGGCCCGTTAGGACAGACGCTTTGACCCAGTCGCTTACCCGTCTTTCCTGCAATTTTCGAGTGGAAGATTACCTAGAACGTGGCCATGAGACAGCAGAAGTGAGGAGCATGAAGAGGGGAAGTAGAAAGCAAGGGGTATAATACCAGGTTTATAGGGCTGTGATCGGGGGTGTTTCCCGAACCAGCCCTAGTTTCGGGGTCTTCACATTAACCCTGGCCTGCAATTGAATCAACAAGTGAGCTCCCCGCGGTTTCATCCCGTATCTCCACTAGATCAATACTCCTAATGCATGTCGAAGCTGGGTGATTGGGTGGTGCTGGTGTTAATCAATGAGCCTTATCGCGCAAAGATCACGCCAACATGTCGTGATGCACCAAGGCTTGGCCTGAGCTGCCACTGATAAATCTATAACTCCGCAACATCGTCATCTCCCAAAAGCACCTGGAGCACGGTCAAAATACCCAGACAGAAGCATGGCGGACCACGGTTCAACCTTGAGTGCTACAAAGCAGCCTGACCCCAAGATAAGTCAGGTTGTGGACTCCAGCTCGCCACCGCGCCGCACGTTCCGCTCCTTCATCTGGGACACGGACACGCACCTGAAAACCCCCGAGGAACGACGCTTGCTCCTCAAACTCGACGCAGCCATCCTCAGCATCGGATGCCTGGGTTTCTTCATGAAATACCTTGACCAGGGGAACCTAGCCAACGCCTACGTCTCGGGGATGCAGGAAGAACTCGGCATGTATGGCAACCAGTACACCTACGCCGGGACCCTGTACACGATCGCGTATGCCGTGATGCAGATCCCCAGTACACTCATCATCCAACGCGTGCGCCCGAGTATCTGGCTCGCTGGGATGGAAGTCGCTTGGGGCGCGTTCACCTTCGCTCAGGCAGGGGTCCGGACCGTCCCTCAGTTATATGTGTTCCGGTTCCTGATCGGCCTCTTCGAGAGTTCCTTCTTCCCGTCCCTGTTGTACCTGCTAGGCAGCTGGTATACCAAGACCGAGCTCGCGAAACGCGTGGCACTTTTCCACATGACCGCGCCCCTGGGCACCGCGTTCGGGGGGTACCTTCAGGCGGCCGTGTATGAGAACCTCAATGGGGCGAGGGGGATCGACGGCTGGCGCTGGTTGTACCTTGTCTGTGGGTGCATGACCGTTCCTGTGGGTCTGGCGACGTTTCTGTTCCTTCCTGACACACCGTATACCACGCGGGTGTGGTTTCTATCGGAGGAGGAGCGCGAGCTAGCCAAAGCGCGCGTCAGCAGGGCGGGCGTCGCGCCGCCGGTGAAGATTACCTGGAAGACGTTCACAGGCGTGTTGAACTCGTGGAAGTGGTATGCTTTTGTCATTGGTTATGTGGTGTGTACTCGGCTCTTGTTCTCGTTAGCAAATGAGATGGTGAATTTATGCTAACATGTCACAGCTGTACGGCTCCTCCTGCGGCGGCAACGGCTACTTCGCCATCTGGCTCAAGTCAGAGAACTTCTCTGTGGCTGATCGCAACCTCATTCCGACGGGGACTTCGTTGATCTCCGCCGCGTGTGTGGTGCTGTGGGGGTTTCTGTCTGATTATACCGGAAGCCGGTTTGCTTGGGTGCTTATCCCGCTGGTGAGTGGACTGCCTTGTCCATCTGGTGAGTTAGCCTGTGCACGGTGCTGATGAGAGCCGGATATGAACAACAGATATGGGGCCTCATCCCCAACTGTATCCTGGCCGTCTGGCCCCACAGTCTTGCACTGAAGGAATTTGCCTTCCTGACCATCGGGATGCAGCTCATGACCGCAGTGTTGTAAGTTGTCCGACAATGTTGCACCTTCCACTAGGATACTGACGGTCCAGCTACTCATGGGCCAACGAAGTATGCGCGGACAACAACGAGCAGCGCGCGGTGGTGATCAGCAGTATGAATGGCTTCCAGTACGCGGTCGCTGCCTGGTTGCCGATTGTCATCTTTCCGCAGACCATGGCCCCGTCGTTTCGTGAGTGTTTCTCGATCATCTCGGGATTTGTCCTAGATCTAATGGTGTTGTGTTGGCTAGGGTACGGCTTCCCGGCCACGTTTGGGTTGGTGATAGCGGCCATCATTAGTGTGGTGGTAATACAGCTGTTTGTTTGGCGGGATGAGCGGAGGGCGAAAGCACGTCTGGCGAGTCTGGGATCGGATGATGAAGGGGTTGTTGTGTGAGGTGTGGATACAGCAGGCAAGTGGTGTTGGTGACTACCGCCATATCGAAGTTGTCGGTGCTGTACAAATATCCTTGAATTCCGTAGGTGTTAGAATCTCCATGCAGGAATATGGATTCAAATGTTTGATTAGCGCACGGAAGATGCGGAAATACATCCCGGCAACATCACCGTTCTACCGTCATATGCCAACAGAATGAGACCAGGGCTGTGTAACAGGAATCTGCACCAGGGAAAGCTCCGGCCTGCTGTCTTCGATAGCCATAGCTGAATCCATATATACAGCAAATAGCCCCCAGCAGCACCACAGCGGCTAATTTTTGAGGTCCTTAAAATCGCCGCCCCGTCAGCAATTTCGATGACCTGAGCGACTTGCTGACATCATGGTCAAACTCACCGGACTCGACTGGGGTGCTACCACATTGGTGACGACCTATTCTTCTACTATGTATACATCGATTGACCTGTCTGTGCATGTTGCATGGGCCTTGCCTGTGATGCTGCCCCCCACCGATGCAGGGGCTTTAGGGATACGTCTGACGGGGGCCACGCACCCACTTGGGCTGCACTCGGTACTCCCTCCCTGGCGGTGGTGAATTTGTAATGCTTGGCACGATCTGCTGATTTTTGATTTTCTGTTTGGTTGTTTTGCTTTTCTCCTGAAGTATATTGCCAATGGCGAATGCTTTTCCTTGGGGAGGGTTCTTCCACAGCTAAGGGTTGGCAGACCATACGCGATAGACAGTCACACTGCAGGCAATCTTTGGGGAGAAAAAAGGGAAGTACATCTGCGATCTTCCTTCTGCCAGAGGCAAGAAGAAGACAATGTCAGAATAGAGAATAGCAAAAAGACATACAACAGAAGGGATTCGCTGGTGGTCACCCACCCAACTACTAACCTCCCGGCGTGTGGCTTAAGTACGGCTGAGCGGACGGGAAGCCCTGTTTTCCACACCCTGTGGTCGTATGTGCTTGCTTGCACCTATTGCAAAGCTATATACTGCAGCAACGCAGTGAATCAACTCCTTATCCACAATTGCCTGTTCACATTCACCCAGTCATCCAACCAGTCAAGGAAGATGGTGGGAGAGATTGATAACCGACGTAAAATGAACCTGACGGCGGCCCTGGGGCCTTGGTGCCTGAGGTGCCAGCTCACCACCCGCCCGGCTGCCTAGCTGCCTAGCTACCTAGTAGTTCTCCGATAGCCTCAAATAGAGGAATCAACAAGCCTTCTCCACCTCCCAGAGGCCTCATCAGAGCCCCCTACCTTCTCCGTCCTGCATCTTTGCTCCTCTTCAACTATTCTCGGCTGTCCGACCATAATTCCATCTCACCTGTTTGTTCATTCATTCCCCCCCACACTTGGGTAGAGAACGATCATCCTCGACACGGTCTCGTGATTCGTGTCCCTCTTCATCGCGCGTACAAAGTGCGGTTGATCCTGATCGTCCACGCGCTCCTTCGTCTTCTCCCACAAGAACCTGTCCACATCTATCCCTGGGACCTCTGAGCACTCGCGCAGGGCAGAAGGTGATCCCCTATGGCAGAAATGGCATCATGTTGGAGTGATTCCGACACGGAGGATGAGATGATGGGCCTGCGATCCAGTCTACTGAATGCTTTAGATGCCATTGAAACGCCCGCGGCTTTTGCATCCTCTGGAGAAATTGGCTTTGTCGATCCAGGGGTGTTTGTCCACGGTATGGGTCCAATCTACCTCCCCTTGGATGAATCACAAGCGCGACAAATGATCGAGCAGGCGCATCAGGCCCCCTATGGCAAGGGAAGCGAAACGATCATTGATACCTCCGTGCGCAACACCTGGGAATTGAACTCGGGTTAGTTCGAACTGCGAAGACCGAACTGGAACACCTTCCTCGAGCGAGTGGTTGCCGGTGTCGCGCGGGAGCTGGACCTTGACTCGACCGTTCATGCCGAGTTGTATAAGATGTTGATCTATGAGGAGGGAGCCATGTTCAAGCCGCACACCGAGTAAGTCACATGCTCGGCCAAATGTCCAATCAGCTATGTCTCTAACAAACAATCTACGGAGTGAAGTACAGAGAAGGCGCCTGGGATGGTTGCGACTCTGGTCATTGGTCTCCCTTCTGCTCACGAGGGAGGCGAGGTGGTCGTGAACCATCGCGGACAGCAGAAGACCTTCAAGTTGTCCAACACTCAATGCTCCCATGCAAGCTGGTATTCAGACGTCGTGCATGAAGTGCTTCCGGTCACCTCCGGGTATCGGTGGGTGCTCACCTACAATCTTGCCCTGGATGCTTCGCAACCGCGTCCCGCGGGAGGTCTCCAACCACCAGACACCTCGCATCTTTACAAGACCCTCAAGCTCTGGGTGGAGCAGGATGCAAGCCTCGGCCCTACAAGCCACTTCTGGTACCAGCTCGACCACGAATACACGGAAGCCAGCATTTCCCTCAGGGCCTTGAAGACGCGAGACCTGGCCTGCGTTCAGGCGCTATACGAAATCTCCACCATGCTGCCCGTGGATATCTTCCTCGCCGTTCTAGAAAAGATAGAGCACGGGACCTGTGATTATGATGAGGACGATCTCTGGCGGGACCCGTACAAGGTAATGTATTCAGAAGGCTTAAATCATTCCCTGGTGGATGTTACGAGCACCACGTATAAGGTCAAATCGCTGGTCGACCTTGATGGGAAAAAGGTGCTTCGGGGAAGGACGCTAGACGCCAAAAGTATTCTCCAGGCAGATTGTTTCGAAGATGTTTCCCCGGAAGAATCCTACCAAGGCTATTTCGGAAACGAGGTACGCCGACCGGGTTCCTCCCATCTCTTCACCACTGGCGTCGCTGATAGTATCTCGAATAGGGGCCGGATGTGACGCATTGGTACCGAGTGACGGTAAAACCTCCTCTCACCATATAGACACGACGTGCTGTGCTGATCTTTGCAATAGGCAGTGGCAGTGGTAGCTCGACGTTCGACCGCGTCGTTCCTTCCAGCTGGTCTGCCGAAGAAGTGATGGATGATGACGATAGTTCTATTCGCCTAAGCCTATTTTTGCATAGGAGCCCGCATTTCGAGTATGTAAGCTATGAAGATGTCTTATCGGCGTAAAACCATACTCTAATATTCTAACATGTTTCTTGTTTCAATCCATAAATTAAACTGAATTAAATTATTTTTGTACTTCTTCTGATCCAGGCTTTTTTATAGATCTGATTCGTAGTTTGTTTAGAATACATAAAGCAATTATTTTTAATCTAAAAGTCCGATACAGAAGTAATAGATATAGATCTATATTCAAAGCTAAATTAGACTAATTTAACTATATAGAATATATTATAAAATTTTGAGTAGACTTAATTTATTCTAGGTCTATCGAAATAAATATCTTTAAATAGAATATATAGCTGTAATATAATTTAAATCTAAAGCCTTTAAGATATAGTAGGAGTCCCAATTCTTACTGTCACCCGAAGCCTAGCCGACGACGTTCTACTACTACGCCATCTGCGTGGCCGCGGCATGTTGTACATGAAGAATGAGGATAACATCGAGTCAACTATCAAGTACTATGCTAAAGTTGTGTTAGTGCCGGATGCTGACCCGCTCTGGATCAAGACGCTCAAGGAGCTCGTGTTTGGGCTGTGGAGAAGGAGCGAAGAGAATCCAAGGCCGTCGTACCCCAGCGGTCGAATCTTCGCCGACGAGACAATGATCAAGATCCTCAAGGCCGCCTTCGGAACCGAGGATTCAGCGTTCTTCGAAGAAGCCGCCCGGTGTCACAAGGGCAAGCTGGCAATGGACTTCTTCGCTTGGGCTCAGAAGCAATTCGCGTGTGGTGGAAGTTCCTTCGCTAAAGTGCAAGACGGATATGACTTCGGTCTGCTTCGGGTCGGTCTCATCTGGCAACTATGGATTGCATTCTACGGTCCTCGCCTACCCATACTTCAAGCCGAGACATACAGCAGTAGCGCGCTTGGTTCTCCGGACTCAATTCATTTCCGACAAATTTCGGAACTGGGTGCACAGTGTTCATAGTCAAATACTAAGAAATAATGCCGCAGCTGGAGCTGAATCAGCAAGACGGTCATGCTGTAGTAGGTATAGCCAGAATTTATCACAACCTTTCCTACCTTTTAACGTGATACGTCTTATTATCTCGCTCCTTAGCTTGGTTCTGACTTGGCACAAGTATTGCCTACTCCCTTAGTCAAAAACACCGATAGGGTCCCATTCTTTACCCTCGGCTTCCTCTCCCAACTCGACCAGCAATTGGAAGTCGGCACGTTTCCCAAGGAAGAAGGATTCAAACCTTACAGAGAGATTGCCTGCGGGCTGCTCAGTCGAATGGACGTCTCCACCTTTAACGTTCATGAAAACTAGACCCATCTGATACGCTAGCGTACTATCAACGACTCCGAGATCTGCAAAATAACAAGGATGTGGAACTCGACCAAAAGACTGGCCCGGCCACACCAGAAGAGACACTGGCATTTGTCGAGTCACTGGTTCGTCACAGTCTCGACAATGATCTGATCCAGACCTTCTGGCAAAGGGTCGTCACCGGAGCCCCCAGCATAAGCTCATCCACATTCCACTACCTCCGGCTCCCCTTTATGCCTTCCTTCCTGCCATTCTGCCAACAGAGCCCTGCTCACCCATCCGTCGCAGGCTTCAGCCAGACGCTTGTGGCGATCCTCTACGCCTACACCAGCAACTACTTCGGCCTGAAGCCCAGCCGGCCACCAGCAATCTCGTCCGCCCCACGGTACAATCCTGTTGCGGCGACTGGTACGATATCAACAGCTTCCTCCGCGACCCCGTCAATCGAGTATGGGTACAGCCCATGAACAAAGAGCGTCGCGCGCATATCCATCAGAAGCTCGACCAGGCGCGCGTGGACTGCACTCACGAAACGGACCATTCTCGCTGGACCAACGCCAAGTTGGTGGTGACCAAGAACTTTGCCCAGGTGGGGGATTCCCAGCTCGCGTGGCAGCAGAGGAAACTCGAGGCCAGTAAGCAGATCCAGAGCTTTGATCAGGTGCGTCTCGCAATCCTGCTCCCAGATGACTACGAGAATATCGTGCGCATGCGCGCGCTGGATGTCCCGTCTGAGCAGCCTGTGGCATCGAGATCGGAGTCTACCCCTGCATCGATGAGCCAGCAATATCAGCCGGGCTTTTGCAATTTTCCACCCGCACCCAACGTGCCATTGCTAGCTGGGATGAAGAGGACAGCGGAGGAGGCGGACTTCGTAGATCTGACGTTGGATGATTGAGCACGTCGTCAATTGAGTGCATTTATAATTTCTTCGGCGGCTGGAATTCGTGGCGCGATCAGGGTCTTGCTGGCTGGAACCTCCGAGTGATTTACTTGGTTCGATTTACAGAGACACATAATCTGTGAAGGCTTGAGAGCGATTTGATCTGAAGGTGACTACAATGACCCGTCTGTTCTTCGGCAGACTTCTCGCTGGACATTGACGCTGGTCCCGGTACGCAAGCAGAGTAGCTCATGATTAGATTGATTTGAGTGAAATGTCAGAACAACTAGAATAACTGGAACTGGCTGGGGCTACTTTGTAGACAATCGAGATCCTTGATATTCACTCCCGTTGTGTGAATACTCTGATGAAGGATGTCATCATTCCGCAGTTCCACATCGCCGCGGGACTTACATTCACACATCTACAGTGACTGAAAGAAATCAGAATAGCGGAAATTTGATGAAGGGCTATATACATTCACACAGAGACCCGGAAGTAAAGTTCTTCCAGAGGATCTTCCGAACATAAGGCGAAAGAGCTTTGATATCACAACCTGGAACATGCCACACCTACACGTTCGTCCACAAAGCATCCACCATGAAGCATCTTACCCTTCTCCTCGTGGCGACCACAGCCTACGCTTTCTGCATCAGCGAGACCTTCCTATTCCCTCGCACTGCCGGTGATCAAGCCGCCATCAACCTCTTCAACTACACCGAGCTGGGAGGACCGTTCACGTGGCACCATATAAACAAGGCCAACGCTGCCTGCTCGCAAGGGAAGCATCAATCCCCGATCGACGTCCTCAGCGAGGAGGTTGACTACGTCGCATCCAGCAGCCTTGTACTCGATATCCCCGCCGCCGATGAAGCCAAGATTTCGAACCTGGGCTCAGGTCTAGAGGTAGCACTGGCGCAGGGCACTCTCAGTGTCAGCGAGGACTACCAGTACCAGCTGGCCCAGTTTCACTTCCACACACCGAGCGAGCATCGCGTGGACCAAGAGTACTTTCCGCTGGAGGTGCACTTCATCTTCAAGGACTATGGTAAGCTACAACCCAAACGAGTTCCTTCGAGCCAGGCCTCACATCACTAGAAACCAATATAGCAGTGGTAGCCTTCCTCTTCCAGCTCTCCTCGACCGGCGAAGCCGTTCACCCCTTCGATTCCATCTTCAACCATCTCGATGACGTCGACAGGCCCGGAACATACACGGAGACCGGATATCTCGACTTCAAATACTTGACCGCGCATCTCGAGACCCACGATATCTACCGATACATCGGCTCCCTCACGACGCCTCCGTGTACCGAGGGTGTGGCCTGGTACATCAGCGCTGAGCCGCTGCCGTTGGATGTAGTGAGCTTCAACAAGATCAAGCGGACTTTGAGGTTCAATGCTCGCTTTACTCAGAACGCCCTTGGTCGGGAGAATCTGCTGAAGGTGGCTGTTCACGCGGTGGATTAGAATTTCTGGAGGAATGCAGCTAGAACAAACGGCGAATTGTGGAGCATGGGAGATATTCTGGCGAGAATTGGGTTGTGCGCTTTGACTAGCCTATTGAAGATGTTGTAATCGTACACTCAGAAAACATCAGAAAACAAACAAATCACATACTGACCTGTGCTTCTAGGCTCTTGACATGGGCACTAGGATAGGAGGTGCAGTTCGGACTGTTATATCATCTCCGCAACGGGATCTCCATCACGTGGATGTTACGTTATGAGAGAATAGCTTCGGACCATCAGGAAGCATCTCTTGAATCACAGGAGTGTCGCCTGGAAGGGCATGATTCTTCAATTTGCCATTAGAACTACGATGCTCCAGACTGATCAAGCATGTGCAGTTGTCTCACCAGTGTGATAGAGGTGACACAGCCTTGAAAGCCCCGGGTGTATCATATGCCATTCAGGCATCGAAGAATAAGCCGGGCACAGTAGCATTGGGCGATCGCTCTGTCTCCAGATATCGGATGTCTGCACACGACGTACCATATATCACCTTTTAACCTACTACGCAACGTGCTACGCGTGAGAGTCAATACTCAAGCCCGCGGATTCTTTATAGTGGCCTATAGAGCTGACCTCCCGCATCGTCGTCATGCTTTCGCTCAGAGCCCACCTAACCATTCTACTGCTCGCCCTTGCAGGATATTACGGAGCGGAAACCAAACCACATAATCTGACAGAGGGGGTCTTTGGGGTCGATGCTAGCTTTGACTATGTGGTTGTTGGCGCCGGGACGTCCGGCTTCACGCTGGCAGCACGACTCGCGGAGCAGAAGCTGAGCGTGGCTCTCGTCGAAGCCGGCGACTTCTATGAGGCGGTTTGGCCTGTGGCGAAGATTCCAGGGGCAGTGATTGTCGGCCTGGGATCGAGTCCGACTGCAACCACTCCAATTGACTGGAATTTCATCACGGCCCCCGTCCCTGGCGCGAACTACCGCCAGGTACATTATGGCCGACACAAGACGTTTGGGGGTTGGTAAGAGGACACTCTTCGCCCGACTGTGTGTTTGAAAAGTATGTGGCCACGACACTGACTCCGTCTAGCTCAGTATGCAACGTGATGGTATACCAGAGGTTTCGAGCCACAGAGTGCCCATGCCATTGAGCCATGGATTGCTAACCGATCGCAGACCCGATAACGGCTCCATGCAACGGTGGGCCGACCTCGTCGAGGATCAGAGCTACACGTTCGATCAGGTCCTCCCTTTCTACCAACGAACGGCCACCTTCTACCCTCCTCAGAACGAGCTTCGACCCCCCAACGCCTCCGTGCAATACAACCCGGCCGCATACTCCCCGGCCGGGGAGCCCCTCCAAGTATCCTACCCGATCGACAGTATCCCATTCTCCAGCTGGATGGTCGGCGGAATGCAAGCGATTGGCATCAACGAGACACAAGACTTCAGCAGTGGGCATTTACTAGGTGCGCAATGGTGCCCCTTCACCGTCCGCCCATCGGACCGAACACGGAGCAGTTCGGAAGCTGCTTTCATGGGCGCCGCAGCGAACAGCGACCGTCTGGCGACGCTCACTCTCTACAAAACCACGATGGGGAAGCGGATCCTGTTCGACTCCGACAGGAAGGCTACCGGGGTGCAAGTCCGCACCGGGACATCAACGTACACCCTGCACGCCAATCGGGAGGTGATCGTCTCGGCGGGGGCCTTCCAGAGCCCGCAGTTGTTGATGGTCTCCGGCATCGGGCCCTCGGAAGCCCTAAGTCAACACAACATCCCGCAGCTCGTCGATCTCCCCGGAGTCGGTCAGAACATGTGGGATCACCTGCTCTTTGGTCCGTCATACCGGGTCCGACTCATCACCGGCACGAATATCGCCAACAACTACGCCTTTGCGGCCGAGCAACTCGCCCTGTATTTCTCCGTGCGGCGGGGTCTCTTCACCAACCCATCGGCCGATTACCTGGCCTGGGAGAAGATCCCAGATCCCCTGCGCCAGCGCTTCTCCGCTGATACATTGCGTAACCTGTCATGGTTCCCGCCCAGCTGGCCGGAAGCAGAGGTGCGTCTCCCCATCAACACCCCTAGCCCTCCCCCCCGGCTTCCCTCCGCTCCCTTCCATCACCAACTGACTCTCTCTCCCCTCTCCTTGCCTGAGAGGACAGTACATCTCCTTCCACATCTTCATCGGCGACCTGGCGAACCCGCTGTTCGACCAACCCAGAGACGGATTTATGTACGCGTCGATGATCGGGTCGCTGGTGGCGCCCAGCTCGCGCGGGACGGTGACGCTGGCGTCGAACGACACGGACATCCTACCGATCGTGCAGCCGAACTGGCTGTCGACGGAGGCGGACGCGCAGATGGTGGTGGCGATGTACCGGCGGATGCGGGAGGCGTGGCACAGCGCGGCGATGGCGCCCATCGTGATCGGGGAGGAGTACTTCCCGGGGCCGAAGGTGCAGACGGACGCGGAGATCCTGGCGGTCATTCGGCAGACGGTCATGACCATCTACCACGCGGCGTGCACGTGCAAGATGGGGACCCGGAACGACAGGATGGCGGTGGTGGATCATCGAGCCCGCGTGTTTGGGGTGAGTGGGTTGCGGGTCGTGGATGCGAGCGCGTTCGCTATCTTGCCGCCGGGGCATCCGCAGGCCACGTGTTGTGAGTTTTGTCTCTTTCGCTAGCCCAGTGGTTGCCTTTCGATTGTGCAAGGGGTGAATCGAAGGTGTAAGGCTGTTGTGGATCAAAGCTGATAAGTGGGTAGATATGCTGGCGGAAAAGATCGCGGCGGATATCCTTCATGGTCCTGGAAATGGGGACGGGAATGGGGACGACGGCGACGACAATGGGGACAATGGAGGAAATGGGGGAAATGGGGGTGGATGATGCTCTCCCGTAGATCACTGGGTTGGAATCTGTGTTGTGGTCATGGCGAATGTTTTGGATGACGGGTGTTGGCGGGAGAGACTTTTGACACCAAGGCAGCGAGGAAATGAAGCTATTCAACTTGTAGGATCTCATTAATGAGATTGAAGTTAGGTAGTGTACTGTACTGTACAGTACCGTCAGTATGTAAGGCGAGAGAAGGATCGCGGGGAGATAAGATCACGTGATCTTATCGGCCTATCGCCTGGTCACGTGCCCATCGCGATCGATCTCCACCCGCGCTGCTTGACTTATCTCCATCCCGCCGTAATCGGTCTCGTCAACACTCGCGAATCATCCATCCATCCATCCATCCATCCACCAGGAACGGAAAGCATGGCAACAAACACTATCGTGATCGTTGGGTGCGCTGCTCGGCCCATACTGGAAGCGCTTTGCTGATGATGCCATCTCAGGGCAGGCGTCTCCGGACTCACCACCGCCTTTCTGCTATCGCAAGACCCGACCAACTCCATCACGGTGGTCGCCAAACACATGCCCGGGGACTATGACATCGAATACGCGTCTCCCTGGGCCGGTGCCAACTACTCGCCGTACGAATCCCCCTCTCGTGGCTCTACTACACTACTGACACATTATAGAATGGGTGCAGCTGGTAGCAACCAAGCCAGATGGGAACGAGAAACCTGGCAACCGCTGCAGGAGATAACGGAGAAGCACCCAGAAGCCGGCATCCACTTTCAAGGTATCTTCACCCACCCTCTCTACCCGCCAGTGTCGCTCCAGACCTAAGTATAATTCAGACAATGTGATCTACAACCGCATCAAAGATCAAGAGACAGCGACCGGCAAGAACTTCGCTGCCCTCATGAACGCAGAGCCGTGGTACCGCGACGTCGTCCCCAACGTGTGTATTTGACCGCCACCCCCCCCTCCCCCCCTCCCTTCTTCTACACCATTCCACTAAGCCACAGCACAGTTCCGATCCATGCCCAAAGACCAGCTTCCTCCTGGCATTGACAGCGCCCAGACCTTCACTTCCGTCTGCATCAACACCGCAATTTACCTCCCGTGGCTCCTGGGCCAGTGTCGCAGAAACGGAGCCATATTCAAGCGCGCAGTCTTCAAGCACATCACCGACGCAGCACAGGCCCACCACTCCGGACGCCAAGCAGACATCGTGGTAAACTGCACCGGTCTTTCCTCGAAGACCCTCGGGGGCGTGCGCGATGAGACGCTCTACCCGGGCCGCGGACAGATCGTTGTCGTCCGCAACACGCCCGGGAAGATGGCCGCCCTGTCCGGAACAGACGACGGGGAAGAGGAATTGTGCTATATGATGACGCGCGCCGCCGGGGGCTGCACGATTCTAGGGGGCTGCTACCAGCAGAACCAGTGGGATCCGCTGCCGGATCCGAATCTCGCGGTGCGGATCATGCGGCGCGCGATCGCGGCGTGTCCCGAGCTCGTGGCGGAAGGGCAGGGCATTGAGGGACTGGACATTGTCCGGCATGGGGTGGGGTTGCGACCTATACGGAAAGATGGACCACGGGTGGAGCAGGAGTCTATAGGAGGGGTGGCGGTGGTGCATAATTACGGGCATGGCGGGTTTGGATATCAGGCTTCGTTTGGATGTGCGGCGGAGGCTGTGCAGTTGGTCGAGGACAGTCTGCGGCGGAGGGCGCAGGCGAAGTTGTAGTTGTGCTTTACGCCCATTTGATGCGGTGATAGAAGCGTCTCGTATCGACACATCCCGGGCCCACCCGCTAAGCGATATCGGTACTAGTATGATCTGTTGCTTGTGCCCTGCCAGGCTGAGATTCCTGGGTATATGACTTCCTTCCTTGCCTATCAATTATCGTCCAGATAAGATGCCCCCGAGTCCACATCATGGGCTTCTACAAATTCTCCTATCTCCCAGCAGAGCTGCGAACACAAATCTGGGAGGACAGTCTTCCGCAGAAACTTGGTCGTCCCATCTACCGCTGGAAAGAGGGGTGTTGGCAGTTGAGCCCCTGCGACCCAACCACCGGGGCTGGACAGCCTACGCTCGAGTTCCGCCATACGCTCTTGCAGAACGTACGGATGGACCTCCCACAGGTCTTTGTGAATCGGGAGGCGCGGACTATTGCCTTGAGATGGCTCCAGCGCCAAGGAGCAACGATCACAGTCGATCCAGCGCAGCAACCCTTGACGGTAGCACGGGTGTTCGACCCCATCCACGACGCGCTGTACATCTCCTCAGGCGCATCAGAGGATTACCTGCATTTCATCCTCGAGCCGTTCGAGCGACTGGAGGAGCTGGAGGGACAATCCGTCACCACCATACCGCCGGCCGTCCGGCAGATCGCGCTGGCCAGAGAGCTGTTCGTCAACTCTGCCGGCCTGTTCCACGACATTTTCCGCCATTTCCAGCACATCCAAACAGTCTACGTGATCGAAGACGTACCGCCGGATCTGGAACAGCCGATGGAGAATACGCTTCAGGACTGGTGGGAACTCGAACGTACCACTGGCGTGCGGATTTCGTGGGACTTTACTCGGGACCGGTTCACGCGACCCCTGAGTGATGCAGCCGATGACCAACGACTGTGGGCACTGCTCAAGCGGGCCAGCGTAGGGCTACGCCGGCAGTTGCCACCGGAACTGCAGGCTGTTTTTGAGGTGTATCCCGTTGTCGCTGTGCGAAGAGGAGCACAAACACCCAGATTAGACCAATGAAGTACTGTAGCATCAGCTGTCACGCAACTCCATTCCACGTACGAACCAATCAACTAGACGACTAGACTTAATATGTCCACACCAACCCAACACCCGATCGAACCATCGACTTAGCGAACAGCCTGGATCGCCGCCTCAACATCCATGAAATCATCCGCCCGCCTGGCCGGCCGGCCCCAGCGCACGATCCCCTCGCCATCCACGGCCCAGAACCCCCCCGCCTGCCACCGACTGCCGCTCTCCGTCGGCCGGTTCCAGATCCCCTTCTCGCGGCCCAACTTGACGATATTCATCAGCGCGCTCGGGCTCATCACGTGACTCCAGGAGGCCACCCCCGAGCCCCAGCGCGCATACAGTCGCCGCTCGACATCGACGATCACCCGCACCGGAGTCGATCGAGACCCCGACCCAGGCGCTACCGCCCCACCCACCGCCTCCAGCCACCGCGCCGTGGAGGGTGCATCGCTATGCGAGACCGCGACGAAGTCGAGCTGCGGGTGCTGGGCGGCTGCTAGGCGGAGGGTGCGGAAATCGGATTCCGCCACTGGTGATCTCGTCAGCATGGTCGGAAGGAAGGGGAGGAGGCAGACGAACCTGGACATCCGCAGTGGCGGAGAAAGAGGATGATCGTGGGTTGGCGGTTGGGGTTGGGCAGGGGGAGCTCGGGCGATGAGGGGGCGGGGTGGCCGAGCCGCGGCGGGGTGGACACCTCTACGGTGGACGGAGCGAGCCAGGAGGAGAGCTCCTCGGTGATGGTCATGATGGACTGTGCTGTGTGGATGCGGTGATACTGCGGTTCGATGTTGCTATTACTTCGGTGGTCAATGATTAATTGATGGAATGATTGATGGGTGGATGGTGAAGGGGTGAGTAAGCTATGATGCCATTGGTGGGGGCGGGCACGCGGGCGGAGTTCATCCGAGCCGAGCTTCTTGCCCTATCCATGAGCGGCAATGTTACTTACGGGTGTATTTACACTGAGTATTGTGAGTCTTCTGCCTGGCTAGCGGTAGAGAATGCGGGGTGCAGAAGGATTGGCACTAAAGCACTCAATCGTGGCCCGGGGCTGCATCCCCGGCTCGTGTTGAGAGGCTGACCTTATTTCCACTCTCCTTGGCGGAGCTGGCATCATACATGAATTTCACCGCCAACCAGGATAATTCAGGGGATCTTGAGTGTGTTCACTACTAGGATACCTCGGTCAATGCATCAGGGTTAAGTAGTGCAGACAACTGCTGCCATCGATAGCTGGCACGGCAGCGGGATAGTTGCTCAATAGTTCGGGACCAAAGCGAGGAAGCGAGGCTGCTACATGCGACAGATGTGCACTAGAGACCCTGGCTAAGGATTGCACTACCGGCTTTCTAGTCTGATAGGCCGCTAGAATGGGCCAATGCGCCGCTATCAGTAACTCTAACTCCCCCTCGTGAGACGGCCATCCACCCTTACACCTCGGTGCTTAATTGAGATCATCGGCCCAAGACAGGCGTCAAAACGCTGCTTAACGTAACCGCTCTGCTCTCCACCAAACAGCTGCACTTTTCGTACTCTGCAACGACCGCCAATCCAGTCAACCCGGTCTTAGCACCAGGGGATCAACAGGACTCGCCAAATCGACTTCCTTGGCTGCAACCCTCAATGGCCAGGGGACTCGTATTCGCAGATTAGCCGCCAGGAACAAGCAAACGCGATGCAGGGACCTCGTATCCCGGTGCTGGAGATATATTCTGGCACGACCAACAAGGCCAACGGCAGAGAACTATAAAGGCTGGGAACTACGCCCCCTGCTGCTCCTGTCCCAATGTTCTTTGTCCACCCTGATTTGTCTTCACCTCCACTCGTTCAATCCGTGTATCCTCTGTTGGTCAACATGCGTCCCTCTTTGCTTGTACTTACCCCTCTCTTGGTCACGGCCACCACGCACGGCCTCACTCAGCTGGAGGCTCTGCATCTTCTGAAGCGCCAAAGCAGCGGCAACGGCGCCTTCATCCCCGGTACAACAACCGTCTCCGACTGTCCGGAAGGCTCAATCCTGTGTGGCACCAGCAACACCTGCTACTTCCCCTCGCGGGGTGACACTTGCTGCCCAGGCGGGACCTGTACGTGCCCAGTATCAGCCTCCTCCGTTCCACTGTCAGCTAGCTAACCGACACCCATGCAGGGGCCTGCCCCGGCGACTCCTTCTGCCTTCAGGACCCCTACTGCTGTCCCACCGTACGTTCACCCATCCATCTTCCCATGCAAGACCATCGAGACTGAGCAGGTGTAGGGTCTGGACCGCGAAACCTGCGCCCAGCAGTACGGCGTGACCCTGACTCCGACCGTGTCGAGTGCCGCGGACGTTCCCGACACCACCACTCAACCGACCTCCGCGCCCTCCGCTCCATCCTCTTCCTCCACGTCCGTCGATGAGACACACAGCAGCAGCAGCAGCTCGACTTCCGTCCCTGTCATCCCGACCACAACCTCGAGCACCTCCGCGGGCGCTCCGTCCTCCGTGCCGACTTCCACCCCTGCTGCGTCTTCCCCCGCCACCGCCACTCCGTCGACTGGACTGTTCACTGGCGGCGCTGTACACGCCCGAGAGATGGCGGCCGGTGCACTTTTGCTAGGCGGAGTGGGAGTGATGGCAAATGTTCTGTGAATGAGCTTTACTCCGGAAGAAATGTGTGATATTGGCGCGGGTACTGTTATGGTAATATGGTGAGGGCTTAGCTAGTTGTCAGTAGCGTCTTGGAACAACGAAGAGGTTGATCATGTGTTCGCATGTCAAAACTACCCAGGATCGGATTTGGAATCTCTTCGTGGTGGTTGTAATCTAGACAAGTTATTCCACTGACTTGGTGGTCTGGACCCGATCGCAAGGGGATAGAACCGACGGATGCAGCTCCCAAGTTAGGGCTCGCGGGGCCGCTGGATGGTAATCCTGGCAAGGAGGTGCTACGCGGGACAATCGTTAAGAAGGATTTTCACAATTGCACCTGCCCTAGCTAGTAGCATCAGCGCTACGGAATTAAGGTTGCGAGGAAGCTGCTGTTTACCACTTTCGTGTTATTGTGAATACACTCCGCACCCGAAAAAAAGGAATCGTGATCAACCCCACGCATTTCCGAATTGCCAACAGTTATTCCGCTTCAGTCGCGCATTCAACATGGGCTCCGCACAAACTCCAGCCAGGCCGACCCACCCTAGCCAAATCCGATCTCTACGAGATGACCAAGCCCGCAATGTCAGGACCTAACAGCACGAAGAACGTTAGCCATCAAGCTCAACCGCCCGAAGAGCAGGAATCCCTACAGTATCCCCCGTTGTACGCAGAGAAGGTGACCACATTCCCACTGCCCTGCTTAACCTCCGCATTCAGCACACTGGTCCGCAGCGTCTGCGGCCCGCCGGAGGGCAGGAAGGCGACGACGTGCGTCTTGCCGTTGACGGTGACGAAGCAGTAGCGCTGGGTGCTGTCGCCGTTCCCGTACGAGATCTGCAGGGTATTCTCCCCGGCGACGGCGAAGTCCACCGCGTCGAATGTCAGAGTCCCGTTGTCGGGGCCCCCGAGCCAGCCGATGATCTCGGAGCTGCAGCCGGAGCAGGTGATGGAGGTGGCGGATCCGGCGAGCGTGCCGGCGGATTTGGCGCCGTATGTGGTGGTGTTAGAGACAGTAGTCCAGGTGCCGTCTTTGAAGGAGGGGGTCCAGGCGGCATCGGAGGTCTAGGTCGAGGGTCACTCAGTAATAGGGAAGCAACTAGGAGGATGAACAGGGGACTGCGTACTATTGTAGCGGTAGTTCCGCTGATCGTCAACGGGAGCCAGATGTAGGTGGACGAGGCCAGGTCGGTCGACACCCACCGATCGCCCATGTACCTGCCCTACGGTTAGTGCCTGCGATGGATCTCTGCGCGTCGGTGTATAAGAGTAAGCCCACATCACCAGGCCGTTCACATCGGCGACATAGCTGGTCTGTGAGCTGTAAGTCTCCGAGCCCGAGGGTGCAAAATCTGCCCAGTCCGACCAGGGCTAGCGGGAGTTAGCATCGTGTCCTATATTCATCAAAAAGTGTGCGAGGTGTAGCCATACCCCGGAGAGATTCGTCGCCGTGGTGTACTTGTTATCATTTGGGCCTGGTACTTGCGTCAATACGAGTAGTCACGGAATGGCATATACGTACTCCACCCTACTCTCGTCTGCAATTAGCATAATCACCAATTGTCTGGGTGAGTGAACCAACCGGACAGCTGACTGGCAAACATGAAATACGTGTCTCCGGTCTTATATACGGCGGGCGCCTCGTAGTCCGCCGTGAAGAGATGAACATTGCTTTCGACGGTCAAGTAGTCGGCCGACAGCCGGTCGATGCGCAGACCGTTGGCCCTCTGAAGGCGACATTAGAAGAGGGATGCGGCTCATGGTGCAACAACACCTACGTCTTCGGTGAGAAGATAGCCCGTCCCATCGGTATCTGCCCGATGTCCACAATATCAATCAAGTATTCATCATATCAAAGTCAAGAGGTGCCCACCTTTGAAGAGACCGAGATCTCGCGACTGGAACCCCAGCGGCCGCGACGCGTTCCTGAATTGACACTCCTCAGAACCCTGCCATCATCGCCAGCGAAACGAGTGAACATACAGATAGGTATACGCTCCGCACACCGTATCACTCGTAGCAACGCCTGCGCGGGCCTCCGCATAGCTCGAGTCATCGATGTGCAGCCACATGACGTATTTCTTTGTGTGGTCGTTGTAAATCACCTTGGGCCGTTCGACGACGCGGCTAGGCCCCAGATCCCCGGAGGCTTGCAACGTCAAGAGCTCGTTCTCAAACGTCCAGTCCAGGAGATTCTCGAGAGCAGAATCAGCATCCGACACCACGCATTGCATTCAGTCTGAAGGCCTCCCACCGTGCTAGAGTAGCAGTTGATCGACTGGAAGCTGGAGCCGGAGGTGTGGTTCTCGCCGATTATGTAATACACCCCGTCCACCTCGGTGAGCCCTGGAGATGCACATGCGGTCGCAGGTTAGTCTGCGCGCGCGAGGGCTCTCGGCGATAGTCTGACGCGGGTCTGCCTACCGGTGCCATGGGCCTGGATATGCTTGTTGGTCCCCGCCGCAGTCCACGTCGCGCCGGGGACGATGTCCAGCGAGGCGTGGACGACCTGCGCGAGGGGGATCAGGGCGACCAGGAAAGTGATAATGCGATACATATGGTTAAGCAAGTGACTATAACGGAGTGGTGTGAGGATTCAAGACACGTCTGAGGCGAGGACTAGCTGGTGGGCCTTGATGAAGAATGCAGACCATCTTATACCCCTCTGCCGTCCGCAGAGGGGTGTGGTGGTCTGCTGGTGGCGAAGCGTCATGGTACTCCATGATAGGCGGATAAATAAACATGGATGCCAGTCACACTTCATCACCTCGAATTGCGGGGTCGTGCAAGGGGAGTTGGGCTATTCCGACCGATGTTACATTTGCCCACTCCGTCCATTCTGCAACACCTGCATCATGTGCGCCGCTCGATCTGATCCTGGAGCCGCGGTTAATCAGCCCTTCGGGTCAGCGGCACGGCGCGTTGCGGAATCCAAGGAACAGCTCCGATGCTAGCCCTAAACATCGAGGGCGGCGGATTTCTTTTGCATTGACATCCCTTGTTCGGAGCTTGTCAGAAGCTAGCATTGCTGCATAAAGTCCGCAGCACCGCAATTTGTCTCTCACACACTCAGCAAAGCCTGACTGCAGATTGCGCAGCAGTGAATTCCACCATGTGCGCGATCGGGAGATCCTGGGACCTTCATCGTGATCTGGTCTCTATAGCTCAATAGAACGATTCTGGGTCATCAAACCCAGTAATCTACAATGGGAAGAGAAGAACTCGGACGAGGGTCTAGATTGAAAGATCCCTAAGCACAATGACATCATAGGAAAGTGTTTCCTCCGGAATGATCAAGAGAACGATTCTACTTGGCTCACAAGCTATGGTTTTCTTCTGCTCTTCTCTGCGATTCTGCTATATGCAGGCAGTGTCTTCCATCCGTTTCTCTTCGTGTACTGTACTGTACTCCGTACTCCGTAGGCAATGGCAATGGGGATTTGCGGGGTTACCGCCGTACCGCCTTCCATATCAGGCTGTTTTGCCGTCCTCCGCACGGACTCCCGCACCCCATCAAAACACAGACTGTGTAGGGGACCAATGGTCCCCCCACTGCACTCACACTGGTTCAATGTTATTTCAGATACTCGTACAATGGATGATGGAGAATGCAAGGTTCCGCAATTCATACAAGCAAGGATTCTTTGCGAGCGAGGTTGTTCTTGCACGCGAGCTGCAAGCTGCGAGCTGCAAGCCCTCACAGCTAGGAAAGCAGAGGAACGAGCACAGATCATATAGCTTCCAATCTCTTCGGCAGGCCAACCCGTACGGTTACTTACCATGATGATAGGACCACGCATCTTTGCTCTGTGCCCGGTCTATCTTCTGTTTTCCAAATCCTTTCTCTTTGTGCGGCCATCCGCCACTTCTTTGAGACTTCTGAACACAGGAAGAGGTCCACATAATGTGGAAAGAAATGCTTACAATACAGAGTCAGTGATTCGACAATTGCTTTGTCACAGTCTCTGCACTGGCAGTGATGGGGTGCATTGCTCTACATCTTGTCTTTATGTGCCCTTTGTTGCAATTCCTGACTCTTTATCTCTCTCTTCTAGTTCCTTACAATGCCACCCCGGGAAGACTCAGATCTTTACTTCCTAAAGCAACCAGACAATGAGAAGTCACACCGTCAAGCCCGCTCCATCTATCTTCTCCCAATGTTAGACTGGTTTATAAATAGCTGCAGATGAGCACCACCCCGTCAAACATCTTCATCATCCTTTGCTCTCCCACACCCTGCTCCCGGTCTGCAAGCACAGTTCCTCTTCCCTACCACTACCACGCTGCAGGTATGTCTGTCTCAACCCGTCCCTGTTGTCCAGAACCCAAGGTGGTTCCGTCTGCGGACCCCGCTCTTGACATGGCCGTACTGAAAAAGTTTGCTTCAAAAATGAAGCACCTTGCTCATAGTCTCCATCTAGATTGGACTTCTTGGCGGCTGGTGAAAGGGGGTTCTCCGGTTGCGCATGCGCTCGGCGTGGACCGAGATATGCTCGGCTTCGTGGATTTAGTCGACTTGACGCTGCATCTCATCCTCTGGCAGGACAGGCTCAGGGCGGAGCAAGAGAAGGACGTCAACTATGAAGGCGGCGTGGACTTGTGGAAGGCGACCGCGGGGAGTGATCACCGGCAACAGCTCGAATTCATCTCCCATCACTGGGGCTACTATAGGGGAAGGCTGCATGAGATGTGGACTGAGGGGTTCCGTAGAGTGATACATGAGAATGCCTGGTCTCGCCCGTCATGGAAGCGACCGGACTGGAAGGCCTACGCCATAGTCTGGTGTGAACCACAACTGCGTAACATTCTCTCCATGGTAACGAGTCCAGAGGCGCATTCTACAATGCGAGCTGCGGTCCATCATTATCTAGACCCTGCGGCGGTATCTCGACTCGACGAGTGCCGGCCACCGGTCCACCGGTTCGATCGCCCCTTCATGAAGCCGACTCAATCCGAGGACGATATTTGCCCCATTTGCCGGGGGGAGCTAGAGCCGGACAGTGGCGATTTTGTCTGGTGTAAAACACAGTGCGGCGCTACGTATCACGCACTGTGTTTTGAGCAACAGTATGTGCTCAGGGGTGGTATACGGAATATGCCATCTTGCCCATACTGTCGGGCCCTGTGGCCTAACTTTCCTCGGCCCTGCAGGCGTTCGTGTTCATGCCGGAAGCTGGAGCGGGGAGACTAGAAACAATCCAGAACAATAAATGGCGGAAGTCAGCCAATAACATAACGTCTTTCAAGCTTAGGATGGCTGGACCTCGTCCACTATGGGTGAAGATAAATAGTATACCCCAAAAGTAGAAGGCCAAGAAAACCATGCAGATTACCAGCTTGATCTCTATGGTAAAATCGCTATTCTTATACCTTGGGCTATCAATACAAGCACATGAATAGCAATCAAATCATTCTTCTTCCAGAAGCTAGCTATAGTTATATCGAACACACTTTCGTGAATTATTGCGACTACTTAGATAATCATCGGATACGGACGCCCAATAGCTATGGCAAGGTGCGTCAACTTGCAATATGTCGGGGAGCATGTGCATCGGGGACAGTCTGGCTATCCGGGAGAAACTTCTTACACAGTGGCCAAAGGGGTAAGAGCTGTCTACTAGGTACTTCCTGACTCAGATGAATCCAGACTACGTGAGGCTATCTGAACAACTAGCTAAGAACCATCGAGGACACCGGGGTGGGCGGGCGGTGGGCGGCAGTCTGGTTGCTGAGGCCGCAGGGCCGCCAACAATAGCACTTCGGGACCATGTACTTTTCCCATCCATCTATTTCTTCTACCGAGCCAGCTCTGTTGTAAGAACATTGAAAGGGCGCAGGTGCTCCGGGGCAGTAGACCTGTGTGTGTGTGTGTGTGTGTGTGTGTGTGTGTCTTCTCAGAGGGAAGTTTGGTCGAATAGAGAGGTGTATGGCAGCTGCTGTCGACCACTTGCGGAAATGCACCGGAACACCGTGGAATGATGCCGACCTTGGAGGTAGCTTGGGCGAAGATTTGACTGCGTCGAGGGGATCAGGTTCACGGGCGTGGTAATATGTCCGTTGGGCGCATCGATGTGGCGGCGATACCCTTCTGCAACTGAGATGAACGGGTCGGTCGGCTTCCGCGGGCTTCTCTGCAAGCAATAGGCACATTAGTGTTCATGTAGCATTCTGAGGGGACGATAGGAATGGGATTGGTTTGGGGGATGGGTGCCTCTGGTTGAATGATGGAGATTGCTGACCAGCCTCACTACTGCCCACTGCCTTCGGTAGTGAGTAGGGCTAGTAGGCACGGCCACATCCACGGCCCGTGTAAGCAACAAAGAGCATGAGAGATTGCGGGAAAACGGATTGAAGAGCGAATGCGACCGTTGCTTCGGAGGAAGAAGGAGTGGATGCTTTGGAAAGAAGGGGAAGGGGCTGGGAAATGCCCCGGAGTTGTGCCAAAGGGCAAAAGGATTGTCGAAGGGGGCATGGGAGATGAGGTGCGGATGGCCGCGATCTGCGTTTGCCGCACTTACGCACCGTCCCGTGACGAGATTGGCATGACAGGGGACGACGATTGAACCTTGAACCTTGAACCTTGAACCTTGAACCTTGAACCTTGAACCTTGAACTTAGAGCTTGCAATGCAAGTTCCCCAGAATTTCGACCATAACCATCGGCGCAATATCCGGTTTACGGAGGAGTACGGTCCAGTAGCCTGGAATCTTGGAGCAATCATGCGGTCCACTCTTGACTTCCTTCCATTGCAAGATCACCCTTGGTCGGGGGAATGGAGTACTCCGACTGAGAAGGGGGGAGGGGGAAGTGCCCTCAGAGGGCAGCAAGATTTCAATCTGGACTGGACCAGGGTCAAGCGATTGGTAACTTGTCCCTATGAATCCCCAACACTGTCTCCGGCCTCTGCGCACAACCACACCACAACTCAACGGATTTGAGACATTCATCGTATTCCAGCCCCCTTACCAGGATAGCCATCCACATTCGCAGCATCCGGTGTCCTGCTTTCTCTGCGAGCGAGCATGGCTCTCCGGTTCAGCAACAGATGGACATTGCCGCCATTGCCTGGGGTCTACGATCACGGACGCCCCCTGATTTACTTCCCCACAACCGCCCTTGAAGGTGGCAAAACGGTACCCATGAATAGGGGGGTGGGCTGGCTTCTGTTTGAGTTGAAAGTCCAGAAAGGGGAATATGGCCAGCCAGCGCTCGTCCTGTGTTATCTTGATGAATGGTGCACAAGTCAAGGATCAGCCTGTCTGGATGGATGGGCACAGTCAACTTGCATTCTCCGTCGAGAGGGAGAAGCTGAACTGAGACATTCGGAGAGACAGAGAGAGAAAGAGAGAGAGGCGATCCGAGCCCCAGCACAGCAATGCACCAGCGCAGCAATCCCCCTCCCCGGTCGCAAAAGTGCTGGCCCCCCTCTACAGCCCAGAAAATGTCCCCGTTCTTGGTATTGTCGTGCACTCGACCTGTGACCGTGTATCTCGATCGCTGGAGATATCTACGGAAGGCCTTCTTCGGCTTCCTCCCCTCCTTCAGGCTTGGGCCCACGATGAGAGAGTCCGTTTCTGGATCAGGAGGTCAGGCGGCATTTTCAAGAGTCGATCCTGTCTCACGACGGATGGAGAGGTATCCTACGATTTGGGCCGGTTTCTGGGTTTCTGGCCGTCAACTTCATCTGGTGTGTACGCTGTGAAGACCTGTCCTACAACCGGCCGCATTGCCTGAGACATTATTGCCTCATGCGCCGTCCCAGCCCCTTTGGAGCAAGTATGATCGGAGAGTTGGAAGTCCGGGAGCATCGGTTTCAGCATGGAAACCCTTGAAAGCCTGGTCCTTGTCGTCCTCCTTTCCAACTTGCGTTGTTGATTTACTTGCGTGACCTTTGGTATGCTCGGAGTCATCTTTCTCCTTCGGTCGTCCTCAGCAGCCAGTAGAAGTACAGGTACTCTGACGTCACTAGAGTCCGGCCATGACCATTCAACCTGCTCCCGACTGAAGGGGGTGTCGATATGGCATCAGCTTGGCAATACGACGGCGCCCGTCTCTCAGGTCCCGTCTGGCGCTATGGGGCAAGGCAGCGCCCCACAAGAGGTGGTATCTTTCTGGAAGCGATGCCAACCAGGTGGATGACAGCCTGAACATTATCGTTGGGTCTAGATCGCGTCCAGAAAGAACAGCCCGTGGCTATGTGGCTTTGCGGTGGCTAAACATCTAACCGGGACTCTGGATCCGAACTCTCAATTGCTTTGGGGTGGTTTCCTTCGCCATACAACAGCGATAGCCACTCACTTGTTCCCCTCCAGACAATCTTGTAGACGGACAACTTACCTGTACTGTGTAGATCAATGATAGATAGAAGCGAGAAACGAGGATTTCGGATACCTGTAATGTAGTCCGTATGCTACTATGCGCCCTTCACCATGCTCCTACTATGTCGGGTTCGAAGCCCTAAGACAAGCGAGAGCAGCTCCTCAACAGCAACAGCTAGCGTCAGGTCTAAGCTTCATCGCCTCACCGCGACACGTAAAGTGTCGCGAGCCCGCCACTTGACTTAGACATTTCCTGTCTTCTGTCTTCTATGCGCGGGTATCGAGATAGCACGTTAGCGAATTTCTCCATCGCTATTCACCATGGATAGGGACTCCAACAGCACAGAATGCAATCTTCCAGGCGATCGATGTCAGTACAGGTGAGTATGCTCTGCTTCCCGCTCGATGGCTTTCGACTTACGCAATTGCAGGTGCTTCGTTCGGACTCTGTATCCTCGGAAGTCTCCTGAACCAAGGCCACCACGCTCCCTTGGAGAGTGGCTCCAAGACACGGTATAGAGTTCCGCAGAGTGAAAGGCAGGATAAGACAGGGTCTGAATTCATGAGGCAATGGAGAGTCTAGTCTGTTTCATTCTTGGATAATGACTTGGACATTCAGACGAGCGAGGTTGATAACCTTCGCTGTCTAGTGATGAGGATAGAATATTTAACAGCAGGTTCGCATCCCGATATCCAGATATCCATTCCACTTCCCATCGCAGTCCAGCGCATTGTGCTTGAGAACCAGGCAGACATTCGTGAGTCGTCTTTTCGTCTTTTGTTCACACCGCAGGCATTACTGGTGGGAAGCAGCTTTCTTTCTGACGCTTCTGGCCGTAAGAGTGTGCTTGAAACCCAACGTTCTCCCTGTCTAGCGCTGGTGCATCGCCTGATCAACCGCTTTCGTGAGTGCTTTTCTCTATTAGGCCGGTGGGCTGGTTGATCACTAACGACGGCTTCTGTACCCGATAGTCTTGAGTCGGATCAGCCTGCGGACGTTTCGACATTTGGTTGATTCAGCCCGTCCACAAGTTGTCGAGAAAACAACCCCCTGTGAGGTAAGTTAGCTGTCCGGCAAGTCTTGGAACTGATACCTATACTCATCTGCTTTTCTTTTGCCACGATACAGCCAAGTCCAGCATCAAGACAACTAGAGCCTCTGCGCATTCGGAACATTCGATTAGAAGGTTGAACATGGAGACACTCCTGAAAGCTCAGACGCCAGGTATGTGCTTCCGGAGGCTCCGAGTCCTGGAGGTTAGTCGCTGATGCCCGCGGCACGCCAAAGCGGAGCAAGATAAACACAACGATTGTCGCCAACGAGCCGAAGATACGGCCAGACAAAAGTCGGCTGATTTCACAAGGCCTTCTCCTCGCATCCTGGACCGATCAAGACAGACAGCTCAACCTCCAAAGTCTGCCAACACTGTACCACCTACCGGGGGTGCAACTGCCGAGTCGAGTTCGGAGCAGCCAGGGCCGGCTACCACAGCCGGTTCCTGTGGGTCACTTGGTGGGGTAGAGAACGGTAGCTCAGGGCCTGCCAGCGCCGCCTCTGCTGCGACTAATGAAGCAGGCCAAGCAAGTCAGGGCCAGGGCAGTGATCCTCACGGTAGCCAGATCCAAGGCTCGAAGGATGCGGGGGATACAGCTGGGTCTCCACCTCTCAGCACGGCGGCTCAGACTGCCGAAGGAAGCCCTGTGGCTCATGATCCAGACGCGGGATCGAGTAATGGGAAGCAGAGTGGCAGTCCACAGCCGACCAACACCAATCCGACTCCGAACGCAGCGGCTCAGACTGCCCAGGTAAGCCCTGTTGATGGGCCTCCTATTCATGAGACGCGCTCAGTAAATGGGGAGCAGAGTACTGACTTGCAGCCGGTCAACGCTGTTACAACTACTCCGAACACGGCAGCTACCTCAAATCATTCCTCTGGCACACTTGGCAAGGTGAAGGATCGTACCCCGGCGCCTGAGAGCACAACGGATAACGGAACCAAATCCTCGTCAAGCACAGAATGATGCCATTTTTCTTCCCTTTTCTTTCTTTCTCTTTCCTGTTCTCGGGTGACCTTTTTTCATTTGTTTTCGGGTGACAGCAGCCAAGGTCCAATGCATGTAAACTCCACACTCCTCCCCTTGGAGGTCTTTAACCTTCAGTCCAGTTCCCAAGTTTGGCAATTTCATTGCCATTCTTGGCGAGCTTGTTGACGAACCGGATCTACGAGACCTCGATATTGAGAAGATGTGGAAAGCACTAGGGAATCTGCCATATTATCATTGTTCGGGATGTCTTTGTCTTCCTATTTCCTTCTCTCTCTCGTTTTCTCTACGATTTCTTTTTTTCCCCCGCTTTTTCGGTCTCCCTCCAGATGTGTGTCTCTCTGTCCCTCTTAACCGGCTGGCACCATAGCTATCTAGTGACCAGGCCTGTGTAATCAAAGTCTTTCATCCCACCCTTGGTGCTACTTTCTCACCTTGTCTCATAGCCCGCCAATTCTACGTTGCTTCCATCGAAACTCGGGATTGATCGCTGATGATAGGTTCACCGCGCCGTTCACATCCCCGACAGGAGGATACGAGATGCATCCGCCATTTTTTTTTCGCGCATGCTTCGCTGGTCAGCAATCCAACTGAGCCGAACCTGGACGTCCGACGCGGCCAGGTATCATGATTGAAGGGAACACAAGCGAACCAGGATGGCTCACGATTCGCGTAGTGTTCCCGGAGTGTAGATGGGTAGCGGTTGGTTTTGAAATGTTGAGACCAGAGGCTTTGTGTCACGTTCGGAATCGAGTAGCCACCCTGGGAGTGACGAGACCTACGAAGCTCATGAAGCCCCCCGCTTGGTTCTTCCTTAAAAGCCTGCTGCTTGCTGTCGGCAAGGACCAGGCTTTCAAGGGTTTCCATGCTGACATCTAATCAGCCTGTCAGCTCAGTCTCCTCGCACGGTGACTCCTTATCTTCACTTACCTTTGCGACTTCAACTACCCCATCTTTCATCCTAGACTCCTTTGACAATCCCTGGCCCAAAGGTACGCAAGGCATCTCTGCCCGATTTCTGCCCGTAAACCGTGAGGGCTGTCCAGCTAATGAGCCACAGTCGGACAGCAATGGTGCGCGGGTCCATGGGAACCGGTGGGCGACCGCGGGAGCTAGATGACTTGGGATCCCAACCAGACGTGCCAGAACGGGACCCGTCGCAGGGAGGAGCACAGGATGCAGCACAGGATGCAGCAGGAGAAGCCTCGGTCGAGCCACCCAGCGAACGTCCACGGGGGTATTCACAACGCAATACCAAAGGCTATGATGAGCTGGCAATGCTGCTGGCACGCGAACCGCCGGCGCTCATTTTCCGGCGCTTCACGGAGCTGAACACCAAAAATTTGTTGTATATGCAGGCCGAGCTGACATTTTACGAGATGTGTCTGCAGCGTCATTCAGAAGCGCTCGCTCAAGACCCAGATCCTGAGCAACGCCCCGAAGCGCACTCGGTGCTGGAAATACTCCAGCATCCCGAAAGCGAGCACTGGCAACAGATCTTGCAGGTTCGGGAGCTGCTACAGAAATATAGTGAGTTCTTGCCCTGATTCCCGTGTGGCCTTGTTCTTCTGGTGTCAGATCCTGACCTCAAACGCTGTAATCGCCTCAGATACCGCTCTAGAACAGCATCGGCGATTGCTTCAACTGGAACCCCCGCATCCGTCGGACCTTCGCAACCACCGGATCCTCAAGGAACTCGTGGACAAGAACCTTACACCCGGAGAATACGTTGACGTTGTCCTAGATCCCACCGAGCAGTGGGATGAGGTGCGTTGGGTGGAGGAGCACGTGGCACTCTGCAGTCCGGCCGAGGGAGCAGACCCAGTGACACGGTTTGCATACTATCACGTCGGGCCCGCGTTGTACAAACTTTGGGGGTATAAGAGAACTGAGGTTTTTTGCGCCGTTTCTTGCTTCCTTCCTTCCTTCCTTCCTTCCTTTGCCTGTGTCTCTATGTGTATTGAATCCTTTTGGCGTGCCATGGAGTCATAGTCCCGCATCAGATCACTGACTTGGAGAGCAGAGCCCCAGTTACGATAGGGAACGCGGGGTACACTGGGGATTCCGAAATCGTCGCAAGATCAATGTGTTCACACATTCTCTCTTTCTCGTCCTGACGAGCGGGACGATCGCCTTAGTGATGTGGGGATTGTCCTACATCAAGGGGGGAAATCAACGCCTGTGGTTTGCCATAGCCATGATCCTCCTCTTTGTGATTTTGGTTGGGCTGATGGTCCCCGCTCGACGGGCCGAAATCATTGCGATGGCAAGCGCGTGAGTCCAGGGAAACTCTCCTTCCTTTTCGCGCAAGTAAGGCGGCTGCTAATCGTCCGTGTGTGATGGCAGGTTCGCCGCGGTTGGGGCGTCTCTCCTGGTCAATTCGGCTACCGGGCAGAGCAACCACACTGGCTCCCCGCCCGCCCGGCGGGTCATTGATACCTCCTCATAGGTGTTGGGCGTGGCTCTGCGTGGCTGTTGTCCCATGTGCTCTTTTTCCTTGTCTATGTTCTTTGGCTTTCGAAACTGCGTAACAGATTGCAACTGAGATTTTGAATGCGTTTGGGTTCGAGTTTGGCTACGATGGAATAACCAGATTGGCAGGATTGACAGAAATGGAATGCTATTGTGAAATTTGAGTAGTTTTGCGGTGATGCTGGCCCCCTGAGAGTCGAGTGTAATCCGGACCCCCTCGCCCATCTGTAGCCAGCCCTAATCGGAACTCATACAAACGATGCCACTGGAGTAGAGGTCGAGCCATTGGGCGCTGCTCTTCTCAATGGTTGATTAGGGAGGCCTGACACACTTCCGACTGCCACTTACGACGGCCGGCTTCACTCACTTCTCTGAGTGCAGCCCTCTTTGCAGGGACGGACTCTTTGGGTCGGGGCAGACATCTGGCGGTTGGTAAGTTACGAGGTTGAACCGCGAATAAGTTACCTCTTAGTCATCTATGGCGGCTTGGTGCCTAAGGCATCGAGAATAGGACGCACGCATGACGGGCCGCTAAGGCGCCTGTCAGGCCGGCGTGGCACTGTCGGAGTTTATAGCACCTGCCAGTCGGTGCCCTCTAATCGAATATGAAATGAGATTGAGCTTGGAGCATAGAGACCCAGTCCCCCTCTTGCTGAGGTGGAGCGGCTGGTAACTACCAGTACGGACTATTATTGACTTCCCTGTTCCTGGATTCTGACAAGGTTACAAGGCGACTGACTGCGTTTAGTGACCGTGCGGTCTCCCGTACACCGAGACCTTCCTTCCCGTCTCCTCCTCCTCGACTTCACCTCCTTTCTACGTGCGGCGTTGCGAAAACACTAGTTTGCTTCCTTAATTTCCCTTCCTATGACAATACCAATCACTGTCTCACTGAAGAAATCCCGTCTAGTACAATATGCGGCCTGAAAAGCTCGACGACCCGGACAACCCCCAGAAACTTGAAGAGATGGCTGGCAAGGCAATCCGCCGGCCAAGTTGGGGTTATGCCAGTTTGGGACAGGTAGCCCACCATGAGCCCTAATACAAACTATGCCACTCGAGTGGCGGACAGGGCCGCTCAGGCAAGCCTTTAGACATCTGGCGCGGTGCCTCTTGAGTATCGTCAATCGACCAATCGAGACGGCAGTCACACAAGGGCACCGCGAAACACTCCCCCCAGGGACTCAGCCAGGGTTGACGACAGTGCAGACAGGTGTTTCGGTGCGGGGCTTCTTGTGGGTGCCCCAGTCCCCGTCCTCGACACCACTCCCGAATACAGCCGACGTGGGCGGCGAAGCCGCAGTAGCGCTTGCACCAGAAGATGGTCTCGAGCTTGTCTCCCAGCGGGCGGCAACAGATCTGGCAGTCGTGGCCATGTTCGAACGGGGTCGGATGGCGCGGTTGCTGCGTGTTATCAGTGCCCATGCGAGCAACGGCGGCGGTTCCCACATACTTCTGAATGCAGGCGCGGATGATCGGCTCAAACTGCGAATCACCCAAGGCTGCGAACGCCTGGTCGAAGATGGCCATGATGTGGAAGGCCTGCGACACCCAGTTTTCCCCATAGGAAGCTAGCCAGAGATCGGGATCCAGAAACCTCCGCGCCCGCCCCCTTCTCTCCCGGTAGAGTCGGGCCAGGGTGGGCGCGTAATGACCCCAGTGGTAAGAGACCAGCTCGAGGCCCCCACGGAGCCGCTCGTTCACCATTTTCCCGTAGGCGCTGCTCTCATCAATCGGGCACTGTTCCATGAGACTTGCTGCGGTCAGAGACTGCGTCACGGCTTCCAGGAAACAGGCAAGACCTTGCTGAGGCCCACCCAGTGCACGGAGCCACGGGGTCTCCTTCTGGACCACCCAGGAATAATGAAGCTCGGTATGGTGGTAGTACCAGAGTTGGAGGAAGACACGATCCGCGGCGCCAATTGCAGCTATGTCGAGAGGCGCATCAGATGGAGCACAGTCGGGGACAGACATTCTTACACCCAGTATGCTATTCAGTCGAGGCTAGGAGTGATTGGATTCTTGCGGAGACCACCAGGGGTGACCTGACAATGCGGATGTTCATTTATATACTCTGAACTTTACCCGTCAGCCCACATCAGTCCGGGCTAAGGATGTAAAGAAGCCGGGTAGTTTGTTTTCTCTTTGATGATGTAGAGACAAAAAATCGCGTGTCTTTTATTATTCACCGTCCCGATTGTGCCTCCCGTGGTGATTAGGTCAATGCGCCACCCATTGTAATGCAAGAAAGGTAGGCTGGAAGCAAAGGAAATGCAACAATGGGGACTAGGAAAGAGGGAGAAAAACAAAGAAGGACACGCGGAATCAACAAAAAGAGGATCTCCCCGACTGGGAGTCGAACCCAGGTCTCCCGCGCTTGTTCCTTGGCAGGAGTGACAAGCGGAAATCATGACCGTTAGACCATCGAGGAGGGGATATGACAGGTATTGATACTTTGGCTTTATGTTAGAAAGCTGCCCTCAACGGAGCGACGAGCTGCCCACAAGGCCACAACATCTTCCTCCTGCCGGTTCACTTACTTATTCTGCACCCCAGATCACAGTATAGTTACGGAGTACAGTGGGAGGATATGAGAATGCAATGCCTCCCTTCTGACTTATCCCGAAGGCATCCACCCATCCATCACCTTTCCGCCTACTGTAAAAGTATTGGGAGGCCCATACTGCCGGCAGACTACCATGTGTAGCAGGCGGTCAACAAGCCACCTCGCCTGCACGTCGCGCGTACTTCCGGAGCAACAACATTAACCATCCCCAACCACCATGCCTTGTCTGCACGACGGCACCAACTATTCTGTCAAGTGGGGCAATCCGCCTGCGACCGGCAGCGGTGGGGACTTGCCCTTTTTATTGTACTATGAATCCTCCCCTAATCGCGGCCGCGTCTCATTCAAACCAACGCAACCTTGCGACAAAGCCTGGCGTACAAGTGTCCGCATTATCGCCGCGATGATCCGCTCGCGTCGACTGTACCCTTGGTACGCTATGCATGACCATCTCACTCGCCGCTCTCGGCGCAGCGACCGCTTGGGCCCAGTCGCCCGCGCGGGTTCTCCCTGAGTCTTCCAACTATCTCGGCGTCGAATTCAACACCACCAACATCACTGCCGGGTCGCGGATTGATCCATCCAGTAAGTCCAGCTCAGCTGAATTACCTCGTACCCAAAGCCCATACCACCATCAGCCAATTACTCACCAATTTGCATCTCATAGTTACCACCAATGCCCCCCCAAGCCTCCCAGCCCACCCCCACGACACCCACGGCCGGTGCCAGCTCTTCATGCTCGACCTCTCTCGATCCCCGCGCAGGCCGTCACAGCCACCACCGGCTACCCGCTCGTTCCCGGAGTCGCGGCCAAAGAAACCAGCCGCCTGCACTGGTGGAGATTGCCCAGCAGGTCGGGCCCCCGGTGGCGGCGGATTACTTCCTGGCCGTGGAGTCGTCGGAGTAACTGCGACTGTCTTTTGGTGCTCCTGTGTGTGTGTGTCTGGAGTCACCGAGGCTGCTGTGGAATCTACGCGATGATCGAAGAGTATTCGAGAGACCAGTAGTGAAAGCTACTATCAACAACTGTTGTTCAATTGTCCTTCCGATCTGCTCTCTTCCGTACTAGAGGTATGTTGTTGTAGTATATCGTGACAATTTGTTATGTAAGATTCCTTTGCTGTCGTCTCCGACTACTCGATATCAACGACCACTCTTTCATACAGATGAACTCACGCTATTCCCTTCATCCTAGATCAAAATCAAGGGTCTGCAGTATGATAGCTAATCTGTGCTACACAAACCAGAAGAAATTCCAAAAGCAACACCCTGCCGCATGCAGGATGAGACGAGCAGCACGCCAAGCATCCGGCCCCTGCATATGCCCATGCACGCCAAAGCAGGCGACCACGAGCACGAAAGTTCCGCCGGCCCCCGCTCCCTATCCTTCCGTGCCACGGTTCGCAAGCAGTGATGTGATATGACGTGCAGATCCCCTGCAGATCCTCGTCGTGATCTCAACGACCGGTCGCGGCGAGGCGAGCCAGCAGACACAATCCGATCGGCCGCATGGGGCATACCTGCCTCGTACACGTGTACACGTGTACAAGGTATGTAGCACACGCATGTGCTGACATACTAAGCGGGGTACCTTGCAGCAGCAGCCTGGCGCTGACACCAAGCCACAACTGACGTGAGCTTAAGCCTGCACTCTCTTCTGCCAGTCGTCAGTGACGCTTGAGCTCAACTATCCTCCTTAGTCACCCGCCGCTCGGACTCTCCGACTGTATCGAGGTGTGATTTCCGACCGAAGGAACCTCGCGACGGAACAAGACAATGTGAGCGTTTGGGTCTGGGATGCACGTGACCACCGCGAGTATGCCGGGCTACGATGCACACTGCCACTGGATTGGAGAAGTCCTCGCTGCGTGATCCAGAGGGGACATGATGGAATCGCTGCATGTATTTCGCAAACGCTTACTCCCTTCTACTAAGGATCGGGTGAGCTGGTCTTCAACCCCAAGCTCGATCCGTGGCCAGAGCCCCGTCGCTCGTCGCTCGCCAACCCAGTTGAATCTTCCGTCACGGATAGTCCCGGGACAGGACCTGCTTTCCTGGCCTCCCGTATGGCGACGCTCCTTTCTCGCATGGGCAAAGGTTGGTCGTGGCTTCAATTATCAACTGCCCTCGGCGATGCAAGGTAGCAGTTATACTAGGGCACGCCGGATCACCTGAGAAGACCGTTCACCTGGCACGGACCGACGACAGCTTTCCACCACAGGTGCACCGAGCGTTCCATCTAACATCTTCCTCAGACATCTGAGCGCGCGACTCAGGCCAAGATTAGTACCTGTAGTCAGCACCAGAAAACAGCAGATAGATGATCATCCGACAAAGATAGTCGCATCGACCCGGCGACAATCAACCACCCAAAACTGCCCGACCGGTCGCAAACTCAATCAGGGCTCCGACACACACGCCATGCAGCAACAGGCATCTACCCGCAACCCCTCAAATCGCATCCCCCAATGCAAAATCTCATTCTAGGCCCTTGACCTCACCCCGATGACGGATGAACCAACGATTCGAAGTGGTCCGAAAACCCAAATGGATCGTCCGCGGCACACGCAACCCTGATTTCCCCTCCCCGGGACCAAGAGAGTTCGACCCGACGAGCAGAAAACCTGATGCAGTACCAAACCGCCACCACCTCCTGGACCATGCACGGTCAATGACGGAGTCAGGAGACAGCATTGTCCCCACAATGAGACGGGGGCTTCTCCCCGGACTGACCTTGTCTACGCGGTCTCGCCCAGCCGATCCGGTTGATGTCACCGCACACAGGCCTCTACCTGTCCACGGCACAGCCCATCGCAACCCCATCCCCACCGAGCGGTGCAGCTGTACACACCCAGACTCCCAAATCCACACTCCATCGCAAAACAATGACCTCGCCTACCGCCCCAAGCCCGTCCCCGCCCGTGCCGGAGAGCATCCACGCACTCGACCACGAGATCCGAATGCACTGGCCGCGAATCCAGCACCTCCTCGCCGAGCTGCTGGACATCACGCCGCCGCCCCGCGACGCACCCATCACCCAACACACCAGCGCACAGGACCTCACGCAGATCCGCGGATGGGCGCGGCCGGGCCCTCCACAGCCGCTGGAGACGGTCATCGCGGAGGCGCAGACCATCTTCGACCACCGACTGCGCGTCAACCACCCGCTGTTCTTCGGGTTCATCCCGTCCGGCACGATCCAGCTGAGCTGGGTGGGCGACGTGCTGGTGGCGGCGTTCAACGCGCACGGCGGCGGCCGGAAGGTCGGGCGGGGCCCGTGCGTGGTCGAGGAGGAGCTGCTGCGGTGGCTGGCGGCGCGGCTGGGCCTGCCGGCCCGCACGGCGGGCGGGGTGTTCGTGTCCGGCGGGTCGGTCGCGAACCTGATGAGCATTGCCGTCGCGCGCGACCAGAGACTCGACGGCGCCGCGCGCGGGGTCATCTACCTCAGCGAGCAAGCCCACTACGCCGTCGCCAAGATGGCGCGCGTGCTCGGGTTCGCCGACCGCCAGGTCCATCGCGTCCGCTGCAGTGAGGTCTTTGAGCTCGACGTCGGCGATCTGCAAGCGCAGGTGGTCGCCGATCGGCGGCAGGGGCTGCTCCCGTTCATGATCGTCGCGACCTGCGGATATACCGAGACCGGGACGGTGGATCCCCTTGCCGAGCTGGCGGACATCGCGCGGAGAGAGTCGCTCTGGCTGCATGTCGACGGGGCGTACGGCGCCTCGGTGGCGCTGTCGCATGCCCATGCGCATCTCGTGGCCGGGCTCGGCGCCGCGGACAGCGTCGCCTGGGATGCGCACAAGTGGATCTTTTCCTCCTTTGGCTGCGGGATGCTCCTGGTCCGCGACCGGGGCCATTTGTGCTCGACCTTCGGGGTGCAGTCCGAACTGATGGATCAGCAGGCTGGCGGCTTGAGCGAGCAGCTTGAGCCGTGGGATCTCAGCGTGGAGCTGACCAGACCCGCTCGAGCCATGAGTCTGTGGTTCATGTTGAGAGTCTTGGGTGAGGGGCGGATTGGCAGAATGATCGATTATGGCATCGACATGGCGGCCTCAGTGCAAGCTCGCTTACAGGCTCGAGAGGGGTGGGAGATCCTCACGAATGCGAAGCTGGGTATCGTAACCTTCCGGTATAATCCCGGAACGTGCTCGGGGGATGGTCTAGATAGAATCAACACTACGATCTCGGACAGACTGGTCGAAGACAACCTGGCAGGCATTTTCTCTATTCGCGTGTCAGGAGTCGTGGGCCTCAGGATGTGTTGCATCACTACGCGACTGAGCGAGGAAGATATCGATCAATTTATTCAGCAAGTAGACAAGACTGCGAAACAGGTGGGTAAGGATTTCTAGTGGAATGATCGAGCCTATATTTCCAGAGACCCCTCCTATCCCTATCCACTCAGTTCGGTGCTGCTCAGCGTATAGTAAGATAATTGCTTCCTATTGAAACTCCACTTCCAAGGGAGTAATTCCTTCATGGACACATTCCAGGTTCTCCTGAGCTCAGATATATACACAAGGTAACACTCTCATGCACTATCTTCGGCAATTGGGGTGATGGGCACATAATAGGAGAACTTGTTGCCAGGGTCGTACTCGGTCTTGACGGCCCGTAGCTCCTGTAACCGCCATGCCTCGTAGCCGTATACGGACTCCAGCGACTCATGGCCAAATGCATAGTTGACATAGGTCGCTGGCACTCTGGCTGGCTGGCCGTCGAGCATAGCGTCCAGTATGCCGCTGGCAAGTTGCGATGCGGGTTCCTCAAGACGGAGGGTGGGCAAATAAGCTATCATAGCAAGTCTAGCACGTGAGCGTTAGCTTTCCACTTTCTGAGTCGTAGTGCACGGGGAGGATTCCAAATCGTACACCCGACTATTATCATCACGATGGGGAAATGCGGAGCTACGAGGATCAATTGCTCGGGCCGCTGCCGGGTTATTCGCCTCGAACAGAAGAATGGACGGCTTGAGTGCTGGATACGCCTTCAAGTACGCATTGAACAGTTCATACGCCCGACGACACGCTGTCACGTTGAATCTCCGGAGACCAGTGGTAGACATCATCTTCGATAGTCCCTTCGTACAGGGCAGACTGACCCTGCCGTTGCGCGTCGCATCCGGCATGGCGGGATAGGGCACGGCGCCTCCGACAACGTTGATCGGACCCAGATTGTCGAAGGGCGCCAGGTACTTTTCTGCTTCGCGGTCGGAGCCAAGGAAATTGAATGACCACCAAATCACGGCCTCGTCACTGTCAATTGGGGACGCAACAACGCAGGGGTCTGAAACTCACATCGCTGAGGTTGAAAAGCGGGTTCCACTCGTAATGGCCGAAATGGAAGTCCAGCTCGAGCGGCTGGGTTCCGGTGCCTATGAGGTTGTTGAGTTCTTGGAACAGGGTTTCGAGCTTATCCTCCGTGTAGAAGTAGTTTCGAAAGTACCAGGTCTGGGTCAGGGGTGGGTAGACCTTGATCTCAAGGCTTGTCACGACACCGAAGTTGTGGCCAGCCCCTTTCATCGACCAGAACAAGTCCGGATGGTAATCGTTCGAGACGACGATGGAACTTCCATTGGCAAGAACCACATTCAAGTTCACAAAGTTGTCGCTCATCATCCCATACTGGCCCTGGTATCTCCCGTGACCTCCACCGATGGCTGGGCCAACATATCCGATGCACGCGCAGATACTGGTCGCTAGGGCGAAGCCAACGTCAGCTATCAGACTTTGGAGGAGCAGCAGGCACTTACTGGTGACTAGACCCTCTTTCCAAAGCGCATCGATCAGGTTTTGTGTCTCAGTGCCCCCTTGCACAGTGGCAGTCTGTCTCGTGCGGTGTACGGTAACATCCTGCAACAGGCGTAGGTCGATTCCCAGCCCTCGGAATGTGCCCTGAGACATCGGCCACCCGTGGCCTCGATTGACCGTGTAGAAGGGAATGCTGTTTCTGTTCGCATACTGGATCTACTTCACCTTAGCCAATAGTCGGTTCGCACCACGGAGGACACCTACCACGGTGGAGACATCGGACTCACAGCCGACTTGGGCGATGACCGTGAACTGGGGAGGCAGGAATTCGTCATATCGCAGGGTCGCACCCAGCCAGCGAGGATCGTCGGGGCCAAAGACACTGGATGCGTCGCAGAGTAGTGGGCCAAGCTCGGTTTCAACTTGGAATGCCGTCAGTCCAGCCCGCGTCATGAGACAGAGGCCATCGACGCAGCCGGTCGGCGATGCTTGTCCCAGGGACGACAGAAGGACCAGTGCCCAAGTGATGAGAATAGGGAACTGCATGATGTTCAAGACGAAATATGAGCTAAGAAACCTTTCCGGAAGTGTGAAAGGAGTAATAGGAAAGTATGAAGATGGGTAGATGACGAGATAGAGGATCGAGGTGAATCAGCAGTGGCACCAACAGGGCAGGTGGTGATACAGTCACGTCCACGCTCCGAGCCCTGGGAGAGAAGGAGCAATGAGCGCAGACCCCCTTTGCTGCGACTGCCACTTTCGGGCTTTCCACTCGCTCTCTCTACTTCATAGCGCCGTCCTACAACAGAGCCCTGAGGGAGTTGCATATGTTGGAGACACGGTCACATGATCGTGCCCGCGCAGTGTATGGTGAGTTTCGGCAGTCTATAGTCGAGAGTTAGAACACCTTAGACACTCCTGCTGTGCTGAACAGTATACATCTTGCAATCTGGCAACGTGCCAGAGATTGACATCCATCTCGTAAACTTGATTTGGGCCGACAGTTGACCAGCAGGGAAATTGAAGCCAGAAATCCAACATACAGATCATGTGTGACCTCAATTCCGTTACACTCGTGGATTGCGTTCCCTTGTACAAACCTGTATAAACCTCTACATCACGCTCTGCAAATTCCACTGTGGAGACCGATTGAATGTATCCCTTCGCGTACATGTGAGCGCAGAAACGAAGGAAAGGTCTTGTAATTCGGACATCGACCCTTCCTGCAGGTCGCAGGTCTCCGGCTAGTCCTGAGGCGCCGATGTTCGCAGCTTCCTCTTTATCAAGGGTACGAGCAAAGCTCCCGGGATCTCAACGATCGATGTCTATCAGCGTCTGAAGACCGGATTCAAGTCCGAATGTACCATTTCGCCATCTCAACGAGGTCAAGATCCAGGTCTTGTAAGTTGTTCTGTGTCAAGATCTTGGTGGATATATAAAATGTGTAATGGACACCTCAGAGGCTACCCGAGTAGATCAAGCCACGCCAACCCACCCTAACAGGGGTCTCCAAAGCTTACCCTCGTGGCTCTCCCCTTGTATGTATTTTCCTTACAGACGACGACCGCATCAGTCAAGCCAATTCCTCTGCAGTACCAGTCCACACTTCAAGTGAGTCAAGTCCAGCACAAGTAAACAAAGACGGTTGAATTGCGATGGGGGTAGTTCAACAACTGCAATTCCAAGAATCAAATCTCGGCCTACAGAACAAAGCCTGAATGCCACGCTGCCGCCAACCCTGGCCCTAGACTCTCATCCAAACGATCAACTCTAGTCCTTGGCGTCATCCCAAAGTCCAGCCCCACCGCGAAGAAAACTCAAGCATCGTTCCACACCGGCTAAAGTCTTGCAGTGGGCTGCAGCACGTCAACGGTCTGGATTTGGCTCCAATCTTCTGATTCCCAGCGGGGTCGTCTGTGATGCTTCCAGATGCTGAGTTGAAGATCCATGTGGTCAACTGAAGGTGTTATCGGTCTCTGCGCAGACGACACTTGACAATGAGCGCGAGATGCAGCCAGACTTGTCAGCCAACAGAAACAGCAACAAGCTGCAGGCAGCAGGCCAGTGAACCCACCGACTACCTCCGTGCCATCATCCTTCCAGTCCTCTAGCCTCGTGGGCTCCGGTGCCGGCCTACCCAGTGTCATGATGACACTAGTGGTTCTAGTCCCTGCCAGTTCCAGCAGAACCACCGACTAGTCCGACGGGTGTGTGCCCCTGCGGCGACAGCAGCATCCCGGGCAGCTTGATTGCCACTGAGCTCGAGCCCCTCCGACGTGAGCCATTGAGACAAGCTCAAAATTACTTGACGGAAGGCAATGTCCGCCATCGACGGATGCATTACCATCATCACTACCATCGCCACCGTCCTGACTCGTAGCCTGCCTCTATCGCCATCACCCATCATCGGACTGGAGCACTCAGATCCCTCTCTACCCACATGTGCCACGACGACGTTCAATTCGCCAACCATGCAGCCACCGTTCTTTGCGGGGTCATCCCACCTCTCACAGGTGTATCCGCCTGAACTTCTCGCCGTCGGGCTACCTTCTCCAGATGCGAACAGCGTCGGGCGTGTGCCTACAAGAAACGGCGCTACCATCGCCAGTCGCGGCAACTCGACCGTCGGGCGAACTAGCAAGGGGGTGTGGATAGCCACCGGGAAGGCAATCTCGTTTACGCAGGGGGGCCACCAGTTGCACTCGAAGGCGAGCCCATCAGTGCACCAGATCATGGTGGTGCATGGAGTGCGTCAAGGAACCACTCGACGACCGGCACACATCACATCTCCAAGCTGTAGCGGGTGTGGCCTGGTGCGACCGTGGCGAGACCAAGTGACGCCGAATGCCAATAGCAGGAGTGATTCAATCCCCTCACATCCAATGCTGGGTGCATCCCCGACCAGTCTGCTAGCTAACTTCACACATTACATAACCCTGACTAGGCTATTGAACGCGAGACTCGAGAAATGTAGCCGAGACTACTACAACCAAGTATGAAGAGTATTGTGAATTGAGATTTGTCAAGCAAAGTCTCTCGAGCGAATGTTGAATTTTCCTCCACCAAGTCATTTCATCGAGTGGTCACTTCGCTGGTCGGAGACTACAGAGTTTTCTCGGGTGGGGAGTCAGATAATTATTTATCACGATGCGACCAGTTTACGTTGCAGCCAGGCCACGTACTAGTGGAACACACTAAAATTTACTGTGTGTAGTGTAGTTAGTGTGTAGTCTGTGTCAGACGCTCCAGGGCTGTTGGGTGGTCTACCAGACTCATCCCCACCGGTGACACGGTGAAAAATCTGATACTTACCAGGGCCACGGATCAGATAAGACAAGATCGCGATCAGATAACCTGCATCACTGGGCGACCGGTGACTGGATGCTGGGTAAGTATTCAACCCTCACCGAGAAAACACTCACCGCGACGCGAGAGATTTGTTGTTCTCCACTGACAGCAGACCAAGACCAGTCCGAGAAATTAGCGATAGGTGGAAACGGCGTGAGAACGCACAGTGGGGGGGGGTGTGAGGGGGTGTGATGCAGCCAGAGGGGCGCCAATTCTCGTGCTATCCCAGTGCCCCTCTTTTCTCCGCTTGGCGGTACCGTACCATACATGCGTGATACCACCCCTCCCTTACCAACTTACAATACTATACAGACGTACAGTTCAATCTACACAGTACAACCAACACAGCTCCGTTTCTCTCCGTTCACCCTCTCCCTCCCTCTCCAGCCGGCCGAAGCCTTAGCCACTGCTCAAGAAACTCAAGAAACCCAAGAAACCCAAGAAATTCAAGAAACGAGCCGCCCCACCGTAGCTCCTGCGCAAACTTACTTGCCCACACTAACGCAGCCATGCCCAGCCAGCATAATCAGATGGCCTGGTGGATCGGAGCACATTTCCCACCTAGTACTTACTCAGTCAAAGACTGCTCTCCGAGTCACGCTGCGCTAGCCCCGGCGAAGAACCCCCCACGGCGATGACCACTGCTTATTCTTTTATAAAGGGCATGGACCTCCCCTTGCGCTGCACCTGCTCGACTTCTTCCATCCCACCCTGCCCTTTGGAGTTCCACCCTCACCCACCCCGCCCTCCAACATGTTCACCAAGTTGCGGGCTCCCTTCCGTCGGTCGACGACGGACGAGGCCGGCACCGCCGTCACCCTGCCCTCCCCCTCCCCCTCCCCCGTCGACGGCTCCAGCAGCGCCCTGCCCGGCGAGAAGAACGTCGAGGCCGGCGTAGCCCCCACCACCGACAGCACCAACACCGACTCGGACGAGGAGCACCCCGAATCCACCGAGGATCAGGCCGGTACCTTCACCGTCGAGGCCATCACCGCCACCTGGACCAAGGCCTCTTTGATTGCCGTCTTCATCAAGTACGCCTGCCCCCTCCCTTCCGCGTGGTTTCATCTACCCGACTACCTCAATCCTGAGTGCTGGGGCAATATACCGTTCCCGGGGAGAACCCCCGGACCCCCCTTTCTTTCAGCTCCCCAGCAACCTCAATCTTGAGTGCTGGGGCAGTATACCGTTCCGGGGGAGAACCCCCGGACCCCCCTTTCTTTCACCTCCCCAGCATCCGCAACTTCATAGCATACCCCAACAGCACCACTAACAGACCCAGCATCTGGTTCCTCTACTTCGTCAACGCCTTCCAAGTCGAAATCCTGTCCACGCTGGTCCCCTATCTCGCCTCGGCCTGGGACTCGCACTCGCTGCTCAATGTCATCTACGTGGTCTCCGACTGCTGCACGGCGGCCATCTTCATCCCGCTGGCCAAGATGATGGACGTGTGGGGCCGCGCCGAGGGCTTCGCCTTCATGGCCATCATCTCGACGATGGGGCTGATCATCATGGCGGCGTGCCACAACCTGCCCACCTTCTGCGCGGGCTACGTCTTCTACAACGTCGGCTTCTCGGGCATCACCTTCTGCGTCGACACGCTGACCGCCGACGCGTCGCAGCTGCGCAACCGAGCGCTGGCCTACGCCTTCACCTCGTCGCCCTACATCATCTCCGCCTTCGCGGGCCCCAAGGCCGGCGAGGACGCCCTCGGCATGAGCATGCGCTGGGCCTTCGGCGCCTTCGCCATCATCTTCCCCGTCGTCGCCGCCCCGCTGTACTGCATCCTGCGCTACAACACCAACAAGGCCAAGAAGGAGGGCCGCCTCGTGCGCGAGCGCAGCGGCCGCACGCTGACCCAGAACATCTGGTTCTGGGCCATGGAGTTCGACGGTACGCCCCTTTCCCTGCCCCCCCTTCATCCCCCCTCGAACTAACATCCTCCGCAGTGGTCGGCGTCCTCCTCTTCTCGGCCGGACTGGTCGTCTTCTTCCTCCCGTTCGACATCGCCAGCATGGCCCCGCACGGCTGGAAGACGGGGTACATCATCGCGATGATCGTGGTGGGGTTCTCGATGATCGTCTTCTTCGCGATCTGGGAGTACTACTTCGCGCGGGTGCCGTTCATGAAGCTGAAGTACCTGACGGACCGGACGGTGCTGGGGGCGTGCCTGCTGGACGCGACGTACCAGGTGTGCTACTACTGCTGGGACAGCTACTTCACCTCGTTCCTGCAGGTGGTCAACGACCTGTCGGTGGCGGACGCCGGGTACGTGAACAACACGTTCGACGTGGTGTCGGGCGTGCTGCTGCTGTTCATCGGCTGGCTGATCTCGCGCACCGGCAAGTTCCGCTGGCTGCTGTACTGGGCGGTGCCGCTGTACATCTTCGCGCAGGGGCTGATGATCTACTTCCGCCGCCCCAACCAGAACGTCGGGTACCTGGTGATGTGCCAGATCTTCATTTCCATTGGGGGCTCGGTGTTTATCCTCGTGCAGCAGCTGGCCGTCGAGGCCGCCGTCGACCACCGCCACGTCGCCGCCACGCTGGCGCTGCTGAACGTCGTCGGCACCGTCGCCGACGGCATCGGCTCCACCATCTCCGGCGCCATCTGGACCAACACCTTCGAGAAGGGCCTGTACAAGTACCTGCCCGCCGACGCCCTCCCGGACATCGACGACATCTACGAGGACATCGACACCCAGCTCAGCTACCCGGTCGGCAGCGCCGTGCGCACCGCCATCCAGGAGGCCTACGGCTACGCCCAGACCCGCATGCTGGCCGTCGGCACCGGCCTGTTCGCGCTGGCCTTCATCTGGATGTTCATGATCCGCGACATCGACCTGCGCAAGAAGAAGCAGGTCCACGGCATGGTGTGGTAGGCAGCAGCAGCAGCAGCAGCAACACAACCCACACAAAAATCACCATCACCATCACCATCACCAAAAGGGGAGAAGAAGGGGAGGGAAGCGCTGCTTCCACCTACAGATACCTGGCGCTTTGCCGTTTTTCCACGTTACCCCGTTTTCATCCGCAGCCCCTGACCACGGGCTGTTTAGTTTATACCTCTGTATCTAGTTTTAATTCACCTGCATTGCCTGCATCCTGCATCTGGTGTCTTGCTGTAGTGGGGGGATCGTGCATGAGTGCATACAGTTCTACAGTGTAGTCGGACGAACATCAAACTTGGCTTTTCTTGGTGTCTTGGACAGTCTTGGTTGTGTCTTGGTGTCTTGGTGTTGGTGTCTTGGACAGTCTTGGACAGTCTTGGACAGTCTTGGACAGTCTTGGTGTCTTGGACTCTTGGTGTTTTAGGCTCTTAGACTCTAGACGCAAAGCTTAGACGGGCGAGAACCGACTTGGCAGCAGCCTCAGCCACAGCCAGTCTCAGCGGGATTGCCGACCGTGCAACATGACACCAATTCATCCGGGAGTCCATCCCGTGGGATAGGATTTGTTCTCTGGCACCGGGGACAAGAAAGACGAGGATAAGTTACTAAAGGAGCAATGGAGTGAAAACTCTGCTCGTATACGATCCGGTACCCCGACCAGGTAAGGTAGCACCGCTCCAGACCAAAAGCAACCTAGGAACGGTGGCGTAACTAGGTCCCTAGTAGCTTCCAGCATTGCTCTACCTCTAGTCTACCACCACTCCATCGGTTTACCCTCGACTGTGCTATGAGCTGAGCTATGAGTATGATTATCAGTGCAACCACCGACCGAAGCGTCGTGACCGTGACCGGAAAGGACTGGATCCCGATCAGATAACTCCTTCCACTTCTGCGGAGAGCGGATTCAGCACAGTGGACCCCTCCGTAAACATGACGCCGACGCGCATGACAGGCCTTGGAATTCGGGCGGAAAGAGGAGTTTGACCTGGTCCACTGCTGGTGGGTTCCATGATGTTGTTGTGGGTGCGTGATGGGTTCGGGTGCAGCGCCGCTTGCCGGGCGCCGGTATCGCTACTTCCTGGACTCCAGTGGATGGTTATTGATTCGGTCGGCGTTGGTTTAGACTGCTGACTTGCAGTATCGATAAATTTGTTTTTGTTTACTGCAGAATTCCGGAGATGGGATGGGGAGGTGGTGGCCGGAGGTGAAGCGCAGAGATTTTATCTGATCGTGCCTCGTTCGCATCCACGGATTCTGAGCTTGACTAGTCTAGTGGGCGAGGTGCGAGGATTCGAGGGCGCCACGGTGGGGAGGGGGGATGGCTAGGGATTCCGGTTTTCACCATGTATGGATGGACGTCGGTAAGGGTAAGTGTGGTGATACGCATGGTACAGCCGTTGGTACAGTACTGTTTATTGTTCCTTAAGCGAGAGTGCCCGACCGACGTTCAAACAAGGTACGCTGCAGCTGTGGTGTAATGTTACACCACCTGCGGCAGTACGTATCTATAGACCGTAAAGCTGTACTACCTCAGAGTCCCAACTGACGTTCAAACAAGGTAGACTGCAGCTGTAGTGTAATATTACACCACCTCCTGCAGGCGTACGGTCTGTACTACCTCTGACGTTCAAACAAGGTAAACTGCCTTTGTGGTGTAATGTTACATCACCTCCTGCAGGTGTACGGTATGTACTACCTCGACGTTGAAACAAGGTACGCTGCATCTGCCGTGTAATGTCACACCACCGGTACAGTACACACGCAGGACGGTATGCTGTACTACCTACCGGACCGGACCTGCTGCTGTACTACCACACGACAAAGTAGCACAACATACCCGCAAACCACCCGCCTCTGCTGTGCAACACAATCCCAAACAACTGCGTGTAACCACCTATACCGTATGCTGTCCCACCTTACACAGATAAACTGTTACACAATACGCCCCATCCGAACCCAAACCCGACCGCACCGCAACCGCAACAGCTGCAACAGCTGCACCCGAATCCCCAAGCGGACCATGGCCCAATCTGATTAGACAACCGGCGGATCAGATAGTGGGCGGGCCCCGGTAGCGGTCGGTGGCGGTCGCTGGTCGGGATCTGATTAGATAGTTTAGTTGGGCTCGGCTGCGCTAGCTGGTTGGGGCAGCGGATAAATGAGCCAAGGTGCTAGGCGGTGCGGTGCCGTGCGGTGTGGTATGGGTGTATTGCGGTATTTTTGGTAGTTGTTCTTGAGCTGAGGTAGAGTATAGATCTTGAGTTGAGGGTGAGGATGCATATACTCCTTGTTCCTTGTGATAATCTAGGATTTTCCTGTAGGTTTGGGGGTAGAGAGAGTTGGTGAGGAATTTTGCTGTATAGTTACTCCGTACTATGTCCTACACATATCCAGAAGACGGTAAAGTTAGCACGCGGATGGCAGCACGGTGAAATGCTTAGATCTCCACAAATACAACAACACTGAATCGAGGAGCATATTCGCCATTCAGCCTACACATATTACGTCTGTATCCAACAGTCCCAGCTACGTGATCCATATTGTCAGTCGCATGAAATACTGTTCTCCGCAAATTGACAGATAGCAGGTGAGGTGTGTCTGTACATCCATCCTAGGAGACGGAAGGAGAAACGAAAATCTATTCTATTATTAAAACCACCCTACCCAAAAGCAGTTAATACTATATCTATCACAAGGACCATCAACAGCCCTAAGCAACAGTCTGATGCAGCACATTGGCGCGGTAGCTCTCCGACCGCTCAAGCAGCTCCTCATGCGTACCGGAATCGACACACCGGCCCGCCTCGATCAGGAAGATGACATCCGCCTTGCGGATCGTATTCAGCCGGTGCGCGATCGCCACGACCGTAATGCCCCGGGCGGCGCGCTCCAGCCCATCCTGCAGCAGTTTCTCGCTCTCCGCGTCCAACGCGCTGGTCGACTCGTCCAGAATCAGCAGCTTGGGCTTGCGGACGAGCGCCCGCGCGATGCTGAGCCGCTGCTTCTGGCCGCCCGAGAACTGGCTGCCGTTCGGGCCACACAGGGTCTGGTACCCCTCCGGCAGCGCCATGATCGTCTCGTGAATGTTGGCCAGCTTGCAGGCTTCCTGGATTTCGTCCAGGGTCACCTCCCGCCCCGGCGGCGCGCCCAGGCTGATGTTGAACTCGATCGTCCCCTCGAAGAGCACGCTCTCCTGCGGCACCAGCGAGATCGTGTCCCGGAAGGACACGCCCCGCGTCTGCGTCACGTCCAGGTTGTCGACCAGGATCGACCCGGAGGACGGGGTGTACAGTCGCTCCACGAGCGAGATGATCGTCGACTTGCCCGCGCCGGAGGGGCCCACCAGCGCCGCGAATTTGCCGGCCGGGATGTTCACGCTCAGCCCGTTCAGCACCTTGATGTCCGGGCGCGCCGGGTACGAGAAGTGCACGTCGCGGAGCTGCACGGTTGACGCACCGCCGCTGCCGACATGCTTTTCACTGCTCACGGCATCGGATTCAATGTCCGCGGACAGCGCAGGCGGCAGCCGGTCCACGTTGCCGCGCATCTTATCCGAGCCGATCTCGATCAAACCCAAAATGCGGGCCATGGCGCCCTTGGACGCGGTCAGCTCCGGGGCCAGGGCGAACATCTGACTCCACAGCAGGGCGCTGACCAGCAGGGAGAAGACCACAATCAAAAACTGCGTCTGCGTGTAGTTGCCGTTGGAGATCTGCTTGGCACCCCACCAGTACGCCAGGGCGTTGACCATATTGCCCAAGAAGTAGGTCATCGCCTGCCAGAAGCTGGCCTGCAGCGTCACCTGCAGAGTCTCCTTGCGGGGTCCGCGCAGCGAGCGCCGGTAGGTGCGCAGGGTCACCTCCTCGAGGGCCAGCGAGGCGACCGCCTTGATGGAGGTGATGGCCTCGACGCCGATGTCGACGGACTTGGTGTAGGCGGTCTCGTGCTTCTCCTCGAACTTGCCGAGCACGCGCAGCTCCATGAGGCCGGCGCCCAGCAGGAGCGGCACGAGGGCCAGACACACGAGGGCGATGCGCCAGGCGATGATGTGGGTCATCACGATGGCGGCGATCAGGTTGATGGTGATGGAGATGACGGTGCCGATGACGGAGCCGCTCAGCCCGGCCAGCGCCTGGCCGTCGCGCGTGATGAACGAGAGCAGCAGCGCCGGCGTGCGGCCCTCGGACTGGTGCCACTGCAGGTCCTGCTCGAACAGCGACCGGAACGACAGCACCCGCACCGTGTACACGATCTTCTCCGAGATGCGCCCGAAGCCCGCCCAGCTGACCACGTTGGCGAAGAACTCGATGATCGCCAGGATGAAGAACATCAGCCCGTAGAAGTTGCCGCTGCTGCTGATGCTGGACGCCCCCTTGCACGGGTTCAGGCTGCCCACCGTGTTACCGAAGATCACCGCTTCGCCCGAGAAGGCGCCGCCGACGATGGCCGAGCCGATCAGCGCCAGGAAAATGTACAGGAGGTGCGGTCGGAGGGCCGGCGCGTAGCCCTTGGCCAGCGCCCAGAGAGACTTCTTCGGGGTGTTGAGCTCCTCCGGATCGACCTCTTCGTTGGCATCGGGGGTGTTGGTGTTGCTGGCGTCCGAGGCCGGGCCTTCGTGCACCACCGGGGTCTTTGCCGTGGGTTCGTCGGTGTTGGCCAGGCTGCCCTTCTCGTTCTCGATCTCCACGTCCGTCAACGAGGGCTGGTCCGATCGGCTGGCGTTGTCGGCCGCGGGGGCATCGTCCTTGTCCGCGGCGGAAGACATGCCCTGCAGCTTGACGAGGTCGGCGTACGCCCCACCCCGGGCCATCAGGGTGGCGTGATCGCCCTGCTCGACGATTGTGCCCTTGTGCATGACGACGATGTTGTCGGCGCCGGTGATGGTCGACAGGCGATGGGCGATGGTGATCATGGTGCGGCCGCTGGCGATGTTGTTGATGGCGCGCTGGATACGCTGCTCACTGCGCGAGTCCAGCGACGCGGTGGCCTCGTCGAGAATCAGCACGGCAGGGTCCTTGATCAGGGCACGCGCCAACGAGACACGCTGCTTCTGCCCACCACTGATCAGTCGACCGCTCGAACCCACCATCGTCCCGTATCCATACTGCAGGGCGCTGATGAAGGTGTCGGCATCGGCCAGCATGGCGGCGTGCTTAACCATTTGCACCACCTCCAGAATCTCGGCGCCACGGCTCTGCGCCGCCGCCATCAGATCCTTGCCCTCGCGCACCTCCGCAGCGAGTTCCTCCAGCTGGGTGGTGAGGAGCGTTTCCTTGAAGCGGTGGTGCTCCGGGTTACTCGAGTTCATCAGGCCGTGGGCAATGTTCTCCAGCAGCGAGCGATCGAGCAGCGAGGGCTCCTGCTGCACCAGACTGAGGTAGCTGCGCAGATCCCGGGTGTTGATCTCGCGCAGGTCGTGTCCGTCGAACAGAATCTGGCCCTCGACGGGGTCGTACAGCCGCGTCACCAGGCCGGCGATGGTCGACTTGCCGCTGCCGGACAGGCCGACCAGCGCGGTGTGCTTCTTGGCGGGAATGCTGAGGCTGACCTTGTCCAGCACGGTGATCTCCGGCCGCGAGGGGTAGACAAAGGTCACGTCCTTGAGCTCGAAGCCGCCCTCGGCCTGGCCGTCAGTCAGTCGCAAGCCCTCGGTGGTGGTAGCGTCGATCTGCGGCTGGCGGTCCATGTCCTCGCGCAGCTTCTCGTAGGAAGCAACGCCCGCGATGAACAGATGGAGGAAGGGCGCCGTCTGACTGAGCAGGAGGGTGGCCTCGACCAGGATGAAGATGACGGTGAAGACGGCGCCGACGCTGATGCCACTGGTGCCGTCGCGGACATTGGCGGCGACTTGCTTCGCGCCCTGCCAGAAGGCCAGACCGTTGGCCGAGTAGGCGATGAAGTATAAGAAACCGGCCTGCACACCGACCGCGGTCGCCTTCTTCAGCCCCTCGGTCTCGGCGGACTTGAGCGCGGAGGCGAACTTCTTCTCAAGCCGCACGTTGGCGCCAAAGGCCTGGACGACGACCAGATTGTTGAGGGCCTCGGAGGCAATGGAGGCGGCGGTGGCGGCGTAGTCGGACATGGAGCCGGAGTATTTCTCGATGTAGTGGCTGCCGATGAAGGACATGATAAAATAGGCGGGGATCAGAGACAGGAGCTCGGCGGCCAGCTTCCAGTCCTTGATGAAGGCGACGATGTAGGCGGTCACGAAGAAGGAGATACTGGACAGCACGATGCCGACTTTCTCACTGGTGCCCGAGCGGATGGTCTGGATGTCACTGCTGAGGCGAGAGGCCACCTCGCCCGGGGGCAGCTTGTCGAAGTAGGAGGGCTCCTGGCGGATGAGGTTGCGGAGGTATTTCTCGCGAAGACGCTGGGACAGGCGAGCCCCGGAGAGGGTCCAGCAGGTCAGGTGGACGTAGATCAGGACGAATTGCGCGATGCCCAGGTAGACGATCAGGAGAATCTCGTGGTTGATGCTGCCTTGGTCGGAGCTGTCGCTTTCACCGTTGGATTCCGCGCAGGAGATGGAGTTGAAGTTGTCGAGCAGTTCACCGAAAATGATACCGATAATGGGAAAGGGGACGCCAGCGCCAATGGCGGCGACGATGCCGGTGAACAGTGTAGCGACTTCATATTTGGTGGGATTGCCGGCCAAAAGCAGACGGGGAAAACCCGCCAGCTTCTTGAGGAACATCTTGACAGATAGGAGGAGGAGGAGGTTGTGTCGGTGAATGGGAGGTTGGAGTGCGGGGAAAGGTGAGGCGCAATTCACAGGTGGCCAGCCATGCAGGTGCAGGTGCAGGTGCTGCTACGCCCTTAGGAATTGCCTGCACTCGCAAAGGGAAATCGCATGCGCACTTTTGGTGGAGGGACAGAAGAAGAAGAGGAGGAGAGGGAAGGGGAGGGGAGGAGAGGAGAGAAGGAGAGGGGAAAGAAGATGAAGAGAAATGGAGTCAGTGAAGGAGCAGCAGCCGCTACTGAAGAATGGAAGATTGACAGGGGACCAAGTCACTGGTTTTACGTAAGGTGAGGAACTTCGGAGCTGCTTGGCCGCTTGGCTAGAAGGGTAAAGAATGGGCACCGAAGAGAAAAAAGAGGAGTCCAAGAGGAGTCCAAGATAATCAATCAGTCCCCACTTGGAGGTATGGCCGTATGGTTCGAGTATGTTAGGGTATGTAACACAGAGTATGAAGGTATGTATGGTATGTATGGAGGGTAAGAGTGGTATCCACTGGTATCAACCGGTATCAAGTGGTACCGTGCAGCGGGCCCCGAAAATTCTTCCTCCCGCTCCATATCAATCAGCCAATTCATTGGTGAGCTACCCCAGCACGTCCCACTGCACTAGACTCTCCTAGCATTAGCACCAGAAGATAGGCAGGATCAGATAATTTCCCGGCCCAGCCATGGATCCTGGATCCCCTCACCAGAAGTAGTCAGTCTTTGGATGGCCACCGACGTGACCGGTGGACGGGTTGGTTCGTTGCTCGGAACCAGATTCGGGAAATCTAATCTGATCATCTCTCCCTGCAGTCACTCTCGCTCACAACACTCTCTCCAAATGGGAGGAAGAGTGGATGATGGGATTGAGCCAAAGTGGAGTTCGAGGCAAGTGAGACAGTCCAGTCTTCCCTCCCTTTGCCGGACCTTCCTTGTCAACCACGCGGCAAAGAAAAAAAAAAGGCAATCTAAAAGTAAGGCCACTCGGAAGGAAGAGGAGGAGGTGGCTTGAGTCAGTCAGTCTCCGGTCGGAGGTCGGAGCATTCACACTTAGCTCTTAGATTACTTGCATCGCTGCAGGCTACGGCGCGTATGGCGAATTCGCCTGATCATCATGTGCTTGGTCTCATTTAGCGTACTATTATGTACGGAGTAGCATTAGAAAAAGCAGGAATTGACAAAAATGAATCATGCGGCAGTGCGACTTTCATGCCTCAGGCTGCAGTAGCTCGTCACACGTGACCGTGCTTGGCACCGATATCGCATCGCCCACGAACAACAGAGAGAAGACAAGAAAACAAGAGTAAACCAACCCGGCCCTGAGATACAGAAGACAACAAAAAGTTCGAATTACTAGTCGCGCGAAGACCATGTGATAGTGGCCGAGCGGGCAATACCAGGGATGTGCGCGCATTCCAAGGGCTGATCTGATCAGTCACCTCTCATCGGCAACTCGCGCTGCAAAATGTAGGCATGTAGCACACTCTGGATCCCATCGTGTTTTTTTCTGACAGCCCACGCCAATGCAGTCCGCCCACGAGAATCCGTGACAGCCGGATCTGCCTCGAATTCTATCAACACCATGACTACCAGCAACCAACCTTGTTTCGCCGCGCACATGAGACAGGTATCCCCCTGGGGAGTGCGGGAAGACACCAGCGACGCATCGTGTTCCAGTAAACGACGAACGATCTGGTGCTTGCCCTTGATTGAGGCCAAGAAGATAGGCGTGTATCCATAGGCATCGACCACACTGACATCGACGTCGGGCCGGTGGAGTAACAGCTCGACCACCCCCAGACATCCCTCCTCCGCGGCATATGACACAGCAGATCGCTCATACATGTCTAGGTCATTCACTCTCACGTCGGGCCGACTGAGAAACCTTGCGACAATATCTACCTCACCAGATTGGGCCGCCAGGGAGAGTGAGGATTGACCTTTGGAATCCGAAGCGTTGGCATCGACACGGCTGTCTCCCAAGAGAGCGTCAACCATCGGCATCTCGCAGTATGAGACAGCAGTGTAGAGAGTGGTCACATGGTCGAAATCCTGGATGTTAGGAACCAGAATGTTAGGGTCCAAGTCTTCTCGCTGCAAGAGAAGCTGCACAAAGTCTACTTCTCCAACTTTGACAGCTTCTGATAAAGGAGTTCCGGCTTCGCGATCAGTTGGTACAGGTCCACCGTTCGGATCCACATCCTCGCGCTGCAGGAGCAGGCGTACAACTCTCGAGCATCGGCAACTTGTCGCCCACCAAAGCATAGAGAGACCCGTGTTTCGAAGCTTTTCGGAGGTGAAATTGCGTTTCCGCTGTCCAAGTGCATCAAGGATAAGCTGCACAATCTCGACATCGTCCTTCAGGAGTGCTTTCCACAAGGGATCAACCAAATCACCATAGGTTACTTGCTCCTGCAATACAGTGAGAAACAGTTGGACCACCGGCAAAAGTCCTTCTCCAGCAGCTGCACCGAGGGGTGTCACGTTGTCCTCGTTCCCAATACGCCAATCGATCTGAGGGTGCCGCAAAAAGATTTCCGCGAGAGTGAGATTTCCCGACTGGCAGGCCCAGAACAACGGAGTGCCGTCGTTGCATCTCACGTTGACATCAACTGTTGGATACGTCAAAAGAAACTTCACGGTCTGCTCATCTCTCCACATAGCAGCCGCGGCCAGTGGGTTGCTCGCAAATGCAACAATGTTTGCGTTGGCTCCTCTGTCCAAGAGCAACTGAGCAATGTCCAATCGACCAAGCTCGAAAGCCGCGAAAAGTGGTGTCCCCACAGCCTCATTGTAAGTGTTCACATTGCAACCGCGGCTGATCAACGCGCGTACCACCTCGAGATGTCCGGTGCACACGGCGATGATGAGCTCCTGTCCAGTCAGATGGCGAAACACGAGGCTTGAAAGGTTGGGACTCAAAAACTGCTGGCATGTTTTGATGCGGCACTGGAACGACATGACACAGTGGCTGAGATTTTTGACTGTTTCGATAGCAATGTCCTCGAGATCATCTGTATTTGCCGTAGGTGTCAAAGCATGTGCCGTTAACTCATCTATGATCGGCACGAGGAGAGAGCAGGAGTCAGGCTTCGCCACGGAGATTTCGCACAAGATCTTCTGTGTAAAGAGTCCTTCAAGCCCCTCGCGTTTCGTCATCGCCCAGAATTGTTCCAAAGAGGCCCAATCCATTCGGAGCAGGGCGAAACGCAAGATGAGGGTATAGAATCTCTCTATTCATCGGTAGGTATTAGAATCTTGGGTAGAAGTACGTATGGGGACGACCACTTGCTAGACACGAGGCGGAGTTCGAGGCATCGCCGGTGCTCTTTGGCCCGGTTCCAATCCTGAGGCACAATGTCGCTCAGAATGTCCTCCAGGATCTCAATGGGAAGACAAAACAAATCCATTCTAGCCCTGATAAATCCTTGGATCACGGCTGAAATGGATGTTGTTGGGTGTTGTTGAGGAAAAGACCTGTGAAGTGCGCAGAATGTTGGTGATGGAGATCGGTGATGGATAGTGGGAAGAAGAAAGATGACAGCAGGCAAAGGGAGTCAACAGGCAGAGGCTTTTCAGTGTGAGAGTGCGCTTTTCCAAGTGATAGAGGGGGGGTATATGGTGAGCAAGATCTCCCGATCTTGGATGTACCGCGGATCTAATGGGATATGAAATTCACTGGCAAATGTCAAAGGCGAGACACAGTACATGACTTTGTGCCTCTCGCAAGCCGTGATTGATCCTACATCCCATTTTGCTTTTCTCCTTTCAGTAAGCATCACATCTGCCTTCGTTGTCGTGGTCAACGTTTCCTATATCCACACCAACTGTTCGTACACATACTCCGACTTGGCTCAATCCCAGGCCAAATGAGCGCCAGTCTTGGCATGGCCAACTAGTATGCGGGGTAAGCCACACTAACTCAATTTCTCTTCAGCTCAGGCCATTTCCCACGGTTGGTCTGCAGATGGCCTGCATCGCATCCCTTCCAGATGGATCCCCTGTCGATATCATCCGGAGTGGCAGGGCTGATTGGTTTAGCTCTGCAGGTAGCCCCAGTCCTCCAATCTTACGTCTCGAACTTCAGGTCAGCACGCGAGGATGTCCAAGCTTATCTCGACGAAGTGAGGGCCCTGTCCCAGGTCTTGGATCGGATGTACACATTCCTCGATTCGTCCTGCATGACAAGCGACAAATTTCAGACGACTGAAGCTGTGCTTCTGCAAACAATCAAATCATGCGAAAAGTCTCTGCTAGAGCTGATTCGCATGCTCCGAAAGCCGGTCGGTTTGACAAAGAAACTGCTATGGCACCTCGAGAAGGAAAAGATTGAAAGCATTATTGCGCGGGTCCGGCAATGCAACCAGCTGTTCAATTTCTCGTTGACCGTCGAAGGGTGGTGAGCAACCCACTTCCTGATACTTTCACTGTCACCTGCTGACCATCAAAGGGCTCTTCTCTCGCAGACGCCCGCAGAGGTGACCACGATCCTGCAGCTTCAAATGCAGATGTCGGAGAAGATGCACAAAATGGTTGAAGCAGCGTCGTTATCAGTAGAATCAGCCAAGCTGTACCAGGACAAGACAAAGGAATTGGTGTCGTTGTTGGAGAATGTGTCTATATTCGCGAAAGCGGTCGGGAAACTGTCGGAGATCCAAGAGCGTGTGGAGGAAATCAGTCGCGGCATAACAGGTGAGCATAGATCTTTATCAGGTTGCTTCCTCCAGTATCTGTCGCCCCTACCACGCCTCCTGATGCCCTTCCCCATGGTGAAACAATGGTCGGTCGATTGTGGACCACGCCATAGGCAGAGGCATGCCTAGCCCATTCGAGTTGAATGATGGTTATTCCAAAGATGACCAAGGTATCTAGCTTCGGTCCCCATCGGGGGAGTTCTCGATCTTGGTCTGCTTCTAAGAAACAGCTAAAAGGGAAAGAAATGACACGGATGATTGCAGCAAATCTCAGTGTGCCGTCGCTTCAGCCTACTCGCAAGGCTACCCAGGGCTATATCATTGACGGCGCTAATGTAGGAGGGGCGACAGCTCGAGAACGTTAGCTTCCAGTCTGATTGATCGATCTAACTCCGAGCAAGACGAGCGGCAGATCGAGATCCTCGAATGGCTTGCGCGCGACCAAGCACCAGGACGCCACCATGAGATCCAAGGACTTCGAACGCCCGGAACGGGCAAATGGATCTTCGCTCAATGGCAATTCAGACAATGGCTCGAAACCGATACCTCAACGAATATTCTGTGGTGCATTGGCGGACCAGGGTCTGGAAAGTCGACGTTGATGTAATCACAACAAGTATTTCGTAGGATGTACTGGCTCGCTAATATCTCACAGGTCGTTTGTCATTGATGAGATCAAACGGTCACACACCGGTCCCGATGCTGGTGTTGCGTATTATTATTGCGACTATCGAATGCGCACTTCGCAGCCAATGGTGCTCGTACTCGGGTGCATGATCAAGACTTTTGCCGAGCATCTGGACAGTCTTCCACAATCCCTCAATGCACTATACGAAAAATGCCGGCGAGAGAATCGGCAGCCCGTTGTCGCAGAGCTTGAGGTCATCATAAATGATATTTGCGGTCTGTTCGAATCCCCCTTTGTTCTCATTGATGCATTGGACGAGTTTAGCCCCGCAGATATGACGCAAACGAGACATCTGGTCCGCCTCCTGGACAAGCTTGCTCGCAATGGCGCACGCGTCTTCGTGACAAGTCGATCAAGACCTGAACCCCTGTCCGCAGAGAACAATGTTGTACTAGAATATACGGCGGATAGCGAAGACGTCCGATCGCATGTTTTGTATGTTCTTAGGTCCGACGACATGATGGTGGACCTCTTAGATCACCAGCTCGAAGAAGAGATATGCAACACGATTGTCATTCAAGCAGGTGGAATGTAGGGGCAGAACGCTACATCTTCCGGTCGCAGCTGCTAACAACCGCACAGGTTTCTGTTGGCAGTCCTTCATCTTCAGAACATTCGTGACCAGGTTAGTCGAGCTGGTATTCGCAAAAGCCTCAAGACACTCAGTAGTGACCTGGGTGGCGCCTATGACAAATCCTTCGACGCTTTGTCCCACCAGTCCGCGGCACGAAAAGAGCTTGCGCTCCGTGCCTTGCGCTGGGTGGCTTGCGCCTACCGCCCACTCAGTGCACTGGAGTTGCGACACGCTTTGGCGACCGACGATGAAATTTGGGATTGGGACAAGGTATCCCCTCTCAGGCTCATAATCAGTAGCTGCTGCGGATTACTGTCGGTGGACGGAATGGAGGATCACGCACAAGTACGGTTGGTGCATCATACCTTGCAGCAGTATCTTCAGAGTACCCAGCCGGACTGGTATGCCAGAGCCCATACAGTCATCACTCAGACGTGCCTACAATACCTTTTGCTGGGGGAACTGAAGACACCTGAAAGCCAAGGCGAGGTCAAGTCCAAAGGCATTTCGAAGAGGGCCTTCAATGTTATTTCACATCCGCATATGCTTGCTCCAAGGAAACCGGAGAAGAATAACTCGGATTCGAGTGCAGACGAGATATTCATTCTCGTTGGATATGCGAAGGACTGCTGGGGCTTGCATGCTGCATTGGCGCCTTTGAAAGAGTATGTGAGTTTGGCCATGCGTCTTTTCAACGACCAGCCACGGCTAGAGTTCCTGTTCGCCGAGAACGAACGCATCCATGGACTGCATATAGCCTCTGGTTTTGGGCTTACGGAGCTTGTGCATTATATGGCAGAATGTGGTCATGATGTTGAGTGTTTCGACACTGGGTCTCAGAGCCCTCTTCATCATGCCTGTGCGCACAATCATCCGAACACAGCCCTCGAGTTGATCAAGCTCGGTGCCAATGTCTCTCACGTAACACCTAAGCGTGACACCGCGCTGTTTCTGGCCGTTGGAACTGGGAACCTGGAGTTAGTCAGAGTTCTCCTGGACAACGGTGCACCGCCTGGTCAGATCGCAAGGGATGGTTGGATTGCTTTGCACAAAGCCGCGGATATGGGATTCTTCGAGATTGTGGTGTTGTTGGTCCTCCGAGGAAGTTCGGTCTCGAGCAAATCCGCACGCAGATTGACTGCCTTACATCGTGCAGCAGGAAGAGGTCATATAGAAATCATCGAGTTCCTGATAAAAGAAAAAGCCCCTTTGGAGGCAGTCACGCATGACTTGTGGACACCGCTCCATGGCGCATCATCCAGCGGACAATCTGAGGCAGTGGAGTTGCTGTTGCAGCACGGAGCGAATCTTTATCATCAAAGCCTCGATGGGAAGACCGCACTGCACCGGGCTTGCCAAGGTGGACACGTCGAAACTGCCCGGGCTCTCTTACAGCGCGGTGCTGATGTCATGATCGGTGACTCCAAGGGCAACCTTCCCTTGCATATTGCAGCGCGGGAAGGGCACACAGCGATGGTGAGCTGCCTGCTGGAACATTCAACACAGCAACTGCTGCATTTGAACAAGGCTAAACGTACACCGTTGCTGGAGTCGCAATGGAGTGGCTCGCGAAGGACGGAAGAGCTTCTGATGCAGCGAACTCACGCCATTTCCGGCTCAAGTGTCTCTGATGACGCTGACTTGTCAGCGACCATACACCAAGACGATCCCGACGCAGTCAACCAACTTATCAAAAGTCGAGGGCTTGAAATCGACTCGCGAGACTCCATCGGTCGAACGCTTCTTCAGCAAGCCCTTCACGCCGAGTCCTCCAAGGTCGCACAAGCTCTTCTGGAAGCAGGAGCAGATATTTACGCCCGATCGCACATCGACGAATGGCAGCCGATTCACTTCAGCGCTTTGGCAGGGAACGCCGAATGCGTTGAGTTGTGTCTAAAGTACGGAGCTCAAGTCAACGCCCGGACACAAAGTGGCCAAACACCGCTTCATCATGCTTGTAGGAAAGGGGACGAGGACACGGTGCGGTTACTTATCAAGAACGGATGTGAGATCCGGGCCACAGACAGCAGGTACTGGCAACCGCTTCACACGACCGCGGATGCCGGCCACGAGCACATCGTCCGGATCTTGTTGGAGCATGGTGCCCTCAGTCGGTACAATGACTTGCAGTGGACAACCTTCCAGGACTTTGCGGCCCTGCGTGGACATCACAATCTGGTGGAGTTGTTTCGAGAACTGAGGTATTCGCGGAGGCCTTACAGTAAGTAGGCGGAGGGGTCGATAGAGAGGAGATCACCTCTGCAGGATGGCTGGTAAACGTGAGGCTGGATCAATGGTAAAAGATAGTTCACATATACTCAAGCAGTCAGCAAAGATAGATTGAATGGTCGGTGGCTTGTCTGAGATTGAAGCTTCTACACTTTGACAACGTGCTGAACTCTACAGCATATCTCAGTGCAGTCAGATCATAGCAAGGAAGATAGAAAAGAATGTTGTGTTGATGAGATCATGGATATAAGTTAACCCACCTGAGCGGATGGACGCCGCCTTCCTATTCTGGCTCACGCGCCTCTTTATCCGAGGGGGCAGAACCAGTGATCACGTGCACATCATACCAATACTCCAGGCCAGAAGTCCAGGCTTACAGTCATGGAATTCACTTGGAAAATATGATCACAGAATAGAAGAGCATCTCACAAAGCTGGTATCTGACCGAATCCCAGCGACTGGACCGGGTAGCTTGAGATTGAGGCTTGATGCGACAAGATTCAAACGGGGGATGCCCCAGGGATATATCTACAATAGATACCCGACTTCCGGCGACACAAATCTACACAAGCTTAAGGTTACAGAGCTGAGAGAGAATTTGTCAAGATATCAGTTGAATCGATAACATGAGCGGATAGCAAGAGAACAATCTAGTAAAATATGTTTCCGTAAATACACCCAGGTTGACAGCGAACAAATGAAAAGCCATGGTCGACGCTCAACTTGTACCAAGATTCTTATGAACAGAAACCCCATCCATCGTAGATCGTAATCATAGATGCGGACGACGATTGCGAGTGGGTAGGCTGCAAGAGAACACCGGCAATCAACGACTCAGTGCACGCAGCTTCTTCTTCAACTCAATCATCTCGTCCAGACGAATAAGCTGTGCCGGGTCGTACATCACAGCGAAACGCGTGGAATTCTTGCCGCGGATCTTCATCGTAGTGGCGATGGTAGTCGCAATGTGAATCACCTCGCGCATCGAGACAACGAGACAAGGCCTCTCGCAGTCTCCCCAGGCCAGCTGCGGTTCGGTCTCGTCAGTGTCCTTGGCCCTCGCCTTGCCCTTCCCCTGGTACTTGATGAACGGGATCGTGAGGTCGAAGATCAGAAATGACATGGGTGGGGCCTTCAGCAGCTCCTGTCTCCAGGCTCTGCCCAAGCAATAAATATCCAGACACATCTGGCCGGGCTCGCTATGATCCGCGCAGAAGTCGGTTTTGTGATTGGTGCAGTCAGCGAGAGTCTCACTGTTCGCAAGGGGCTTGAGCAGAGCGAGCTTGACCGGGTGATTTCCCCAGAATTGAGGTGTGGATGGTCCAGCGCCCAGTTGTGAGAGACCCGCTGTGATGAGACTCTCCTGAATGCACCCTGGGTGATCGATCTCAATCATGTCGCCTTGGGTCTGGATCAACAGGACGCTGATCTCTGTGTTGACAGCCGCGCGTTCCTCTGAAACGTTGAACGTGCGGTGTGCACGGCCTTGCTTGTGCTTGTTTGATTTGCGTTTCGCTTTCTCGCTTGCCTCCTTCTTCTTCCTCTCGTTGTACTGCTTTAGCTCCTCGTCTGTAGCACCTTCGGGCCACTGTGGGAATCTGAGGATAGGTCGGGCTTGGGGTGCCTTCCAGGGAAGCTCTTCAATATCTGAGTCCTCGTCTGGGTTGGTCGGGTTGACCCCAGGGTCTGATTGCTGTCCAGCTTCGACTCGTATCTCAGGGATCGCCCCAGCTTGTGCTTCATGCTTTGGTTGGTGCCTTGTTTTGTCCTCCACCTCTCTCAGTCCATCGTCAGCGCCGAGGTCCATGTAATCATCGTCAACATCTGTTAGGAGAACGGCAGGAGTATTTGAGACGGACTCAGTGTCGTGCTTTGCTTCGTGGACCACTCTGTTTTGAGCTCCGTGGTCGACGCGACCTTCGTCTTTGGGTTTAGGTGGCCTGCTGGCTTTACGGCTTTTAGCCATGAGTGAGGTTGTTGATAGATGTTGGTGGAAGGGGAATGGAATCTGAGGATGGGTTGCGGTGGTGGTTGGTCGAAAGAGTGTTATGGGAAGAAAGATTAGGGAGAGTAAGGAAGGGATAAAGAAAAGGGGAGAAGACGATGACAGAGTTGCTTGACTGCAGGACAGTTTGAGTCGGAGTGAATGGAGTGCTTTGTGAAGGAAGAGAGCCGTAAGTCTACTTGCAACGACCAAAGAAGTCCCTGTCACATGATCCCATCAACATATCCTTTGGATCCCCAGTGAATGTTTCGCTTCCCACAAAACACCAAGCAACTGCCATACACCCTCTTGTTGTGTTCCTCAGGTTCCATCCATGCCCGTGTAGGCTTCATGTCTCTGCCACGGCAAACCAGACATCAAGATAGCTCAACACCCGGTTCTTGCTGGGTCTCCTTTGTCATCTACCTCATTACTTACGACAAGAGGCTGTTGCTTTTCATCGGAGGATGCGAATGTGAAATTCTCAGACTGCAGCGCAGGCTGACAAGCATGCAGCAACTTGAGCCAGTACTGCGAAGACCTGATTCCATAGGCCCACGACCCTTGGAGGGAATAAACGATCGCGTCCACAATTTGTGAGATTGCCTTGTCCTGCCTGAACCGGCTCTTTACCACTATCGCAGCGTGAACTAGACGGTATGGTATCAGCTACCCTTCCTTTCCATAATTCCTGAGTGTAACTGACCAACCAAATCATCTAGATGGTGGATGTAGTCCCAGCACCGATCGACGGCCTCCTGCAGACTCTCGCCCGTGCCCCGCATAAGCCACGCCACACAGTTCATGCTTTCGGTGTCTACTCGACAGTCGTTCATGAGTATATGCTTGGGAAGGGAGTATAGATCATGGACGACGCCAATCTGAAGACAAGCCTCGTCCATGAGGAGTTGCACGGTCGGATCATCCCAGACGCTATCGGGGATGTGAAGATCTAGCGCAAACTCCATCCAGTGGAACAACATGAACATGCCCGTGCTATCAACGCGAGATCGCTTCCATTGCTCCAGGTCGTCTGAACAGGCCTTGCTTGGGCTGTGCTTTCTTGAGTGCATGGCCGTGATGGCTCTGTCCCTGTTTAGTACCGCGGGGCTATAGCCAAGAGAAGGGCTCACCTTTCTAGGTAGTCTGCCGCACGGAGGAATTGTTCCCTCCTCGGGCTGAGACGGAACATTTCAGCGAAGATTCCCCGCATATATTGCACATATTGTGGTTGACTATTCTTGTCACTGGCTAGCGGGCCTTCAGTAGCAAGTAGTCTCAAGTCACGCGGTAGGCTGTCAAGTCCTCGTCCCAAGTGCAATGCCTCTTCCTGGCTGAACCAAGGATATTCGAAGAGGTTTGCGAAGAGCAGCAAACAAGTCAGCCATTTGCAAAGCATGACCAGTCGGTCATCGCTGGTGGAATGCGGAACCATGAAGGCTACGAGCGCGGGCAAGCGCATCGCTCGGATGCGTGATGCTTTGCTCTCGTCTACGCTTGGGAGAACAGCGAGGACCTCGTCCATGATCTGGTCACACATCAACCTGGTGAAGGACGGGTGAGGGCCTCGAAGATGGGCTGTGGATGGAAAGTAAGCAGGCCATCGCAAACTTTGATCTTTCGCAGCCATAATGTCAGTATGCAGAAATTGCGACGATGTTGAAGCGGTTACCAGAGATTGAGGCTGACTTTATAGAACATAGCAACTAGGTAAAGCTCGCGGTTCAGACTCTTTAACGACTTTTTCCAACCTGAACGTCGCAACAAACATACCAATGCAAGTCGCTTGTTTTATACAGTCTATCCTCGACCAGTGGTAGCATTGTATGGCCGCGTTCGTGCAACTGACAAGGCATGACAAGAGCACTGGCCAACAATTCCAAGATTGGAAAAAGCCTATTACATGGGATAGAGTTTCTGGCCGGCCCCTTGCCGATACACTATACATGGATGAGGCGGCCACCGAACCAGGCCCAGGGCCTTCCCCGAACCACTCCCCGACAGCTTAAATCCCGCAATGACATCTTCTTGCAGCAAAACCTGGCGATCTGGGAGTCATGACTCCGGTCATTCGGTGCGTGAGGTTCTGGCTGTTTTGTTGCACGGCTGCTTTTCCTTGGAATGATCTTGGCAGTGGTTTCCTACACGATCTCTTACCCATTACAGGAACTTGTTGTCCCTGTCGACAAGTTATGGTGAGCATCCGGGTCAGCGGCCTTGACTATAGTTGGCGACCGTCCAATCGGAGTCTCTCCCACCTGTATGCTGGTGTAGCGAACCACGACCTGCACTGCAAGGAACTCTATCGTCAAGTCGACCCGACACGTCAACAAACATCCGGCATCATCTCAGCCCGTGTCATCTGCTCCAGTGCAATAATTCCAAGGTCACTGTCATCAGTCTTCGAGGACCCTGAGGACCTTCAACAAACTTGACATTACTCATTACCAAGGGCCCAATTTTGCTCCACCAGCCGCTTTTCTTATACTATCGGTCTCATGCACCTCCGGATTCCTCTTTCATCGTGTGAGATCCTTCCTTGATGCCCTGTCTCAACTCACATCTCATTCTCTATATCTTGCTAGAAACCCAGGACATTGGTCCTCACCACTGCCGATCGACAATGCCATAAATCGAGCGCACAACAGCACCCTCGTGATAATCCCCACTGACCTCCCGAAGCACTTTCCACCGATTCAAAACCATCCACGTTCTACAATGAAAACCCAACATCCTACGCGCAAGCGACCGGAGTACAGCGGCCCGGGCGCGACAATTAGCCGACGCTGATTTACCCGACCCTCGAGTCGGAGCATGTCCGGCGACACCCCGCATAAATATGACGACACATCCAGCACCCCTCCGACCGCAACAATTACCCCTACCTCACGCACGCGCAAAATGTCCATGACCGTGACAGACAGCAACCAACCCCGGGAGGGCTTTCCGCGCCCATTCCCGGGAACCCCCAACAACGTGCTCGAGCAGTTCCAGATGGCGGGGAAGGTGGTCGTTGTGACGGGCGCCGCCGATGGGATCGGGTATGCGGTGGCGGAAGCGATGGCCGAGGCGAGGGGACATGTCGCGTTGTGGTATAATTCGTGAGTTTGCCTTCTGAGGGTGTGGGTATGCTTCTCATCTGTGATAGCAACAATGCAGCGGTGGAAAAAGCAGAGGTCCTGGCGCGAGACCACGGGGTCAAGGCGGTCGCATACAAAGTCGATGGTCGGTATCGTTGGATGTATCGAGAAGCAAGACTGACCGGTAGCAGTGTCTGACCCGGAGAGAATCCAGGCCGCGTTGACGGATGTGATTCGTGACTTTGGGAAAATCGACGTCTTCGTCGCCAATGCGGGTATGACTTCGAGACCAAAAAAGAGGCAAACCGCTAACAATCTTCAGGAATGGCAATCTCCAAGCCTATTCTCGAGCAGACACTGGACGAGTACAGGAAGCAGATGTCCGTGAACGGTATGTCATGGCTTCCAAGGGCACTGACAGTCAGAACTGACTCTCGCAGTGGACGGAGTGGTCTACTGCTCCAAATTTGTCGGTGACATCTTCAAGCACCAAGGGTTCGGCAACCTGATTATCACCTCAAGTATGAGCGCGCATATCGTCAATGTGCCGGTGGACCAGCCGGTGTACAACGCGACCAAAGCGTTTGTCACGCACTTTGGCAAGTCGCTGGCCCGCGAGTGGCGGGACTTCGCGCGGGTCAACATCGTGTCGCCGGGCTTCTTCGACACGAAGATGGGCGCTGGGGAGGACTGCCTACAGGAGGCGTACCGGATGGCGGTGCTGGGCCGACAGGGGAACGTGAAGGAGATCAAGGGGTTGTACCTGTATCTGGCGAGCGATGCGTCGACGTATATGACGGGGAGTGATTTGCTGATCGACGGGGGGTATGTTCTGCCTTAGGCGGCTGTCTGGACTGGCTATGCTGCTTTAAGCCTGGAAGTTCTTGATCGTTCAGTTTGCGATCATCGTGATGTGCATCTAGCCGCAATGTATAATGCGCGTTGATAAGCAATAGATGAGGATAGGTAAAGCCCAGTATTGATCAAGGTGGGGTGTTGATGAGAAGCTTGGCTATTTTAGCGCGCGCACAGACAGCAGACCGATCCTAGCATCAGAGAGAATCTGTGAGGCTAAACGCGCATTCGGCGAGTTTACCCTTCCTTCGGTGACATCCGGCGAGTTTGGGGTTCAATCGGGATCAGAACACACCTGTTCACAAGAAAAGGGAGTATACATCCACAGACTAAAACAGCCCAGCAGCCCCAGCTAACTTAATGTTTACTTGAGCAGGGACTTTCGTCATACTTCTGCTGCAGCAGCTTAGCGCCGAGCGGAGTTCGGCATTTGGCATTGCACTCCCCGACCAAGACATCCCATCTTCTCCTCCCCCTCAAACAATCCAACGCCACTCCATCCACCATCAAACTCCCACCCACCTCCAAAAATGACTGCCTCCACCATGCGCGCATGGGTATACACCCAGTCAGGCCTACCCTCACAAACCCTGAGACCAACGACCACCTTCCCCGCGCCAACGCCCTCCTCCCTCGGTCCCACCGACCTCCTCATCGAAGTCGACTACGTCTCGCTGAACGCGATCTGCACGACGATGATACGCGCCCTCCCCCCGCAGCCCTTCTCCCTCGGGCTCCCCTTCCGACGCCGCATCGCCGTCCCCGAATTCGAGTTCAGCGGACGCATCCTCGCCACAGGGACGCAGGTGCCCGTCACCCGACCCGAACTGACCCCCTCCACCCGAGTCGCAGGCTGCGTCTCCGAGCAAGAAGTCTTCGGAACAGGGAAAGGCGCGCTCGCCGAGCGGTTGGTCGCGCCAGCTAGCCAGGTCATCGCGCTGACCAGTAGCCCCCTGCCCCTTCACCCCTCACCCTCCGCCCAGTCACAATCCCAACCCGCAACCCCACCTGCACCTGCACCGCAACCAGAAGAACCACTATCACCATTAGAAGCATCCGGCCTAACGGCCTGCGGCAGCACCGCCATACAAACCCTCTCCCTCACCGGACTAATAGCAGGGGACAAACTGCTCGTGAACGGGGGCAGCACGAGCGTGGGGATGCACACGATCCAGCTCGCACGACACATTCTCGGCGCCACCGGGACGATCGTCGCAACGTGCTCATCGCGCAACGCGGCGCTGGTGGGCTCGCTCGGCGCCGACGAGGTCATCGACTACGTCGCGCACGACCCGCTGCACGAGCATCTCCGCGCCCACCACTCCCCCCCCTCCTCGGCTGCCGCAAAAACCCGCCCCTTCGACGCGATCATCGACTGCGTCGGCGACGCCTCGCTCTACCGCCACTGCGCGGCGTACCTCGCCGAAGGCAAACCCTTCATCAATCTGGGACAGATGAACGCCGCGCCCGGGTTCTGGGGCCAGCTCGCGTGGGCGTGGGAGCAGGTGGCGCTGCGGTTTTGGCCGGTCGTGTTCGGGGGCGTGCCCCGCGGGTATCGGTTCTATAGCGGGCGGCCGCGGGCGGAGGATATGGGGCGGGTGCTGCGGTTGGTGGAGCGGGGGGTGGTGCGGGTGGTCGTGGATTCGGTGTGGGGGTGGGGGGAGGTTCCTAAGGTATGTTTATGTTTTCTTGCTCAGGGGGGATGGGTATGTGCTGACGTTGAGGTAGGCGTATGAGCGGATGGAGAGTAAGCGGGCCAGGGGGAAGGTTGTTGTGAGGGTGCGGGGTGAGGATGCGTGATACTCGCTGGTGGTTTCCTGAGGGGTTTCGGATGTTCGTTTGGATGCCGTTCCAGAGATTGGGTAGATTGAGTGATGGCGGATCTGTGGGCGGAGGAGGGATGTTTTCAGCTACGCAGCCAGTTGAACACGACTCTCATGTACACATTCTCGGAGGTAACGGGACAAACACTTATGTGTGTCATATTGCTGCACCCATGCCCCTGTAGTCCGTATAGAGCTGTAGCTTACAGTAGTGAGAGTACCACTAAGAATAGCATCATAACAATTCACCTTGACCCCTGTTCGTTGACACGAACCAAAATTTGATAGATACTATCCGCGAGGGGGGAACCCCCACACTCCTTGTCAAGCAGTTGCAATATACCGAGCAGACTCAAACCCAAACGAAAAGAAGTAGACAGGGTAAGATACAGGAGGATTCCCCAGACCCCTCATATTTCTCATGATCACAACCCATACAAATACACATTCGACCCGCTTCGGAAAGATAATGCTAATGCACACAACCCTAGATAGAGTATGCACCACCTCCCCCGGAATCATGTCTACCCAATCCTGTCAGCGGGACTGCTCACTGGGATAAGATACCTACTCGGTGGTCTGCCGTTAGCCCAGCTTTGCCGACCCAGTTGGCCACCTGCAACTTGGAAGGTGAGTGGAGGGTCCGGTGTGGTGGAGTTCTGGCCATCCCGGGAGCAATGCCGCCCGAGCCCTAAACTGATAGGCGAGTAGCGTCTGACTCCAGCTGGACTCGGGAAGCATTCCTGGATGTCTAATCGATCCAAATACCCCAGTATAGTACCATCCATTCCTTCTTTCTATGCATGTGACGGCGGCCCTGGGGTCTTAATATTCAAGGTACCAGCTCGCCGCCCACCCGGCTGTCTTAGCTAGTTCTCTGATAGCCTCATATAGAGGAATCAACAAGCCTTCTCCACCTCTCAGAGGCGTCATCAGCATGTGTTCCACACGACTGGAACCCGGTTGCGTGTACACTATACGCAATAGACACGATCATCCCAGATCGACGCCCGCGATTGCCAGTCTCCCCAAGCAATCCACGGATAAGCAACAGAGATGAAAGCGCCTCGCCCACTGAACCAGCCTGTTGATAACTATACATAGAGCGAATCAAGAGACACGACTATACACCTCCACCCCACCTAAGCCACCCCAACCCCACAATTCACCACCCCCGCAACACAGCCGCCACCCTCGGAAACAACCGCAGCGCATTCCCCGCATGGATCTCCACCATCTCCGAACCATTAAACCTGCCATTCACCTGAATCGTCGGCAACGTCGCCGCGATCTGATCACCGGGAACATACGGATCTGCAAGCACAAGCAATCAGCACGACCGTTCCCACCACACACACGGGAAGAAAAAAAGAAAGGGGCGGGACTCATACAATCCGTCCCGGTCAGGATCCTCCCCGTGCCCAGAAAACTCTTCAGCGCCGCCAGCTGCACGGCGGACGTCGCCGACGCCGTCTCGAAGTAATACCCGGCCAGCTGGGCGAGCGAGTCGGCGACGCTCCGCGCGCCCATGAACTCCATCGACGCGAGGCCGGCGATCCGCGCGGCGAGGTAGGGCATGGCGCCGCCGCCGTGCGCGAAGATCAGGGTCGCGCGCGGGAAGCGCGCGCGCTGGCCCGTCAGCAGCAGGTTCTCCATGGCGCGCACCGTGTCGAACGGGTATTCCGTGAGCGGGAGGGGGTGGCCCAGCGCGACGGCGGGGCAGGACGGCGCGGCCGGGTGCACGAACGCGGTGGCGTTGCGGGCGCTGAGGGCGGCGAAGATCGGGTCGAGACGGCGGTCGCCGAGATACATGGTGCCGTTGAAGTTGGTGTAGAGGCCGATGCCGGGGAAGTTGAGGGTGTCGAGGCAGAACTTGGCTGGTTAGTTGGGGGTGGGGAAAGGGGCGGGAGGGGGGAGGTGTGGAGGGTGTACTGTACCTCGAGCTCGGCGAGGGATTCGTTGATATGCGGCAACGGTAGGAGGCACAATGCCCCCAGTCGGGTGGGGTGCGTTTGCGTCCAGTTGTGCATTTGCAGGTTGATGCGTCGGGCGAGCTGGCTGGCGGCGGCGGCGTCATGGCGCAGGAAGGCAACGCCCGGGGCTGTGATGCTGACGGTCGAGAAGTTGATGCCTCGTGCGTCCATGGTCGAGAGGTGGGAGTCCAGGGTCCAGTCGGGGACGGGGAAGTCGTCTACATATAAGGTGCCATTCTTGAGGGGGTAGCCGGCGGCGATCAGGGCTTCCTTCCAGATGGGCGGGATGACGTGGGAGTGCACGTCGATGATATAATCGGCCCCAAGAGTGCTATGGCTGTGGGCGTGGGCGTGGATGAGGGTTGTGGTGGCGAGGCCCAGCACGATGGCTCGGAGCGAAGGCATGTTGAGCCGAGTCGACTTGAGAACGGAACGGAAGTGAAGAAAGGATTTTTTCGACGGGAGAACTGGGGGATCGCTTCATATAGCGACGCGTATGCGATAACTAGTCTCTCGCTAGCTAGTTAGTATTGTTCCGGTAGAAACCGGTGATGCGCCGGAGCCCTACGGAGGATAGTATGGTACTATACTTCCCACACGCTAAAATGACCGGGGAGCATCACTAAAACCGTCCGTTGCATTGCCGGCTCAGCTAGCTTGGACTAGGTTCAGGGCTACGGACTAGTGTGCGTTTAGAGCTATCTGGTAGCTGCATAATCAGCTCATGCCACGCCCAGACATGGATGAGATCCTGTCAGCACTAACCCGCGATCCGGTTGACACCGATGGAGGCCAAGGAATTGGCAATATCCAACCCTGGTCGTTCTTTGTTCGATCGCACACAACCTATTCCCCTATTAAAGTGCGGTGGTACTATAAGAGGTTTCCTTTTCCCAACCTACTAACCCGCAGAGACGATGAACATCCACACTCCCAAGAGATTTGCACCTATCGCCGTCTCCATGACTGAACGACCCAACGAGGTAACTACATGGCTCCGACCAAGCTTTCATTAGTGACCCCATATTAACAGAAGGTTAGGACGCCAACCGCGGACCCTCCCTGGTTATCATCAACGCCACCTTCACCGCCATGGCCACGCTCACCGTCATCCTCCGCATCATCGCCCGTGCCTTCATCCTCAAGAAACCCGGCTTGGACGATGCAATGATCGTCGCTGCGACCATTCTCGCCATTCTGAACGTGGTCGTCTCGGGACTAGGTACAGTACCAGACCTCTCTTCCCCTTCAACATGACCCCAGCCTCAGCTCACGACCCAGGCGTCACCCACGGCACCGGAAAACACACCTGGGCCCTCAACCCCAGCGACGCCGTGCCCGCAGCCAAAGTACGCCCCCGGCAGGCCCCCGCAGCATCTTCCCCAAGCAACCGATCATCAGACTAAACCCACAGCTCCGCTTCATCACGCACATAATCTACGTCCTGGCCAGCGGAAGCATCAAGATCTCCATCTCCCTACTCTACCTACGCCTCTTCCCGACGCTGCGCGGCCCCACCCTCGCCACCATTGGCTCAATCACCGCCATGACCACCGCGATCTTCCTCGCCACGATCTTCCAATGCTCCCCGCTCGACGCCGTGTACAACCCCCGAAAGTACGCGCACGCCGCGTGCCTCGACGCCGTGGCCTTCTGGTCCGCGACGGCGGCGCTGTACCTGCTCACCGACGTGTGGGTGCTGGTGCTCCCGGTTCCAACGATTCTAGGTATTCCTTGCCCCGGCCACTGCTCTCACCTGCCAGGTCGGTTCTGACTCGGTCATCAGGTCTCCAGGCCAGTCGCAGGAAGAGACTCGTCCTGACGGCGCTGCTTTCGCTCGGAGCATTGTGCGTGTCCCTCTCATCTCGTCTCACCTTACCTTACCTGACCATGACATGACGCTAAGAAGGGCAGTGCCTGTATCGCCAGCATCGCGCGGATGGTCTACATCGTCCGACTGTACCGGGGCGTCGACCAGAGCTGGCACAGCGTGGACGTCTCGATCTGGTCCGGGGTGGAGCTGGCGCTGGGGATCGTGGCGGCGAGTGTTCCGAGTCTGAGGCCGGTGCTGGACCAGCTGGCGCCGGGAGTGTTGTCGTCGGTGGGGCGGAGTCGTTCTCGCGAGTCGGGGGCAGCGGGTCAGAGGCGGTTGGCTGGGCCGTTCCACGAGGATATTTCGCTGGTCCGGTTGACGGGAAAGGGAGGGGATGGGGGTTGTGGTTCGAGTGCTAGTATTCTGCGGGGGTCGTCTGGGGGGCAGTGTCTCGCAGGAGCGTAGATAGGTTATTCTCGAGCTAGCTTCTTTGAGGTTGGAAGGTCTTGGGGGCTTGGACGGCAATGAAGGTGTGCTCAGCTGGGAGCGGACACAGTCAGAGCCGGCGGTGTCTACACCTCCGGGTCCATTCGTATGATCGATGAATACTGGATGCATCATCGAATAGTCGGTCAGAGAGAATGGAGCGTCTGGAACAGAATAGGCGAATGAGGGGTAGACGGCGAGGGAATAAGTGTCTGGTTGGATAGCTTATCATCCCTTGCAGGGATCCCGGGACCCCGTCATGCAGGGAGTCGTGCTCCTCGTGCTGTTGGGTGAGTCGCGACAGACCATCGCCCTTTGCTTGTTGATGACAGACGGTCACGGAAGCACTACTGGCCATTATTCCGCCTGAGATGCTTCTGCCCGTCATCCTGCTTCTGCCAGTCATCCATGGTGGTGTTAATCAGTTGAACTGGGGCGATCGACGGTGGACGGGATTAGGGCTTTCCCGGTCAGCCACCCGCTCCGGAGGGTTCCCTCCCCACCGTGCAAGATTCCTTATCGAGACTCACAGGCAGACCGTCGCCTCACTGACCCATCAAGCCCACCCTTGGTGGGCTCCCGGTTGATCCTTACGCCCAGAACGGTCTTGTCTCAGCTGTATCACGATGCATCCATCTCCATTGACAGATCGCCGCGCCAAGGGGTCGAGATCGGATGCACGCAGTGGCATCCCCTAAAGGTGGCAGGATCATATACCATGTACAAGACGTGAAAACATACTCAGGTAGTCTGCCTACTGCCTCATCTGTCCTTCAGCACTGATCCCCTCGAAGGCGACAACAGCGCTGAGACCGGGAAGTCGGATGGCTGGCGGTAGGCTGAAAATCGGCGCTCGGTCGGCGACAGATTTGGAGAGGTGGAGGTGGAGGTGGAGCCGCCTTGCCTCGGCAGGTCACGTTACTGAGTGACCTCAAGCAACCAAGACATTTCCACGGGAGATACACCCACCTTGCCTTATCTGAACGAGACCTCCGGCTGAGAATCTGCCGTTCGAGCAAGACCGAATTTTTCTACGAGTACGAGTAAGAGTACAGTACCTGAGTCCGTCGATGGGCCAGCCCAACAAATGCCGAGTGGAGACAGAGCGGTGGGCCGCTGAGTCAGCCGGGTAAACTCCGCTCCGCGATCGGCCCTGGCCCCGCCGCATCCACCAAGTGAGGGCACCAGCAACGCTACGCCATTAAGAATGCGACCAAGACACCGAGTAAGAACCCTGAATTCCCCCCGCCCCCGGAATTTGATAGTGCGTTTCAAGGCAGTCCAACTGCCAACATGACAGATGAAGTCACTTGGGCTCTTAGATCTCCAACAATCAACACCCGATGCCTCTATCCCCCGTCCAAATCCCAAATTCCAGCCACGCAGCATCGCCAACCATGATTGGCTCCCAGAGACAAAGCCACTGTGGACGAAAGTCAGCAGAAAACTTCTTCCCTCTCGGAACCAAACACCACTTCAATCTCCCTCCCGAGCCCAAAAAGCCAGTCGCGCGACAGAGTTCACCGACCCATGAGTCGATCCAGGGCGGATAGGCACGAACGACCGCGAACTGGCTATCCACCAGCAGAAAATTCACGAACCAGACAAACCAGCTCAGGCGCCAAAAGTTCGGCGGATGTGCCTGGCCAGGATCCAGGTCCCCCCCTCCCAGCCACCGCTAATGCAGGTGCTAATGCAAGGAACAAGGAACAGGGTTTTGCAGTGCCAGTGCCTGCCAAGCGTCGCGCATCTCCCTACGTAGCCCGGTAAATCGGCCTATCTTATCAGTCCAGTCCGGTGTGGCGGGTTGCGGGTTTTTCGGCCCTCCTTGCAGGACAGACCGTGGATGTGGATGGGGGATGTGATCCGTCACTGTGATCCGTCACTGTGATCTGTGGTCGGGGATTTGGAGTGTGCATACGTAGAATTTTCTCGGTAGTGGAGACACAGCGATGTGATTGATTTTTCCTGTCTGTGTCTCAATGGACAGATAAAAGGGAGGTGCCCGAGAAATACCATGCAGTTTCTCACGCTCTTCCTCTTGCTCTCCCCCCCCCCTCCCCCCTTTAACTCTCCACTACACACCCCAAAATGCACACCCCAAGACTAGCCCTGGCCCTGGCCCTGGCCCTCGCCAGCGGCACCACCGCGACCAACCACACGGCCATGACCCGGGCCGTGACGGCGCTCACCACCCTGCAAAGCTACTACAACCCGACGACGGGCATCTGGAACACGTGCGGCTGGTGGAACGGGGCCAACTGCCTGACGACGCTGGCCAACCTGGCCCTCAAAAACAGCACCGTCAACGCCACCATCGCCACCGGGGTCATCGAGAACACCTTCCGGGTGGCCACGAACACGAACCCGTACCCGGCGCGCGGGATCGACGCGGACTACACGGCGGCGAATGGGACCGCGTACACGATCCCCGGCCAGCCGACGGGGGCGGCCAACGCCTCGCTGTGGCTGGACGGGAGCTACGACGACGACATGTGGTGGGGGATGGCGTGGGTGGCGGCGTACGACGTGACGGGGGAGCCGGATTATCTGGCGCTGGCGGAGGGGGTGTTCTACCATCTTGTACGTTCTTTTCTTTCATCCTTTCCTTTCCATTCCTTTGCATTCCTTCGGGGGCCGTCTCTCTTACTTCAACCGGAGGGGTTATTGCTTGAACACATGCTAATATGCACTGGATAGAGCCGCGCCTGGCCCTCGCTCTGCGGCAACGGCGGCCTGGACTCGGACTACACGCACGTGTACGTGGGGGCGATCAGCAACGAGCTGTTCCTGGCGCTGGGCGCCTCGCTGGCCAACCGCGTCGCGACCCCCAGCGGCCGGGCCTACTACCTGGACTGGGCGAAGCGGCAATGGGCGTGGTTCGAGGGCAGCGGGCTGATCAACGCGGACCACACGATCAACGACGGGCTGACGGGGGCGTGCACCAACAACGGGATGACAGTGTGGTCGTACAACCAGGGCGTCATCCTGGGGGGATTGGTGGAGCTGCACCGTGCCACGGGCAGCCACGCCTCCAACTCCACGTACCTGACTGCCGCGGCCCGGATCGCGCAGGGGGCGATCGCGGCGCTGGCCGACGAGGACGACGTCATCCATGAATCGTGCGAGCCGGACAGCTGCGACTCGAACGAGACGCAGTTCAAGGGGATTTTTATCCGGAATCTCAAGGTGTTGCAGGGCGTCGCGCCGAATGAGACCTACGCCCGGGTCATCAATGCGTCGGCGGCGAGTCTGTGGGCCAATGATCGTACTGAGGCCACGGGGTTCGGGGTCGATTGGTCGGGCCCCGTCGATGCGGCGACGGTCAATGCCTCGACGCAGAGTTCGGCGCTGGACGCGCTGGTCGCGGCGATCTGGTAGATGCCCCCCCCCCCGGTGTTGGTTGGTGCATTTGGGTTGGTTGCATTTATAGATTAGAATAGACTTTTGATGTGGGATTGGGGAGAGTGCATTGTATATACTTGCATAAAAGCATGCGTTATTTATACTACACATCGAGATGCTTAGCTTGAGTTCCTGTAGATGTACAAGACATCTACACCCCAAGGAGCCTGATATCCGCCGTGATCGCGACCAGCGGCGCTGCCTGTGGGACCCGACAGCGAGGTAGCGGGGCCGCATTGAACCCCCCATCGGAGTGGAAATTCTCAATTGGATACTGTCAGGCTGACGGACGTCTCTCCCAAGTGCAGTGTAGCTTGACACATAGGTACAGACATGAACTATGCAGTATGCCCTGTTGCCTCAGACCTCTTGAGTGGGAACAACCAAAAGTGCGAGCACCGTGGCTGTCCAACCGAAACAGCGGCCCTATATCCTGACGCTTCTCGCTGGTAACCCCCTTTCCTTGGTCTTAGGCACTAGCTGTTCGACTTTGGTCCTCGTCCTTCCGGAGATTCTGCCAGCCTGCCTGGAGGACGTCCCTACATCCAATGCTCATCCCGTACTGTTGCGAAGATACACTCTCTATCCCTTAGCTAGAACATTCAATATGGGCTATACTTCTGCGGAAAGGAGCGGGACAAGGTCGAAGAACATAGTATACTGTATATGTAAACCCAATCATAGGACCAATATATTTACAGCACCAACCCCATGTTGCTGCCATCCTTCACAATCAGTGCAAGAAGAATCAATGGGCAATAAGTACACACCCTCAGACAACCCACTAAACATCCTCAGCATGAACAACCTCGTCCCCCTTCCCCTTCCCCTCCCGCCCAGCCTTCCCCCCCTCGACTCCACCGCCCACCCGTGGAACCGCTCCCGGCCCGTCGAAAATCACCGCGATCTCCTCCAGCGAATACCCCTTGGTCTCCGGGTACCAGAAATACGCTGTGACGCCGAACACCACCAGCACCGCGATGAACACAATATAGTAGCGCCACTCGATCGCATCCAGCGCGATGGGGTTGACAAAGGTATTGAAGAACATGGCCACGATGGTGGCGCACCACGTCACCGTCAGGCCGCGGGAGCGGAGGCGGTAGGGCCAGATCTCGCAGGGGTAGGCGGTCAGAAAGGGGGTTCTTCGCCATCACCTGTTAGCACAGTGCAAGCTTGAAGGGGTCAGGTCGGAAGAAGGCAAACTTACAAGGCAATGCAGTAGCCCGCGAAGAACACAAACAAAAACGGAATGACGGCGGCGCCCGTCGCGGAGTCCCCGGTCGACTTGAACGAGCCCGACAGCGCAGTCACCAGCACATAGCTGACCAGCATGATGCCCGCCGAGGCCAGGAACAGCGGTCGGCGACCCAGTCGGTCGATCAGGTACGCGCCCAGCGCGGCGCAGCCCAGGTCCCACATCTGCAGACACGCCGAGATCAGCGTCTGGTCGCGCACGGAGGTCACGCCCACCGAGGTCAGAATCAACGACAGATAGTACGAGACCACGCCGTTGCCGGACCACTGCGCGAAGAACCCCAAGCTGACGGAGATCATCAGCCGCCACCGGTTCCCCGGCGTTTGCACCATCTCCGCGTAGCTGCCGCTGCTGTGGGCTTCCTGTTCCGCGCGGATGGTGGCTCGGATGGTTTCGAACTCGTACTTCACCAGCAGGGAGGAGTCGTCCCCTGCCGCATGGTACTGGGCCAGGATTTTGCGGGCTTCCTCGTCGCGACCCACGGACAACAGCCAGCGTGGACTCTCGGGCGCCCAGAGGAACCCCGGCAGGCCGACCACGGGCACCAGGGCCTGCAGGACCGAGGGCAGCCGCCAGGACCACGAGGAGGGGTAGGTGCGCGAGGCGAAGACGACCCATGCGGCGACCGTGCCACCGACGTACCATCCGGACATGAACAATGAGTTGAGGATGCCACGGTGCGTCGGGTAGGCGATCTCATTGATCAGCAAGGGAACCGAGTTGCCAAACATCGCCGAGGCGAAGCCCAGGAACAGCCGAGCCAGCATAAAAGCCACGGGGTTGGGGGCGGCCGTCTGCAACGCAGTGCCGAGAGCGAGAAAGACATACCCCACGTACACGCCGGGCTTGCGTCCGTACTTGTTCGCAATCCACGAGGCCGTCGGGTATCCGACACCACAGCCCAGCCAGTAGATGGCATTCAGCCACCCCAGCTTGGCACCGGTGGGATGGTTCATGAAGCTCTTCCATTGATCCAGAGCCTCAAGACCGTTCATGAGGGATCCGTCAAATCCGTTGGCAGAGGAGAACATAACCAGAGAGAGAATAATGAGGTTGAGGCGCAGGAGATGGCCTTGTCGATACCAGGGACTATCGCCAGCTGGCAGGACTGCAGCAAGCTCATCCCCTGCAGTAGGCTTTTCGCGGATGTCTTCTTTGCTCGAGCCCATCTTGACAAAGGTTCTAGATGAAAAGGTGGTTAAGAAAACCAAGAAATGCTAGACCAGCCACGAGGGAAAGCAAAGGTTTTATCCCAACTGAGAGTCCCTATTGTTCCGATCGGATGGTTCATTTCACGCCTTGCTCAGCCGGGGTAAGACTTTTTCGTATGGAAGCAGAGTATGATGCAAGCGAGGTAAAACCTGTTCCCATCGTGGGCAAACTCCGACCTTTTCCTTGTGGCTGAAAACGCGGAGAAATGATACGAGCAGCCAATGGAAGTCTAATCCGTGCGCTCGTCAACCCATACAATCGGCCATCGGCTTGTCACCCGGATATGCAGCAATACCCGGGGTAGAAACGGGAGGAGACGTGGAGAATTGTTGGGGAGGGTTTGGGGGGTCGGGCCACGCGGGAGGAGCGGAGAAACGGAGAAAAGGAGAAACGGCGAAAAAGGCGAAACTGCGGACGATGGAGCCACTGGGTTGATGACACTGACAACCAATCATGACGGCATTCGGTATACCGTCTGGTGTACAATCAAAGCTTGGGATCCACCTCCATGTTCACTCTGCAAGTTACTCATCGGCGAAGGTGTTAGGGTCAATTGTCGTCGCCGGGGTTGGGTTCTCGTTAATTTCAGCGAACATATCCATAATCGCTCGCATTCGGCGACGCAGGTAATTCAAAGCCTTTTCCCTTCTCCTTTGTTCTTTCTCATTGCGTCCTGGACATACCATCAACATGCCGTTCGTTGAACCACCTCCCCCGGAGACGAACAGCGCCTTCGCCCAGATCGCAAATGCAGATCTGGAAGTACTGTTAAAACAGCTCACACTCGACGAAAAGGTCGCACTTCTGACGGGTAGGTCCAGCACCATAAAGTCAATCGCATCGCTAACGCACGGCTCTCGCAGGCGATGACTTCTGGCACACGGTCGCCATTCCCCGCCTCGGAATCCCATCGATTCGACTGTCTGATGGCCCGAATGGCGTCCGCGGCACGCGCTTCTTCGGCAGCGTCCCGGCAGCCTGCCTACCGTGCGGAACCGCTCTAGGAGCCACATTCGATAGAGATCTAGCGGAGGAGGTGGGCGGTCTGTTGGCGGATGAAGCCAAAGCCAAAGGCGCCCACGTCATCCTCGGCCCAACCATCAACATCCAACGAGGGCCCTTGGGCGGGCGAGGGTTTGAATCGTACTCCGAAGACCCTCTTCTCTCGGGCATCATGGCTGGCCATTACTGCAAGGGACTGCAGCAGAAGAACATCAGTGCCACCCTCAAGCACTTTGTATGTAACGACCAGGAGCACGAGCGCATGGCCGTCAACTCGATTGTCACAGACCGGGCCATGCGGGAGATTTATCTCCTCCCTTTCATGCTTGCAATCGGGGTGGAGAAACCAGACGCGATCATGACGGCCTACAACAAAGTGAACGGTATCCACGCCTCCGAGAGTCCAAACCTCCTGCAAGACATTTTGCGGAGCGAATGGGGCTGGGACGGGCTGCTGATGAGTGACTGGTAAGCGCAGTTCCTCGTACCATGCGAGCCATAACTAAAAGCAGACAGGTTTGGTACCTACAGTACATCCGAAGCCGTCCAGGCGGGCCTGGATCTGGAAATGCCAGGTCCCTCCAGATGGCGTGGCAGTGCTCTTACCCACGCAATCACCGCCAACAAAGTTTCCACGGCCACGCTAGACGCTCGCGTGCGAGCTGTTTTGAAGCTTATACAGAAAGCCAGCCGATCCGGGATCCCTGAGCATGCACCAGAACAACAACTCAACCGCGAGGAAGATAGACAGCTTCTGAGAAAGATCGCGGCAGAGGCAATTGTCTTGCTCAAGAACGAGAACAGCGTCCTTCCGTTGAACAAACACAAGAAGATCGCCGTGATCGGTCCCAATTCGAAGATTGCGACCTATTGCGGCGGGGGTAGTGCTGCGCTGAACCCATATGAGGCCATTTCACCGTTTGAGGGCATCACATGTGTAGCTCAAGCTGACGTCGAGTTTGCACAAGGCGTGTACGGTCATCAGATGCTGCCCTTGCTCGGTAAGCGGCTACAGACCAGCGATGGCCAAATGGGCTTCACCCTAAGGATCTTCAACGACCCACCAACCGTTCTCACCAGGCAGCCACTAGAAGTCAGACACGAGACGGACGCCCAGGTCTTCTTTCTGGACTACAACCATCCCGAACTGCAATCAGTGTGGTATGCTGAAGCCGAAGGCGACTTCATCCCTGAAGAGTCTGGGCTGTATGACTTCGGTCTCTGCGTCCGTGGCACCGGAAAGCTCTACGTGGACGGAAATCTGCTGGTGAACAACGCCGACGTACAGCGACCGGGGCCCAGCTTCCTCGGAAGCGGCACAATGGAGGAAACTGGCACGCTAGACCTTGTAACCGGCAGATCCTACAGGGTTCAGGTGCAATGGGGATGCGCCAAGACTGCAAAATTCAAGATTCCCGGCGTGGTAGATTTTGGACATGGCGGGTTTCGATTCGGTGCATGCAAGCAGCTGTCCCCTCAGGAAGGAATTGAGCAGGCGGTGGAGCTAGCTGCCAGTGTAGACCAGGTGATCCTCGTGGCCGGGTTGAGCGCTGAGTGGGAATCAGAGGGCGAGGATAGAACCAGCATGAGCTTACCACCACACACTGACGAACTGATCTCACGGGTACTCGAGGCGAATCCCGACACAGTCGTTGTCGTGCAAAGCGGAACACCAGTTGAGATGCCATGGATTGACAAAGCCAAGGCTGTTTTGCATGCATGGTATGGGGGTAACGAGACGGGCAATGGTCTGGCCGATGTCATTTTCGGTGACGTGAACCCGGTAAGCTCACGCATCTCATTGAATTTCATTTTCAGGACCCCGACTAACAAGATCATCACACAGTCCGGTAAACTTCCTTTGACCTTCCCCCGCCGTCTGAAAGACAACCCCACATACTTCAACTTCCGCTCCGAAGGCGGCCGAGTCCTTTACGGAGAGGACGTGTACATTGGATACAGATTCTATGACGAAGCGGAGATCGAGCCGTTGTTTCCTTTCGGACATGGTCTTTCTTACACCACCTTCGTACTGTCAGACCTGTGCCTGGAGCGGAATGCAGATAACAACGTCCATGTACGCTGCAAGGTGCGCAACACCGGCACAAAGGCTGGCGCAGAAGTGATCCAGGTGTATGTGGCTCCAGTACAAGCTCCACTCAAGCGTCCTCAGAAGGAACTCAAGGAGTTCCGGAAGATCCGTTTGGAACCTGATGCAGAGCAAGCAGTCACAATGCCGCTTGATCTGGTACGCGCGACCAGCTTCTGGGACGAGAAGGCCAGCGCTTGGTGTAGTCACAGTGGTACATATTGGATTCTGGTTGGCACCAGTAGCCGTGGACATTTCCTGGAGGATTCCGTGGACGTGGAAGAGACGACATTCTGGTCTGGAGTTTGAGAGAATCTAGTGCAAGTAAAACAAATGTCAATTCATGTTGGGCGAATTCGATCTGTATCGACCCAGGCCTGTAAATTCATCGTATTCACACTTTCACTGGTGTCAAGCCGAGACAATATCTCGGTAGCGAGACGGATGTACTCTGCCGCTCTTTCTGCTTCAGGCTCGCCGGCCTGGAACGGGCAAGTCAACATGACGGAGGCGATATCCCGCACTTTGTAGGCTAGATGAAGACCGTTGATTTCCAGGTTGAGTTCCGGAACATTGTAGAGCAGAAAGAAAAGCTGACGACAAAGCTCCTCCCTTGTCCGCCAGAGCATTCTTGTGTCTGCAAGGGATGTGTTCAAGCCCGGGCTATCGGCTGCTGACAGACCTTGCGCCGCCTGCGAAGCCTCTAATTGGTCAAGGAGCAGGCTCTGCAGCCAGAGATGAGTAACGTGGATGTTGACACGCATGGACTCAAACGACGACCGTAGCAGAGCAGAGAATTCATCCGAAGCCAAGTCCTGGAGGGAGTTGCCCGATACTTCCCAGAGCCGCAGCGATGGTGGCACATCGTGCAGCAAATTCTGCATGCACTGTAGCCGGTCCCGCAGGTATGCCAACCGGACATCAGTGTCTTGGGCTCGAACACAAGCGCAAGGTTCGGCTAGGCCGTTCTTCGGATGAGGGCTGCGGATGGCAGCCCAGAAGACGCGTGAGTGAATATTGAATCCGGTGGTCAGACATGATGTCGGGACAGGCGGCATCAGCACCTCGTGCTCGAAGATAAACTCGTCGTCAACCTCGAGGGGCATCAGATCGTCGGGGTTGATTAGTTGGAGCTGAACAGGATCTAGATACGAGAGCCGCTCGCCGAGCATATTCTGCAATTGCGAATGGCTAGTGAAAGCAGATAACGTTAGACAGTGTACAATTTAGCGGCAATGTGGAAGTCGAACTTACACAAACCCATAAAACACCAACCAGAAGCCCTTCTTCCGCAATTGCGTCTCAATGCAATTTAGCCCGTCGTAAGCCGAGATAGAATGGAGATTCAGAAGACGAGCAAACTGCATCGACTCCACATCCAGCATCCGGGCGCGATTATGGTCTCCCAGCTGCAGAAAGGCAGCGAAGAGCAGGAAGGAGGCGGCAAACTTCTGGAAATTGATCTCGTCAAAGTAGTAGGACGTCCTCAAGCCCAGGTTCTTCTCGTAGCAGAAGCGAACCATCTCACGGCGCGTGGCAAAGCGCAAGGGAGGGTCGTGCGATCGGTACGACCGGAACTTGCTGGGCATCGTCGCGACAACCACTGCGGCAATGGCGACGGTCAAGGCAAGGAACCCAGTGTCTTCCTCGTGTCGGCCTCGGCGCAGGCATTCTTGGAAAGAGGGGCGGTGAACGATGGGAACGAGGGGGTAGACGTGGTCCAGATAATCTTGCATGATGCGGTGGAAGAGAGTTTCCTCGCACAGATCGTCCGCGGCGCAGATGCCTGCCTTGCGATGGCTTTCATTCGCCGGCCGGGGCTGTTGTACCACGGCCTGGACCACACTGATTTGGGACCTGCTGAGTGTTACCTCGAGATCTGCCATTCATTGGAAGAGACCGAACATACCGTTTTTTCGGGCCTCTGGTTTTACAGGGGGCGAGAAAGGTGCAAGGCCGATTCAATCGCTCGCAGCGCGCGCATCGTGAATTTGGTGCTCCAGATGGAGAGTCTGGGAGCTGGCATTTGACCTTGCGCTTCCGGCAGAGATCGCAAGCTTGTGTGGAAATGTCAATGCGCTGAGAATGGGGCCGGAGAGGGGGCATCGTGATGCATTTTGTGTAGACGATAGACTAGTTCAAGCGAAGAAGCTGAAGATCCCGAGGGAAGACCGAGCCGAGACGAAGGTCGGTACGGCGACAGCCTCCTTATCGCGACCGATAAGAGTCACGTGTGTGTGTCTTATGTGGGGGACGTTTCTGCCACCGCCTAAACCTACCACTTTCCGGCCTGCTTTTTTGGACACTGTTTGTGGTCAAAATCCGAATTTCCCTCGCGAGGTTGCGAGTGTTCTGCCGGGGGAAGCGGTGAGCATAGTGGTGTGGAGTGCAGGCCAAACCTACCACTTTCCAGCTCCAGTTTTTGGGGACTCTTTGTGGTCAAATCCCGAATTTCCCTTGCGAGGTTGCGAGCGTTCTGCCGGCTAAAGCGGTGGATCTGGCGGTGTAGCCAGATTTGCTGGTGCATCTGTAGCAGAATGCCTCAGGCTGCAGTTCCCTAAGATACCATGTCACACCCGCGACTCTAAGACATGCCTGATGCGCCGTACAGTGCCAAGTGCCCACCACCTATACACTCACATACCATCCAGACCTGTATCCGTACTTCCAGTGCTTCCAGCTGCTCTAAGCATCAACTCAACCCCTAAAACCACTGTCCAGCGTCATAATTCCCGCAGACTTTCGTGAAACCCGGTACAATCGGACAACCCGGAAGCCGCGGGAAGGTCACCTCAGCATCGCATGCCTCTCTTATCGTCAAGCTATCGACACAGCCACGTTCCTTCTACAGGGCATGGATTGACACGGCATTGGGCTGTTCCAGAGCCATTGTCCCCCTCCGACGCCGGACTCGCGCAATGTCGATCACGACATTTCCCCGGACCGCGTTACGTACAGAAAACTCCACATGGCTCGCTTCCCCGCAACCCCAGTTGTCAAAGTCATACGACGGAGCGGCCATGACGCGCCGACTTTCCCCAGATCCCATCCCCGATGTAACCTTACGTCGTTGCCCAGGCTGAGGGCCGAGGGCGAGTCGCAGTATGTCCGAACCTGGGGTTGTCGACGTAACTATAGCATCTGCAGAGGTCTAGACTACGCACTTCGGAAATTGCAAACAGAACACATGTCATTCAAATCAAGTCTCCTAACGCCTTTATGCCATGGAATAGTGATATCACGATGCGACCGCGGTCATGCAAACAACGCTCGCTAGATGAAAGCCCTTCGGATAGCAGAAGTCCAGCTGCTAAGACTCAAGACATGATGCATCGCGGGTAGTAAAACATTAAACTATAAGTGGGAGAATGCGATCAACGAGATCCGTCGTCATTGGTATGCATCGCATCGTCAACGAGAAGGTCGTGTCATGTCGTAAGAAAGAGAACACCAAGTCGCATGTTTAGCTGTCGGTATTGGCGCAAGTGAAGCTGTTGCTGTTCGCGTCGTCGTGGATGGCGGTGCCCGAGGCGTAGAGACCCAGGACACACAGGATCAGACCGAACAGAGCAATGCCAATGTTGAGCACGGTGAGGGCAATCTTCTTGGGGCTGGAGAGCCACTGGCCCCAGTTGAGGTGGAGCCAGTAGACACCGCTGAGACCGTAACTGAACCAACTAGCGAAGAGAGCGCTCTGCAAATCGATTAGTGTTGTGCTGGATGATGCTTACGCGAGCAACTTACAATCAAACCGTTCAGGTCACTGAAGACGGGAATAGCCTCGGCAATGATCCAGGCAACGACCCAGCAGGAAAGGCCAAGGCCGATCCAGATGGAAACCGAGCGCCAGCCGCGGCTGTGAATGAGATCGGACTTGTGGCAGGTGCGGAAGTAGATGTACTTCAGACCGATGTGACCGTTGACAACACCAGCACCAACAATCTAACCAGGAATTAGTTCATGTCCGTCTAGGTAGAGAACAGGCGACTTACAGTAGGAATGGCAATGCCATAGGCGATCTTCTTCAAGAGGGGACCGGCGGAGCTCAGGGCGGGAGACTGGACGTCCTTGCCGACGTAGTAGTAGACCACAATGGCCGCGGTGGTGTACAAGCAGATCTCAAAGCCCTGAAGCATGAACAGCGACTTCTTGAAGTCCTTGGGCTTCTCCATCTCAGCAATCAGGCCGAAGAAGGCGACGTGGGCACAGTAGGCGAAGACGATGTTCGAGACGGCGCTGAAGGCCCTGTAAAGAGAAGTGTCGACCGTGGCTTCGATGATACGACCGGGGTGGTCCTGGACGCCGACTCCAATCATGGTGATCATGACGGCGCTGAAGATACTCAGGAAAGCTGGGCCACCAGTCAGCGAATGATCCAGAGCGGAACGATCAGGAATACTCACAGAAGAAAGAGATCCAGGTCATGCCCTTCATGGTACGGGGAACCGACAGAGCCATGGAGATGACCATACCGATCACGCTGAAAACAATCGAGCAAGTACCGTGGTCGGTGATGGTGTTCATCATGACACGGAAGGTCAAAAGATGGCTGCCCATGACGAAAATGCAGAAGAGGAACTGGCCCAGGCCGAACAGCTCACGGCCGAAGGGGCCCAGCAGGATTTCGCCGGCATCAGCCAGGTTCTGGATGTGGGGGTAGCGCTCGCGGAAGAGACCGATGTTGTAGCCGGTGTACGTGGCGAGGATACCGAGGCCGACAATAAGAATAATAGCACTAGATGAGCAATCGGTCAGTGAACGCCCCGTGCGATCGACCTTCGACCAACTTACGGGACGAGACCCAGAGCAGCCACGGCTGCGGGCAGAGAGAGCACACCCAGGGAGACAGACTCGCAAATCATGACTGGAAAAGTGGTTAGTGGGAGCAAGTCAGTCTCATTGACAGGAGCCCTTACGCAAGCCGCATTGCCTGTAGATGACGTTAGCATGAATGAAGAGCGCGGAGTGAGCTGCAGTTGAGACGTACCACCACTTCAAGGTCTTGTACTTGATTTCGGCCAACTCCTCGTTACCGAAGGCGTCAGCCTCCTCGAAGCCAGGCTTGTAGCTGGTTTCAAGGTCGACGGAAGCATCCTTCTTCTCGTCGATGCGGTCGGTAGCGTAGGGTGGAGGGGAACCGTGGACAGTGTCCATTGTGTTGGTGAATGGGTGGTGTGTGGAAGTGTTGGAAGAAGCAGCGACGGAACGGGTAAAGGGTGACTTAAGGTCGGGAGGAAGTGTCCGGGATGCTGCAGACAATGGTGGATGGATGAATAGAGACAGAAACGGAGGAAATCAGCAGGGGAAGGAGAGGGTTATAAAGAAGATTCCGGAAAAACACAGCTGGGGCCAGATGAAGTTCGGTAGAGAAGGGAATGGTTTGACATGCCGAAGACCTGGGGAAAGAAGATGGGGAATTGGCAAGTATGGAACTCGAGCCAGGCACACAGTGGACACACACACGAGCAATCGGCCCGGCGCCGAGACAAGCAATCGCCGCAACTGCAGCAGATCTGGAGGGAAATTTGTGAACGGAATTGGTCACCAAGCCGATCATCGGCCAACGCGGACCAATGAGACGCATTACCGCCTCGGGGGGCGGAGGCGGGTTCCATGGGAGGGAGTTCGGGCGGTGCAATTGCAATTGCGGTGCTACTGCCAGCATGCAAGAACCAGCCGCGGCGGAAATGGCTAGAGCTGCAGTGCACTGCAGTGGAAGCTTTTCTCGCCCGGAGTTGGCCTGCAGGGCCGGCTTTCTGTCTGTCTGTCTGCCTACCACTGGCCAACGCTGGCCAGACTCTCCGTCGATTTGCAGTCCAATCGTTAAGCCCGAACCATCGGCACTGTCGCTTAGTTGCTCCTCTTTCCTCGTGGTTCCCCATCTGGATTCCACCATTGCTCGTCCAACTACGAATAACAATTGCTCATCTGGACTGGTCAGACTGGCTCACATATCTTAAGGTTGTTTTATTTGCCGGTCGGGATTTATTTCTGCCCCGGGGATCCCCGAAATGGTGGACAATGGGCAATATGACATGCAGGTCATGTGATGTGTCCGCCCTTGCATCGTCCACCTTACTTCTCTTCATGTGTTCACTGAGTGAGAGACAACATGCTGCGGACTCCGGTGGACGCCGGACGCACGTCTCACACGGTGCCAATCATTTCCCAGGGTGTCTGCAACGAGGGTGCGCCACCGTCGCCCTGGAATAGGCAATTTGCACGGGCTGCCCCCCGGTGCCAGAGGTGAAGGTGCAAATTGAGTCGGTGGCGCCGCGAGGGCAGGCGGAAGGATTGGCTGGCGGTCTAGCGGCAAAATGCTTATTTTTTGTACGTAATTTGGTGGCCGTTAGCGGCTGATACCACTCCGTAGGGTTGCATTCACCGGTCGCCCCATCAAGACCGCCCGCCAAGCTTCAAGCTTCGAGTCGGGTGGATGTTCCACTGCGGTGCGCTGCTTATCTTGCTGGCAATTCCACCACCAGTGACTGGTTGGGCTGTACGTAAAGCAAAGCCGGAGGCCATTGAGACACTATTTATTCTCTATCTAATCTCTCCCTATCTACAGAGGGCATCCGGGCATCCTGATGCGCAGTGTATCACCGGTGAGTCTCAGACATGCTTGGCAGGCCTCGAAATAAGCATCACGCTACAAGGAGACAAAGTTGCCGATGATGAGGTGGCTCGTCTTAAATCCTGTAGCCAAAAGGCCAGGCCAGCCACTCATGCCCATTGGTCGGGAAGCCCCGGGATTGGGCTTAGACTTTGCACGCGGGCTGTTTGCAGCTCCGGGGCTATGAATAATCCGGCCGATTCTCTCTTGCAGAGAGCACATCCTACGGGCAAGTGTCACGGGCGTAAGGTAGTGCTCCGTGGTATCAACAACATGAGCCTTGGACAATCTTCAAGTTTTTATACTCAGCTGCAAGAGAGACAGTATAAAATTCCATTGGTCACTCGATCACTCGATCCTATGATCAAACATGCCCAAACGTACGAGAATTGTCTTCGAATAGTCCCCAACCGAGATATATATCTACCCACAAAGTCACCACTACACAATAGAGACCACAAACCTAATGCACGAATAATAGTACCACACTATCTGAGTATTCGAACATCCTTTTCGATGCATCCACTTCATACAGTAAATCGGACTATCTCGCCACTCAAACAGCACCGTCAACCCCACCCCAAAAACCAGCGAGCCTTGAACTACTCATACATGACTAGCGCACCCAACCAACCCCGGAACAAGCCAAGCAAAACAAACCCAAGCAAGCACTAGTCCACACCCTGCGTGCAAAATCTAGATCCTGAGTCACCATGATAGCATCCCTGCATCATGGCATGGCCATAGCCTAGCCCTCGACCCCACCTGCAGCCGTGGCAGCCTGAGGCACAGACCGGGGTAAACGTCAGGCAGACAGGCAGACAGGCAGACAATTACCCCGCCAAGCCCAACGCAGCGCGGCAACCGCCACGCCACGGGATCGAGTCGAGTCATAGCTGAGCTGAGCTTCCTCCAAACCAACCCAACCAAACCACCTCCCACCTCCCACCTCACACCTCACAACCACACCACAAACCACACAAACCACAATGAGCACCCCCAAACAAGCAGTCGTCTGCGTCTTGTAAGTCCGCCCATTTTGACCAAACCTCCCTCCCTCCCCCCCACCTGGCACTGACCACCGAATCTCTCCCAATACCAGCTGCGGCTCCCGCTCCGGCACCTCCCCGGCCCACCTCGAAGCCGCGCGGGCCCTGGCGCACCAATTCCACGCCCACAACGTCCAACTAGTCTACGGCGGCGGCACGGTCGGGATCATGGGCGAACTGTCGAAGACGCTGGTGTCGCTGTCGGGCCCGAAAGCCGTGCACGGGATCATCCCGCGGGCGCTGGTCGAGGTCGAAGAGGGATACAAGACTCCCACTCCCACCGCTACCCCCACTCCTACTCCCGGGAATGGGAATGGGGCTGCCTCCGGCGGAGCAGGCAAAGCGCCCGAGCGCGTGGGCGGGGGCGCGGGCGACACGATGGAGGAGACGGAGTACGGGCAGGTGACGGTGGTGGCGGACATGCATACGCGGAAGCGGCTGATGGCGCAGAAGGTGTTGGAGGGGGGGCCGGGGTCCGGGTTCGTGGCGCTGGCGGGCGGGTTCGGGACGATGGAGGAGCTGATGGAGGTGACGACGTGGAATCAGTTGGGGATCCACAAGGCCGGGGTGGTCCTGCTGAATATCAACGGGTACTGGGATGGGGTGCTGCAGTGGGTGCAGGCGGCCGTGCAGCAGGGGTTCGTGAGTCGCGAGAATGCCGGGATCCTGGCCGAGGCGACCCGCGCGGAGGACGTGCTGCGCATGTTGCGCGAGTATCGCGTCAGTAGTGATCGGATGGCGTTGGATTGGGGGCAGGAGTAGATGTCCTTACGAAAAGGGGTACGGCGGGATGCAGTGGGGGTAGAATCGCATTATAGACTAAGGTATATATCATTAAAATGCTAGGCCAATGGAACGGATTTCTATTTCACTTGGCATCAAGGTTGGCGCAACACGAAGCCCGATACAGCCTGAGAAGGGATACAATGCTCAGAGGGAGAGAGATAGATACTCCGTGGGTAGCTGAAGTACGGAGTACTAACTAGTGCCTCAGGTCAAAATCTGCAGCAGGCGGAAATGAGGAGGCTGGACCAACCGGGTTAGTCTGACAGTGACCGTCAGAGTGGCTGTCACTAACCGATCGCCCCCATCGCCCCCATCGACCCCGCAGTCCCTGATCTCAGCTCCCTACGTATTTCGATTTTCTATATCTACATCCACTGGCCCCTTATTCTGCACCACCAAAATGCACCCCCCTCCATCTCCACCCCATTCCACGGACCCCCCCCCCAAGAAAATGGCAACAGCCCAGATCCCCCAGCTGTGGGCCACCGCCCTCGCGCGCTACGAGAAAATCACCCACAGCCCGCTGGACCCCCACGCCTGGCGGGACCTGACCACCGTCGACGGGCTGTGGGGCGCCATCGAGGCCGAAAATCAATCCTTCCAGGAGTTCCGCCGCCAGCGCGCCGGCCTGTGCGCGGCCCTGAGCCAGGCGCTGCGGCCCATCGAGCTGGTCGGCGATCTGGCGGCCAGCGCCGCGGGAATGTTCTTCGCGCCCAGCTCGTTGGTGTTCGGGGCCGTGCGGTACCTGGTCGACGCCGCGAGGGGGGTTTCGGCGAAATATGATGCCATTGTGGAGTTGATGGTGACCTTGCAGGTACCCACGGTCTTCCCATGCTTTGCTTTGCTCCGCTGGTCAGGGGCGTGCTCCTCTGGTTATAGGGCATGCTGAACTGACTTGCCCCGTGCACAGGACTTCACCACCCGTTTAGCAGTCTACGCACAGCAACAGATCTCCCCACCGCTGCAGGAGAAAATCACCGCTATCCTGACCACACTCTTGGAAGTGTTCGCGATCTCGCGCCAGCAGATCCGCCTCGGCCGACTGCGGAGTTTCGGGAAGAACGTGCTGCTTGGCAGCGACGACGGGAAAGCGGCGATCGCCAAGCTGGCGCACCTGGTCGACGGCGAACGGAACCTGGTGGGCGCGGAGACACTCACCGAGGTCAAGGGGGCGAAGGTGGTCATCGACCGCGTCGACGTCCACGTCCTCGAGCTCACGCGGCGCATCGACGACCTCAACCGTCTGCAGGAGCACGCGGCCGCCGAAAAGGAGGCCGACTCCGTCCCCGAAAGGAACCACCCCAACAAGGTCAAGAGCGTGCTGCAGCCCGCCACCAGCGCCGACGACCGGTACAGCATGATTGCGCGGGCGCGGGTCCCGCAGACGGGCGACTGGGTGCGCGACGAGCGCGAGTTCCGCGAGTGGCTGCGCCGCGACAAGCCCCTCCTGTGGGTGACGGGGACGCCCGGCGCGGGCAAGTCGTACCTGGCGGCCAGCATCATCGCCTATTTGCGGGAGTTGTATCCGCAGAACGTCCAGCATCCCTCGCATGTCTCCGTCGCGTATTACTTCTTCAAGGACGACAACGTGAAGACGCGCTCGTGCCACAAAGCTCTGCGCGACGTCGCCTTCAAGATCGCGCAGAATGACCCCGCCTATGCGAACTTCGTCGCGGGTCGGGTGGACTCGCCGGAGGATATCGGAAGTCTGTCGAGTCTGTGGCAGCAGCTGTTCGTGGAGTACTTCATCGCGCACGAGACCGGAGACAGCCAGGCGTACATCGTGCTGGACGCGCTGGACGAGGCGTTTGCGGAGGAGCGACAGGAGCTGTTCCAGCTGGCGGGCGATATTCAGCCGGGGGGCCGGTTGCAGCTGCTTCTGCTGGGGAGGCCGCATATAGCCCAGGAGATGGACGAGCTGATGGAGCAGCTGGCCGTGCCGACGATCTACATCTCAGACGTGAACAACTCGGACGACATCGTCCGGTACATCCAGAGCAGCATCGCCAAGTCGGTGTACCTGCGACGCGCCTCCAAGGCGCTGCAGGCCGAGATCGTGCGGCGGGTATCCAGCGGCGCCCAGGGCATGGTATGTGCACATACTCAACTGATCTTGATACTAGACTAATATAGTGCAGTTCCTCTGGGTCGACTTCATGCTCAAAGAACTACTGAAAAAACGCGACGAGGCACGAATGCGAAAAGCACTCGAAGAGGCGCCGCGCGGGCTGTCCGAGATGATCCGGCACGTCCTGAAGAGCTACTCCGAGAGCCTACGGGATGCACCACAGTACGCCGAAGATCTGAACGAGATGTTGGCATGGATCGTGTGCGCCCACTGGCCGCTGAAGCTGCAGCTGCTGGAAAGCATCGTTCAGTGGCGGTCGCCGGAGGGCGAGGGGTGGATCTGGCTGGAGGGGTATCTCCGGCGAGAGTACGCCTCCCTGTTCTCGCTGATCCGGGAGGATGGACTGAGCACGGCGGATTTACAACGGGCGAACATCGGACGAGCCGATTGGGAGGTCGACACCCTGGTGGATGACGGCTTCGACGACACAGACAACCCGTCGGACTTTGACTCGGACCCGGCGACTACGGAGGTGACCTTGAACCACGCCTCGCTGGGAGACTTCTTCCGCAACGAGGCCGAGGTACCTGTTTCGGCGGACGACGGGCCCCTGGTGGGAATCGACTACCACGCGGCGAAGGTGCTGGTGTTCAAACGGTACTTCGAGATCGTCGCCTGCGAAGAGGGCTCCCCCAAGCAAGAGATCGCGCAGGTGCTCCGCGTGCACGCTGCCGGGTCGATCGTGTCAGCCCTGCAGGACATCGAGATCGACAAATGCAGCCCAGAAGATAAGGGCATGATCGGTCTGAGCATCGCGCGGCTGCTGTCCGTCCCTCCCATCCTCGAAGCGTACGTCAAACACAGAAGCGACCTGTCGTACCCAGGCGAGCACCTCGAACTCTTCATGAAGTGGCTCAGAGACCCAGACGTGCAGGCCTCGCTGCCCCCGACGGAGAAAGCCTGGTTCGAGGAATCCACCGCCTCAGGCGACGTGGGGATCTACCTGCTGACGGCGAAGTTCATCGCCGAGCAATGGCTGCAGAAAGGGTTCTGGCTGGCCGGGCCCTGCTGCCGCTACATCATGGAATACATCAAACTCAGCCAGGACGCACCGCCCTGCCCGGACAGCCCCGTCGAGGCCGTGCTCTCCGCGGCGGAGTGGTGCGGATTCGCGCCGGACCAACTCTGGCACCGCCGACTGGCGATCGCCCTGCGCGATCTCGGGTTCCTCGACGAATGCATCCCCCGCTTCCAGCGCGCCGTGGACCTGGACCCATCCCCGAACCCACAGACCCTCCTGGCGCGAGCCGGTATGGCGAAAGCGTACCTCGAAATGGGGCAGTTCGCGCAAGCCGTCGAGCAGGACCGCGTGTGCGTGGCGGAGCTGAACCCGCACCGCCAAGCGGACCCGGACCAACCCGATCTACAGGCGCACGCGTCGTACGAGCGGCTCGGCCAGAGCTACACTGCGCTCGGCGAGGTCGAGTCCGCCGTGGCCATGTACAGGGCTGGTCTGGCGACGGCCGGATTCTGCAACACGTGTCTGTGCGCGATGCTGGAGCAGCTCCACGCGCAGAGCCGCCACGAGGAGATCATCGCCCTGCTCAAGAGCCTCGACCGGCCCGCCGTCGGCCAAAACCCCGCCTCCTCCACCACCACCACCACCACCACCCCCTCAATCCTCACGCAAAGCATCCTGACAAACCCAGACTGGTACGACGACTTCATCGACCGCGTCACCGCCGCCGCCGCCAGCACCCAACAAATCCCCTTCCTGATCGACGCGTACACCACAGCCGTCGCGACGGCGCACAAGCAACGCAAGGCCGTCGCAAAAGCGAACCTGGAATTCTGCCTGGGGATGCTGTGGCAGACGCACGGGCGCGACGGGGACCGCGCGGCCGCCCTCTGGGAACGACTGATCGCGACGTACCGCGGCAGTCGGGCGGAGGGCGAGATGGTTTCGGTGCTGGAGATGGCGGCGGGGGCGCTGGCGACGCACTACCTGACCAAGGCGATGGAGGTGGGGGTCGCCTCGGAGCAGGGCCGGCGGTACGGGGTGTTACTGGAGCTGTTGGCGCGGGGGAAGGCGGCTGCGTCGCATGGGGAGGGCTGGGATGCGTCGCGTGCGGATGCTCGGGACGTTGTGGATGCGCCGCCCCCGAACAAGGTCTTCGTGACCACGTCGCCCGTGGGACTGATCCTGGGGAGTTATTATCGGCTGTCGGGGCGGGAGGCGGACGCGATGGCGTGCTATAAGGCGCAGGTGCAGGCGGCGCTGCGGCTGGTGGAGGATGAGCGGGCTGGCATGGCGATGGTGGGGTATACGCGGTTGAGCAGTGTGTTTGCGGCGCTGGGGGAGGACGAGGAGGCGTTGGCGATGTGGTATCAGGATCATTTGATGTATGAGCTGATGGAGAGGGATGATGATGAGGACGAAGGTGATGGTGAAGCTGAAGCTGAAGCTGGATCTGATGCTGCTGACGACCCCGAGGACTCGAAAAGACCCACCTTCTTCACGTGCAACGGCTGCAGCACCTCCGTGGAGATCGACGGCAACTATATCTGCCGGTACTGCCACGATGTGCTGTTCTGCCTGGGGTGCATGCAACGACTCGAGACAGGGACGCTGGGAGTGAGGGTGTGCAGTGCGCAGCATGCGTGGGCGTTTGTGGCGCGGCGGCCGGAGGCGGTGCGGCGACGGGGGGAGGAGCAGCGCGGGATGCTGTGGTTGCGGGGGGAGTGGGTGGAGGGGGGGGTGTGGAAGGCGGAGTTGCGGCGGCGGTGGGGGTTGTAAAGAAGCTGTGTATCAGTACAGTAGATTGGTGGTATGCTTGAGATCGATTTGGGCAGGTAGAGCAGCATTAGCCAGTAGACTCAACGTTTATGCTATCAATAGTATCAAGATCCATTAAAACCAAACACAGCCCCAGCAATCCCTTCCACCCACCCTACCTCCAAACATAACATCCTAATGTAAGCCCTACCTCTAGACATAGCATACACCACCAGCACCAACCCCCAGCCGCAGCCCCAGTCCAAATCCCGATCCCCCTCAAACCCCCAAACAAACCCTGTGTACCTCAAAACCAACTCCTCAAGACAGCAACGCCCTGCAACACCGCCCCCAACCCCACAACCACCGCATTCTCCTTAATACCATGCCGGAGATACCACGCCGAGCTAGCCCAGAGCATGGCGTTAGTGATCAGCGCAATCGCCTTGTTAGTCGGGTCACGGAGGGCGAGCGGGTTGCGGGCCCATTGGTAGTGCAGGAGGCCTATCAGTATCCACCATACGTCAGTATTAATATCGGTATCGATATCGGCAATCATGGGGTAAAAGGATCTTAATGCTGTGTTGAGTTGTATTGTGTTGTTGCGCTCGTCATGGTCATGTGGGGGATGGTTTCGTGATAGGGAAGGTGGTGACGAACCCGTTGTGAAGAAGAAGGCGCTTCCCTGTGCAGTGCATATCCGGTTCATTAGCATTGGTTGGTATTGGTTGTGGCATTGGTTGGGGTGGACAATGGCGCTGGTGCTGGGCAACGTACCTGGAACCAGCCGACAATGCCCAGCGCCCAGGGCTTGGAGTTGCTGATGATCGTGTAGGCCGGGTCGGCGGTCCATTGTTTGCCTCCTAGCTTTAGCATGCATTGTTGTTAGTATTTGGATTTGCGGACGGATAGGGTTGCAGAGCATTGCAGAGCAGAGCAATTGGCCATAGCCGACAGTTGTGGTAAGAAGGGAGGTGCAGCGTACCGTATGGCCGATGGACAGGGCGATGAAAGACAGCGCGGAGGCTTGCAGGGTGCGGCTGGGGACGGCTGGAGCGGGGGTGGCCATTTCTGTATGTTTTCTTTTCTCGGGAATCAGGGATTGGATGGAATCTCGGTGTTGAGAGCGATTGATTTGAGCAATAAAGTGATTAATTAGAGAAACAGTGGGTGAGTGTAGGTTACATGAATCTAAGGAGGGCGAGCCGTACGCTGGCTAAGTACGGGCACTTCCTCCTGCGGGGTTCGTGTTTCGTCGACGTCAGAGCATCCGTTCCCGACCCGTACCACCCGGCTGTGGATAATGTCATTAGCTGTAAGTAAACAGCCCGGAACGGTTAGGCCGTCCGTTTTGTCGCCGATGCCGTTCCTGTCGGTCGCCGAGGGTTCTTCTACTCTGGGTATAAGATGGTATTCTCTGATAGTAATTAAGGGAACTTCACCTAGGCTAGCTCTGTAATATATAGGTGTTCTTGGATCGATCGACAAGATACAGTCATGTTTGATTGTGTAAAGATAGCGCTGGATTGAGACATGTCACGTGAGGAGCGCCGCGAACCACATCCGGGTCAACGAGGTCCGTGTTCGGCGACTTTCGTCCAATTAACTTACACCTGGTCTGCCACCCACTGTATAGTTACAGTGAGACCACATTTCTTGACTATCTGGGTATGACTACATCAGGGTTGAATTGTACCAGGAAGCTGAAAGAAAGGGGGGTCCGGGGGTTCTCCCCCGGGAAGTCTTACCTGAGGGTACATATTAGGGTTGAGTGGTACCAGGAAGCTGAAAGAAAAGGGGGGTCCGGGGGTTCCCCCCCGGGAAGTCTCATTCTAGGTAAATTGACATGGAGTGTCCAGCCAGTGACGGCGCGGTAAACGGGCAAGACTCCAGCATTAGCGTGCGGATTGTGTACGCTTTACATATTTTCATAAATCCCGAAACATCCCGAAAAGGTCCATCCTAGGCCCTGTCAACCAAGGACAAGGTGATCAGACATACTACCCAAAGTCGAACCAGTAGTCTAGACAACCAGCTCCAATCCGTGATACATCCATCGCCAAGGACGTTACATCAGCCTCATCGTCTCCTAAAGCCACTCAAGGCTGGTGGTTAAGAGGCCGGAAAGCGCAGGCAACAGGAACGGAAAAGGAAGACTCAATGCCGGTCAAGATCGGTCGAGCACGTCGGCGTGGAACGGGCCCCGAGACATGCTGAAACGCAGGATCGGCCCCGTGCTCCAGCAGCAGCTGGACCAGTGCCTCGTCCTTCTGGCGCGCCGCGACCGTCAAGGCCGTCAACCCGTGCTGATTGCGCTGGTTGACGTCCAGCCCCGGCCAAGCCAGCATGCGCGCAACGGTCCCGTAATGCTTCGACATCACCGCCGCATGAAGGCAGGAGAGCGTGCCTTGTGGGTCGTCTGGTGCTCGCCGGTGTACCTCTTGGAAATCCACGCCCGCGTCGAGTAAGAGGGCAACCACCTCCTCTCTTCCGTCCAGAGTCGCATTCCAGAGGGCAGTCGCATGCGATAGGCGGGCATTGGGCCAATACCTCGCCTCCGCATCCAGGAGAAGCTTGACCACGGAGGCGTGAGCGTCCGATGCTGCCCATACTAGAGGCATCCAGTTCCCTGTTGGGCGTGGCAGCTCCGACTTCTTATCGAGCGCGGCGAGCAGCGCCCTCAGAATGGCCTCCCTATCTCGATCCGCAGCGCATGACAGCGGGGAAAGTCCGGACTCGATGCAATCGAGATCGCCGAGGTCCCGGTCCGCTCCCCGCTCCAGCAGCAGCTGGACGACGTCCAGATGTCCGCCTTGCACAGCACAGCAGAGCGACCACCGTCGCAGCATGCGCGGCCGCTGCGGTCTCCGGACGTCGTAGACCGGATGTGGGGATGCCCCGCGATCCAGAAGCGCCTTCACAATGGGAGTAAACCCATTCTCGGCCGCTTGCGCTAGCGCCGTCTTGTTCAGTGAGCCTTGATCCTCTAGGTCCGCCCCGTATTGAAGCAGAAGGTCGAGGATTGTTTCATACGCCGAGCCCGCGCACCATGGCAGACCGGGCGGTACATCCGGGCCGTCAGCGGGGTCCCGCAATCCTTTAGGGCCGCCGAATCGAACCGCGATAAGACGCTTGCCCTTCATCTTTTTGCGCCGGCGCAGCCTTTTCTCCGACCCCTGTGGCTGAGGCGGGCCAGCCTGACTGGACTGACTGTTTTCGCATGGCCATTGGCTCGCATCTAATTTCCCGTTCAGCTTGAGCGGGACCGCCTGCCAGCATTGAGAAGGCCGTGCGGCGCGCATCAACGGGACCGTCTCGCCTAGAAGTTTATTTGTTGAGCCCGGAGGCGCCCCATGGCGGAGCAGCAGCTCGACCATCGCGACATGGCCATTTTCCACGGCAAGTGCCAGACTCGAGGATTGATCCCGGCCGCGAACAGTTGCGCCGAGCCCCAATAGAGTCTCAGCAATGTGAACATGGCCAAAAACAGCAGCCCAATCTAGGGCCGTGAGCCCGAATTGCGGATCTCTTCCATCTAGATCGAGTGAGAGGTTGAAACGACTGGCAGCGGCGATGACATGGTCAATGGATTTGGGTTGGTTGGTTTGCGCAGCATAAACGAGGGCGATGTGGCCATGGCCCTCTTTAGATTCTCTCTCTAGCCATCTTCTGCGCAATGTTCTGAGAAAATCATATTCTTCTGGCTGTCGGCATTTCGCGGCGTGTGCGCGGCGGTTGCTCTTGCTGCCGGGGAGGAGGAGCTGGCGGTAGAGGTGCGGGTTTAGGATGGCGTGGAATTGGCGACAGGTGCGGACTAGGGCGTTGATGTCGCATTGCCTGAGGCTGGGGATGATGAGGAGGAGAAGCTCAGGAGGAAGGATGGCAAGGGACATGGAGATAAGATGAGAGAGATGAGCTGAGCTGGTTGAGTGTAGGGGGGATAGGGATGGGGGAAATGCGGAGAAATGGAGGAGAATGAATGGGCCGATTGGTGGTGGAGGGACGGTGGGTGAGTCGGTTGACAGCGGTCGGGACGGGCCCATGTTGTGCCGTGGTCCGAGCTTTATGCTGCTGACTAAGTAACCCACTAGTTAATGCACAGTCTATGCGCACTTTCATCTTGTCTCTCTGGCAGATTTTACTTGTGACTCATCTGCAACCTCTCAAAAACGATTTCATTTGAGGATTTACGAGTTGATTGACTCGATCCAATACGCATATCCCACCTATTCGGTATATCTGACAGAACAAGTGCAACAATTGTCCCATGCTTGCAGTATATCCTGGGATCCAACGATAAAATCTATATACAAACCACAACCAGGCCACCTACTCCTCCACCCCCTTCCGCCCCGCCAACCCCACCACCCTCTCGCAGCGAAACCCTTCAAACTTCCTGGCCGCGACCCTCTCGCCAAACAACTCATCCAACTCCTCAAACGACCGCCCCTTGGTCTCAGGCAACTCGAAGAACAGCACCACAAACATGACCGCCCCCATCCCGGCGAAGATCCACCCGATCAGACCCCCCAAATCCGCCTCATCAGAGTTATACAGATACGGCATGACGACATTCCAGACGGTCGAGAAGAAATAATTGAAGGTGAAGCCGACGGCCAGCGACTTGGCGCGCAGACGCACGGCCGAGACCTCGCCGGCGATGGCCATGGCGGGGCCGATGCCGGGCCCGTACACCCACCACGACAGCTGCAGGAAGATGCCCACCACCCTACGCCCACCACCACCACCACCACAGATCAGCCACCACACATTCTATAAAAAGCACCAGGGAGAGAAACATACCACAGCGCCGCACTACTGTGCGGAAAACAGCCCGCCACGCCCATGGCCGTGAACAAGCCCGTCGACAGCCCCATCCCGAACAGCACCAGCGGCCGCCGCCCGAACACCGTCATCGCCCACCCGGTCACCAGCGAGCTCGCAATCCCAAACGCGATCCCGATCTCCGTCATCATCCCGATCTTGCCCGCCGACATGCCCGCCTGCACCAGGAAGTACGGCCCGTTGGTCATGAAGCTCGACCCGATCACCTGCGGCAGCGCGTTGCAGTACAGGATGATGCGCGTGCGCCGCCAGTTCGGGCCGCGGAAGCACTCCGCAAAGCTGACGCCTTCGGCCTGCGCGGCGTGCAGGCGTTCCTCCTCCGTCGTGCGGATGATCTCGTCTAACACCGAGGGGACGAGGGCAGGAGGGGTTCCGAGGCGGGTCAGGGCGCGGGCGGCGTGCGAGGGTCTGTTGTTCGCCACGAGGAAGTAGGGCGATTCTGGGATGAGAATTAAGAAGAGGAAGAGGAGGCCCGGCCAGACCCAGCCGCAGGCGAAGAGGACCTGTTGTTTAGGTTAGTGGGGGGATTTTGGGGACGTAGAGGGAGAGGGACAGACTTTGTAGGCTGCGTCGGTGGTCATGGTCAACCGGGGCAGGGCCACGGATGCGGCGATCATGTAGCCCAGGTTCTGGACTGGTTAGTGACTGGATTTCTCGGAAGGAGTCAGGTGAGGTACCATGCAGAAGGTATAGGCCGATAGAGCGATACCACGCAAGGGAAGCGGGGTGATCTCAGAGACGTAGGTTTGTCCCGTCGTCAACGCGATCCCCAGCGCCAGACCGTTGATGATCTTGCCAGCGAGAAAGACGCCAGGCGTGTTGGCGGTGTACACTACGGCGAACCCCGCAGCCGACAAACAGGCAGCGACCAGGAATGCAACCCGTCGACCCAGCCGGTCGGAGATGAATCCGCCAACGGTGGATCCGATCATGGTGGCTACCTGCGAGAGCGCATTCCACAGAGATTGCCAGTAGGCGGGAATGGTGTATGTGCCATTGACCAAAGATCCGAACTTGTGTCTATTCGATTGTCAACTCCATACTTCACATCAGGAGCAATGTGACTCACTCAAAGGCCGGCATAGACAACGACAGCGACAAAATCAGATTGTCAAACCCATACATCAGAGCCCCAACATTGGCATACAGACAGAACAAGACAATCAACGGGTTCTGGCGTAGGGCCGTCCATGTTGACGGCGGGCTGTCATTGTGGGTGAGCTGTTGGTCGTGGTCTTGGGCTTCGTTCGCATCGACATTCTCGAGGTGATTGGTTTCGGTCTTCTGGTCGGTGGTCATTGTGTGATGGATGTATTAGACGACCGCAGAAGGCAATGCAAGTGTGGGCTGACAAGATCGCGAACGTTGGGCAAGGGATAGTTCGCATTATAGCAGAACCAGCAGGGGATAAGGCAGGGTTGGATACCCCACGGGGTACCGGAATTGCCGACGCCCGGACCATGTGGGGATGGCCATGCAGCCACGTAATCCTGGTCGGCAAACCCGGGGTACGGCTGGCCTCACAGCGAAGAGTCATGATCTTGATACAAAGAGGAACCTGCATATACACCCAAGTGATTAAGGGTGTTGTGCTAGAGATTCCTGAATCCTAAACCTTAATTACTCCTCCTCAGTGGCACTCCTCTGTTCTGCCGGCTTGGATTTGCCAATCGCTTGTCGATAAGTAGGCATTCTCAGCAGCAGCCGTCCGCCGCTCCACCCAAGCGAGCTCTTTCTCCGCACGGTCCGTCCATGTGGGCACTTTAGTCTAATCGCCCCTCGGCCCAATCCCATCACCGAGGATATCTTCTCAGAAGAACAGAGCACACATATCAATCGTACATGACACACCAACTGCCGGAATCCTGACAGCACTGCAACTGACAAACCTTCACCACCAACCCACAATAGCATTCCTACAAGAGTAATCAAATTGGACAGCTGTATCAACACCCCTCGGACCTCACTACACCGGAAAGCGAGCATGCAACGCCACCGCTCCTTCAGACCGAGCGTGATCGTCCATTTCGGACCTACAAGGATGAGGTAAGCGCAGTTCAATTTCTCCGCGCTCGGTTTATCCGAGCATGCCAGATGGGTTTTACTTGATGGATTGGATTGAGTTCAGCGGCCGAAAGCTTGGACGGTTGCACGCATTGATTGGGTGTAGCAACTGTAGTTGATTTATGCCGGTCGTATGCTTGTCCACGTGCATAATGCAGTTTAATTAACATAGACTGACTGATTGCCGGGGTATATTAGAGCAACAATAGGTTTTGGGTTGCGCTCAATTCCTGAGCAGCAGTTAGGGACCGAGTCATAGGCAGTTTGTTGGATGGTCGTACTCGGTAGGAAGCATGGTGCGACTATTGGCTAGGTCAGCAAAGGGATCTTACCACCGTAAAACACTCAACAACCCCCCCCCCTCTCCCTTGTTATGGTTTGGGGAACACAGCCCAACGCCTTAAAATGGATCTTCAATACGTACCACAACTTCAGCCCTGTTAGTTCGCTAAGCGCCCGGCATGAAGGCTAAGCGCCGGGAACCGCCACGTCAGATTGCAAGAGGCTGTGTATAAACATAGACTTCCTCAGCCTTGCTGCTCCTGACTATTAAAAGTATGTAATGGTACCAATCTCTCTTTGAAAGAAGAGCATCAGATCGGACCGTAATTCGGGGTTACCATGAGCTCGGAACATGTCTCCCTCCGCCATGAGGACTACACGATCGCCTGCATCTGCCCCATGGGCGTAGACCGGGCACTTATCGAAGCCATGCTCGACGATATCCACTGCAGTCTACCCATGCCACACCACATCGGCAATCACATATTGGGCCGCATGGACCAGCATAAAGTGGCCATCTCCCACCTCTCCAAAGCGGGAAACAACAGCGCAGCGTCAGGCGCCGTGCAACTCCTTAACGACTTCCCACGGCTTCAATTCATCATTCTGACAGGGATCGGAAGCGGAATCCCCGATCTGGCCAGACACGTAGACATCCGACTGGGCGACGTGGTCGTCAGCAAGCCCACAGGAGTGTTGTCGGGAGTGGTCCAGTTCGACCGGGGCAAGATCCTCGCCGGGGACCGCTTTGAGCGGACTGGGGCGTTGCATCTGCCCCCGAACGGGTTGCTGGCCACCGTGGCAAGGCTGGAGGCACGGCACCGGCGCGTGAAGAGCGAGATGCCGCGGTACCTTGAGGGGATGCTGCGTAAGGTCCCTGAGGAGCATCGAGCGAAGTACTTCTTTCCGCGAGCGGACGATGATCGTCTTTTCAGGACTGAGGCGAGCCATGCACTTGGAGGCGGATGCGGAGGCTGCGATCCAGCGGGAATCGTGGTCCGAAGCAGCCGCGAAGATACCAGCCCAGTGGTGCATTACGGGACGATCGGGTCAGCGGATGTTGCGATCGAGGATGGTCAATTGAGGGATCAGTTGCGGGATGAGCTGGGAATACTGGGCGTCAATATCGAGGCTGCCGGGGTGGCGGCCACGGTTTCCTGTCTTGTGATCCACGGGGTGTGTGATTATGCGGACTCGCACAAGAACAAACGGTGGCAGCCCTATGCGGCTGCCACGGCAGCTGCGTATATGAAGGAGTTGGTGTCTGTGATTCCGGTCTCTGAGACAAAGTCGGTGGAGACGGAGGATGCTAGGGTTGATGGGAGTCGGGAATCAAGCGATCTTGCAAATGGGATTGTGGCAGGGCCCGGGCCGTTGTTCCTGGCGTGCCTCATCGGCATGTTGGGTGTATCGCTCGCGCTCAATGGATATCTTCTTTCATGTTTGAGATGAGGTTCGCTGCGCGTTGGAGAAGTAAACGAGGGCTGGTAGCTCGGTATATATCGCAGAGCACGTGATCCAAATAGTGTGGTTTTAGTGACGAGATATGGACGATACAACTTGGAGTCGGTCGAGGACAGTCAGGAAGGCTTGAGTCAATGATTAAGTTGTCAAATCTTTGCTTGAGCAAAGCTGCTGAGCAATATGAGTGGGCAACACGTTTGGTGGATGGGACACGTCACGTGGCGTATGCCCGTCAACTTCTCTGCTCACCTATAGCCACTGATACAATCACCATACCCGAGATGCCTTTACTAACGATGGTAGTATGTGCGCCAGGATTGCTACGGCTGGAATGCATGAGGGTGCGGCTTAGAACAGCCATCCGCTGCATTTATGTATTTCGTTATGGTCATAAGTCTTAGTGATGGTTCTATCAAATGTTGGTTGTGCATCAGTAAATATTCAAGAGTGTTGTCCCAACCTTCCAGTTGATCCTCTTGTCCAGTACAGTCGCTTTTCTCCGTCCCCAGACCGGAGATGCACGTTCACGTGATATGCATTGTCCTTCAACCACGGTCGCGGCAGGACATCCATCACTGCTGGCATAATGATCATCTGGCTGAGAAACGGTAGGAGCAAATGCCCCTAACCACTGAGCTGGCTACTGCACGTGAGACCCACTCGTACCTGCTATGCCCCTCCACGTTTCTCATTTCTGGCCAGAATAGATGACGAGCAACCACTCGAGCCATCGGCGCTTGAACCCGACCAGTCTGCCAGCTTCCGCAAGACCTCACCCGCAGGTAGTGTGTAAAAGGTGCACGACATTCAGCAGTCTTCAGCAGTAGTGAGGGCCGTTTCAGCACCACCAAACATACTGCAACCTTGCCCTTCAAATCGATTCATCATTTAACGAAGGCTCTGTCCTAGGGGCCTCTGCCCTTGCCGGACGGACCTTTGGCACCGAAAAAGGTATGCTGTGGTCGCACGGGTTTCACCCGGGGCTTGACTTCCACCTTTTCCTGTGGCGCTTTCGGATTTCTCCCTGGTTTGTGACTTGCGCCCGGCTTGAAGAATAGGTATTGAGACACCGGGCCGCGGGGTTTGGGTTGCTGTTTCACCGCCTCGGCCATCTTTCCTTTCGGCGTGTTTAACATCTTTCCTGATTTGGAGAACCCACGGGCCGTGAAGAACGTGTTTGAAAGTTGTTTGGCCTTAGGTTGCGGGCTGGTCGTGTCATCCAGCTCCTCCGGCGTGGCGAGGTCATCCTTTGGCCCTGGCTTGTTCTCAGAGAGCCGGAGAGGGCGGAATTTAGGCCAAGGATTTCGGGGCTGTGATTGCCGTGAGGTGGAAGATATCGCTTTGGCTGACTGCTCGGTCATCTCCAGGGTTGTTCTGGGATCTGGCTTTGAGATCGTCTCTGGAATGGCGTTTAGGTTTGCTTCTAAGGTGGTCTCTGGGATGACCTCTGGAGAAATCTCGGAAGGAGCATCAGTGGCCACGTCAGCCGACTCATTGATCGCCTCCTGTCTCGTCTCGACACCGGCAGGATCCCAGTTCGCTGGTATCTGGTCTCTCGCAGCATGCACAGGGATCTCTGACACTTTCACCCACTCTCGTGGCTCATATGTTCTCAGGGGTGGAGCCATTGGCGTCCCCAATCCCTTCCAGTCCTCGGCAAGCTGCGCTACCAACTCTAACTCCTTCGCAGACACATGCACATTTGACTTCTCCTCAGGGCTTCGTACAAGAACCTGCGCGAGCTCCGGTAAGACGGGCTCCTTGGAAAGTGAAAATCGTACCAAATACCGAGCTAACTCATCAATTTGGGCCATTTCGACATGCGAGAGTTGACGTATGTCGTGGGGTCCGGGAACGGTGTTGAACAAATACTCGTTGATTAGTGGAGGGTAAAACGGTATATGGTACCGATGTTCCGTCCTCAGATGTCTTTGGAGATACGGATGCAGTTGTGGATTCGCGTATGCCAAATACCACGCGACTTGGTGTAAGAGTTGCGTCGTCAGCGTCCCGATGTAGCCCTCACCCTTCGGGATCTGTTTCTTTTGAGAAAGTGCAGTGACCTTCTGTTCTAGAAGGAAAGCCTGGGCCTTTGCTGCATCGACACTTCGTAGAAAATCAGCAGGGAGCCACCGTGGATCGACCTCCCAGTCCTCGGTCCGGTCTGGGTTGTGTTCTCGCTCCAGTGGTGGCAACGCTTCATCGGGAAGGCTGGGGATGGTTGAAAAGTCCGCCTGCCAGTCCAACTCGTGGATCAAGGTGGGGAGCCGAGACGTGGATATCAAGTCGAAATTTTGTATTGTAGGACGCCTGGGACCCCCTGTTATTGTGACATAACCATGTTTGGCACCAAGTGAAAGTCGGATGGCAATGCCCCCGCTGGCTTCCCAGGCCTCCTGGTCCCAGTCAAAATATGATACGGCGGAAGGCTGACTCTCATGCGCCATGATAGACTGCTGAGTGGTCGTGTCGGTGGACGCAGATTCATGGGCCTTCAAATCATGATCGATGACCCCGAAAGCAGGGGTGGTAGACACGGGGTCAGACGTCAAGTCAACATCCTGCCCAGTGCTCTCTTGGCCTTCCGCCGCAGGCGCCCGGAGTCCATCAGATTCTGTCAGGCCAGAGCTTTGACCCGCTCCATCATGGTTTTGGCTTTTCACAGGCGTAGGCTCCGGGCTGGGCTCGAGAGACTTTTCCAGCCCGAGAGCATGGATGATGTTGTACATGGAGTGGAGATTCCCATCACTGTCTATAAAGGCTGCTCCGATGATGGTGCCTGCAGCAAGCTTGATCTGCATCGGATCGATATTGCGCCGCGCTATGGGCCTCCTGAACACGGAGGCTGACAAGATAGCCTCAGATATGCTCTGATTCAGCTCAAAGTCGGGACTCCTCAGAACTGCGATAGGGGACGGAGTAGGGGGACCGGCGTATGAGTGGCTCTGGCTCCAGCTTTGGCTGCTTGTGCCAGGTCGGGCTGCGGCTGTGCGCATCATTGTTAATACGGAGGATGCGACATTTAGCAGTACCGCGCTGCCACTGCGCGAGAACCGAGGGTCATCCGGTCTCTCGCCGAGTGTCCGGAGAGCGTCAGTGAGATTTCGAGTGTTTCGAAAGGTATAGCCCAGCTCACGCTGCAACTCCATTAACCTGACATGTCTCATGGTTGTCGCTCGATCATGGCATCCAGATTCCACGATCGGCAGGGTGTCATAGCAATAGACAAGGAGCTTGTCAATTTCCCCGGCAGGAAAAGATCACGAACTTAGAAGGATCTGAAGTGAGCAAGATGGCATGATGTTTTCATAACAATTGATAGCGAGACAAAGACGAGACATGTGCTACTGAGGAGGTTGTCAGGCGCGTGAAGGTTCTTTGATTGTTGTTCCGCGGCGTCAAATCCGCTCACCGCTGTGGTGCTTCCCCGCATCAGCGCATCTGCCGAAGGAATATCTTACCGCCTTTCAAACTCCTTCCACCGCCTCGGGGGTAATGGGTCGGCCGATCACGTGCCAGGAACAGCGGCGAGCGGAATCTCAAAGAGGTGGAGCGCGACCCGCAATGCTTCGGAACTCTCAGCCTTCCCCACAGAGTTCAACTCGGCAGCCAACAGCCGCGTCGCAGATCATCCTTAGGATGGAAGGTCCTCTATGTTGTTTAATGGTGACAATCCGCCGCTTCAACAATTCATTTCATGGACCAAGGGGCGTCTCCCACGTCGTCGTACACTGCTACCGTTGCTCGAGCCTTCACAACGCGACCTGAGGATCCGCAATACCGCTTGAGTTGCGGTCGCTACCGAGATCACAATTATTAGCACGTCCATAATTCCTGAGCCTAGACAGTTGCCTAGCTCAATCTCAAGTAATGTGCATGAATCCACCAAAGAAACAATCAGCTGAACATGTTTGATAATTAGATCTTATCGAGGAGCCTAACACGATGGAATTTCCCCTTAAATGAACGTCCGTGCTGATGCATCGCCCGATACTCGGTTACAGTGACCACTCAGCGGAACACCGAACTCAGCATCATATCTGCCAGCTGTCACAAATTCGAGGCTATACATATTTATCACGAGAGGATTGAATTGAAGGTCTAGGATACTCGGGATTATCACAAGTTAATGACACCTGCGAAAGAGGTGGAAGATGTCTACGTCAGGCTATCTCGGAGGAACTAGCTAGGGCCACCGAGGTGGGTGATGAGCAGGCAGCCTAAGGCAAGGCCTCTGGGCCGCTGTCACAAGTACAAGCGAAAAGGTTCTGGAACCAGTCGGACGAAATGGCAGGATGAACCGGGCCGAGCACAGACTCTTGAGAGCTTTCGAGGGCCAGACAGGCTACTCTTTCAATGCATTCACGCGTTCACGCACGATGATGACTGAACAATTACAGCGAGGGTTTATTACTCGGCGAACCATGAATAAGCCTCTGCAAGCTGGGACCATCACCCCATCAACTCCACTGGCGACATGTCTCCTTTCCGATGCAGTTGTCTCGTTCCATCGAGCTCAACAGGCCATTGGGTCCGCCGCCAGTCTCTTCCTGAACCCGTTCTCTGTTCATGATACAAATTCGGAACAGTTTTGGTGGTCGCTTGCTGTCTTTTTCGACGATGGAAGATGTACAAAGCAGCCAGAAGAGCGATTGCACCCAATACGCCCAGTCCTGCTCCTACCCCTATGCCCACCTTGATGCCCGTAGGAAGTGTGCGGGTAACCGTGGGTGGAGCTGGGGCGGAAGTTGATGTCTTATTACTGGTTGTCGATGGTATTCCAGAGGAGCTGAAAGTGGATGGAAGCTCCGGTCCAGTGGTTATTGATGCTGTTGTGGCAGGGGCAGTGGCTGTAGGAGTCACAGCGTCATAGCGAATATTCCAACCGACCACAGCAATGGCACCGACAGTCCAGCTGCGCGTCAATGTGGTCGTCACGATCTTCCACGAGGTGGCTTCCCCGGACGGTGTCGAAGCGTACGTCAAGATCATACCGGACGAGACGTCTGACTCACAATTTCCGTCGATCAGGGCAGTGTTCCCGTCGCCGATGTAGTATTGTCTAAGGGCATTTCAGCACGTTCTACAGCTACTCAAGTAACACAAGACGAGACTCACGAGGGACAGCACATTACCAACGTGCTGGAGGCATCTTTGACGGACGATTTCATTGTCGAGAACGCTTCCGGACAGGTGAAGGGGCCGAGACTGATCCGTGTGGGCAGTGTGCCTCCGTTTCCTAGCAGCCCTTGCTCCCACCATGTGGTTACCTCCGGGGCATCGCAGACAACGTCGGAGTTCACATCCAGCCCGTACCCGGGATCCCAGTCGACGAGACTGGGTCCATTGAGGCGGTAGATGCTTGCGCAACCGGACGAGGAAGGCCAGGCGGTAGTGAGTGGGAGGTAAGATGTGACGGTGCCACTGTTGGTCTCGGCGGGGTAGGATGTGATTGACATGATGAGAGGTCTGAAAGATCGACAGCAGTCTGATGTGTTGTTTGTCGCGTTATCCGCAGCCTGTCTTTAGAGAAGGCACAGGTCAACGCGGCGTCGGAGAATAACAGGCAACATCTAGACCGGCATCAGGAGGAAACAGGAAGGGATTAGAAGTCGTGCCAGGGAGTTGACTCGAGAGTAATACTACTCCCCCCTTTTGTTACTTGTTGAGTCGAATGCTCTACCTTGCCGCCCTCATACTGACGCTAGACCTACCCCTGCTCTCCCCCCTGTCAAGGCCACGAGGAGGACCAATCCACATGGTATAATGTCTCAACACGCGCCCTGAGATTCAACAAGTGCCGCCAGCAAACAAGCCTTGATATAAATAGGCTTGTGGTAAACTAGCCTCGTTTCTTTCTCCCCAGTTCACTCAAATTACACGTGAATGGCTTGGGGTTCGCGACCTCTCCAGTACAATGCTTAGCACGCCGCCGATTGCCTATTTGCCAGAAGCCAACCAAAAACATGCAAGAAGCCAACCCACGATCAAAAAAGCTTAAACAATTAAAATCCCAAACCAAGCGCATCAACTGCGAAAACATCCGTGAAATGCGCCCGTACCTTCTCGCACAATCCCCGTTTCCCCTCCCACGACTCAAATACCTCCTCCATTTCGCAAGCCACAGCAACCGTCTCCTCCCAGAACACCCTCTCCGCATCAAAGCCAACTCGAGCTAACGCCTCGGGCGGATACGTCCACAACCTGGCCGGCCGTCCATCCAACCCCTTCAGCCTCCTCCCCAGCAGCTCTTTTCCTGGATTGAACTCAGGGTTGCCCGCGTGGATGAAGAACGCCCGCGGAGCACTCCCATTCTCTCCGCCCGAACGGACCCTCGCGTAATCCTGTATGGGGTCTGCCTGAATAAACCCCGAATTGAGCGCCACCGCCGACTTCCCACCCGTATTCATCCGCCCCAGGTCCACCGGAGGCGCGCTCACCGCGTAGAACTCCGCATCCAGGGCGGTCGCAGCATGGAGGAAGGTATCCTTATCCCCTGCGCCCGGGGCACCCTGGCTGAGGAGGGGGTAGTAGAACGCCGGACCGTAAACGTTATAATACACCGCCAGCAGCAGCATGCCGAAGTGCGACTTCTTCGAAAGGAGAAGCATACCCGCTTCGCTCGCCGCCCTCGCCCTCGCCCTCGCATCTGTCGCATCCAGCTCCTTCCGCCGAGAGACCTCAAAATAAACCGGGCTGGCAGTATCAGCCCAGAAATCAGGCCAGGTCACCAGCCCATTCGTCGCGAAGGGCTCAGAGCCAAGCAGCGGAGCTGGATCATGCAGGGGAACGCAGTCGGCGTCCAGCCAGAGGACATCCTCGAACGAGGAGAAGAGTATCGCCAGGGCCTTGAGCTGGAAGCCGGTGAGGTTCTCAAAGTCCAGATCCGGTGTGAGGTCGGAGAGGAGAATGCATTTCGCTCCCAGCGGAGGCAGGATGGTCTCGCAGGCGATGGCCTCGTACTCCGTCGCGTCCTTCATGAAGACCTCGACGGGGAGGGTGGAGCCGGTGCGCCGGAGGAGCTTGAGGGTTACCGTGAAGGTGGGGAGGTAGGATCCTCCGGCTGCGGTGACGATGCCCTTTGTTCCGTGGCGGTATGCGGATTCGAAGTTGGTGGTGTGAATGGCGCGGATGAAGCCGTCGTGTGCGGTCTGCATTGGGAGTAGGATCTCTTCGCTGTTGAGGATGAAGTTCGCGCGAGGGAGGGGGTTGGTGGGGTCGAATCGGTGGGTGCCGGCTGTGCCGTGGAGGATGGGTGGTGGGCAGTTGGGGGCATGTTGGGTTAGTAGAGGGAGGAGCTGATGCCAGAGCTGCGATCGCCGGTGTTCAAGTGTCTGTTTCGGCTTGGTAGGCAGTTTGTGCCAGAAGTAGCAGATGTTGAGGATGAATAGGAGGGAGGCGAGAATCGTCCGGCGGGGAGTGGTCATTGCATTGAGGCTGGCTGAAGACGAAGAGGGTGGAGGGAGAGGAGGTAATGTTGATCACAGCAGCAACCATCATTGACATGTGTGTGTTTTAACGATATCCTCAGAAGGTTCAGGTGGCTATTTTGTATTGTGGTTCGTCCTGCTAACCGCTGGGCTGTTCAGGGGCCGCCAGTAAGAACAGCCCTACAGGCGCTCGAGGCAAGCCAGATGCCAAACCATGGCACGTTGCCGATCGAAAAAGTGAGCTTGTCATGGAGTAGTACCCTTTGCTTTCTCCTTGGTTTTCTCTTAAGTTCAAGACATCTCTATCCCTTATGGAAACTAAATGCAGAGTAGGGAGCCTTATATCTGAATTTCCCCGCATGAGAGATGGCGTTTCTGCCGGGGGGGGGGGGGGGGCGTCTAGCTGTCAACAAGCCACTATCGTTACTTGTCTTAGCAGTAAGACTGCAACTTGCTGTTTAGGAGGGTCACTGGTATAATTCTTCAATGACATCTGAAGAAGGTCACTGGTACAATTATCGAGTGTGAACTCTCTGCAACCACATCAAGAGGAAGGGCCCAGTGCCTGGCATGCAACAGCGGTGGAGTACCCGACGGATAACTAATCATCACACCTTCACGCGACCGGATCAGCCCAGCGTGCAGCCATCTGACTCGTCGCAGGCCCTGCATGTGCAGCTGCAGCTGATAAGTCGCTAGCAACAGACCAATGGAAGGGGAGGGTGCTATCCCACTCGACGGAGGTTCCCCGCTCGATTGCTCCCCGGGTCCTTGTGGAGTCTGCTTATCTCCCATCCCCGGTTGTTGGTTGTCCGTATTTATTGCAACATGCCGCCATTTTCCTGTCTCTGAGTAAACCTGATTCAATTTTCCCCAGTGTAATCGTGAGCCAGTTTCTCAGGATGGGAACCACGTACTCCAAGCCCGCTGCTACTCCCAGCGAGAAGGCTGCCTCATCCTTTGCACCCGTCTACGCCGATGACGAATCCCCGCAATCTCGTACGCCTTCCCCAACTTAACCCTACAATGACAGACCATCTCTTTAACAGTGCCAAATCCAGCACCACCCTACCAATATCCAGATGACGACCTCGAACCCGAGGCAGAGCGTATCCCCACGCTATCCCTCTCCAACCTGAAATCCTGGAACGAGTCGCTCCTCCGCGATCCCAAGGTACGGCCTCCCCTGTCCTCCCCCTCCCCCACCACTCTCCCGCACCCACCCCCAAAACCAGCCAAACTAAGATGTACATAACAGAACCGCCTCGCAATCACCACCCTCTCCAGCCAACCCTATCCGCAACTCCTCACCAACCGCACAACCCTGCACACCACCGCGCAACACATCTTCAACCTACGAATCCCCAACGAAGGCGCCCCGATCACGAACCAACGCTCCTCAGGCCGTTGCTGGCTGTTCGCGTCGACCAACATCTTCCGCCTCCCGCTCATGCACGAATACGACCTCGGGGAATTCGAGCTCTCGCAAGCCTACCTCTTCTACTGGGACAAGCTCGAAAAGGCCAACTGGTTCTTCGAGCAGATACTCGCCACGGCCACGACCGAGGACCTGGCGGGCCGACTCGTGCAGAAGCTGCTCGAGGACCCCGTCACCGACGGCGGCCAGTGGGACATGGTCGTCAACCTCGTCCGGAAGTACGGGCTCGTGCCGGCGACCGTGTACCCGGACAACTACAATGCCATGAACAGCAGCCGGATGAATTGGTTGATTACCGCCAAGCTGCGCGAGCAGGGGCTGGTGCTGCGGAGGCTGAAGCGCGAAAGTGGCGGACAGGGCGTGGCCGAGGCGAAGACCCGGTTCCTGAAGGAGATTCACTCGTTGGTCACGATTCTGCTGGGGCCGGCGCCCAGTCCGGACGAGCGGTTCGTGTGGCAGTTCTATGATGCTGCCGGGAAGGCGAGGACGGTGCGGGTGTCGCCGAGGGAGTTTGCGGGGCGCGTGAGTACCGAGACGGGCGTGAGGAAGGTCGGTGGGAGGGTGGCTGTGGCGCCTGCTAGGTTGTTTAGTTTGGTGAACGACCCCCGGAATGAGTATAATCGGTTGTTGACGGTCGAGCGGTTAGGGAATGTGCTCGAGGGACGGCCGTTGACGTATGTTAATGTTGAGATGAAGGTATTACCCCCCCTGCCCCCTCCTGTTCTTCGTTGTGTGGGGAACATGCTGACAGCCACCAGATCCTGAAAGATGCAGTCATCGCCATGCTCAAAGCAGGCCACCCCGTCTTCTTCGGCTGCGACGTCGGCAAATCCTCCGACACCTCCCTCGGGGTGATGGACGCGGACCTGACCGACCTCGCCCTCGCCTTCAACGTCTCCCTCGGGATGAGCAAGGCCGAGCGGCTGGCCAGCGGCGAGTCGGCCATGACCCACGCCATGGTCATCACGGGGGTGCACCTCGAGGACGACGGCACGCCCGTGCGCTGGCGCGTCGAGAACTCCTGGGGCGAGGCCGCCGGCCAGAAGGGCTGGTTCGTCATGACCGATCGCTGGATGGACGAGTATACCTTCCAGGCGGTGGTGGACGCGGAGTTTGTCTCGCGCGAGGTCCGCGAGATCCTGGAGCAGAAGCCTAAGGTGTTGCCGCGGTGGGATCCGTTGGGGGTTCTTGCTTGATTTTGAGCTGGAGAGGGAGTTGTGATGCTGTGTGAAAGTATAAAGAGTTGAATGGTTCTCGATGTTGCACGAACTGAGATTAAGGTAGAGACTTCAAGAATGCCCATCGTCCTCTCCACCTTGCGTTCAAGTGGACATGTCTGCTCGAACCGGCGTGTCAGTATTGCCAGACCCGATAAAAAAGCCAAACCTTCTGAACCTCCGGGTCAGGGCAAGCGGACGGGGTCGGTTGTTCCGGTGCGGCTATAACAAACAACCTCACAACCGCATTCCTCGGTCAAGTGCCATTAGATGGTGAGCAGAGACCTTCAGCATATCTTAGCTCAGTGAGAAAAATATCAAATACTCAACCAGATCACTTGAATACACCCAGGGGCTGTCTGTAGATAGTCTGTAGATATGAAATTATTCCTCGTCAAAGCAACAAGGATACGCCATAAAAGTTGGCCCAAACTGCTGGCAGATAAAAAGGACTCACATGATCAACATGACAATCAACATTTTCATCATCCTCAATAGGACGCCAGGATAATCGTTCATACCCCTCAGAGGTGCATTTGTGTCCGCACGATTTGATCGTCTATGCATCGGCTCTTGAAGTGTGAGTTCTGAGTGGGTAGTAAATCGACCACTTCAGTTTTCTCCAAATTGCGGGTACTCGACATGTCCCTGGTTGTAAGATGATGCCTCTGCTGCATCAATGCAGCCATTCCCCGCCGCTATGCATTGAGCTGTCCGCATGATGAGGATCCTGCAAAGTGGCATCCGAGAGATTATGATGTGCCCACAGAAAGAAGAGACTCTAAAAATTGTTTTTGGAAGTTGCATAAAGGATATGCGAGCCTGCGATTGGCGCGGGATAGACGATGCGCTCCGTGTGTCGTTCGTAGTTGAATTTTAGCAATACGATGGCATGCACAATGCTAGTATAGAAGGCGCAAGTACTATCATCGGAGAAAGGAAGACTGCTTTCACCCCATGATAACCGGGAATCCCGCATGAATCTGCAGAAGGGCTCATAGTCCTTCGTATGATCTCGAACACTGATTGCATTCTTCTCAGCCGTCGCAATTGCATCGAATCCGTGCGACTGACGACGATTTCATGAAGGTATACACATAGCCTAGCTAGAGCTCTGCGGAATAACTGGACTTCGCAGCTGCAGTCTGTTAGCGATAATATCTCGTGATGTAGTGGGAAATAGTACCCGTGGTCTGGATTCCGTCCACGGAGGAAACATGTCGTGCGGTCACCTGCTGAACTCGTTTACGATAGACTATCGTGCTGTTAAACCGGTTAATGATCTCTTACCACCTTAGTAGACTCTGTGCTTTTCGCTTCGACTATTGACCCAGGTCCTGATGTCGCCTTTCGTGTTCTTGCAGAGACCTCATTTCTTGGTTCTCCGGTGGTTACTGATGGTTGAATTATCTGGGTTCAATTCGCTTGGTGAATCGCCTCGGATTACATGGGCTGGATTACTCAAGAACGCCCACACCCCTGAAGAGATGTGGGTCCGAAATATGTGGCTGAATTGCATCTGGCATAATGGTAGGCCGGAGTTGCACAGTCCTGCATGAATTCGATGGCACAGCCACAATTTTAAGCACGTACCTATATAGGTCCACGGTAGTTGTTAGGACTGATCCATGATGTTACCTGTGGCGTCATCCAACATGTTCAATTGGGCAAGACCCAAGGGCTGTCGCCGATGCATCCCTGAATCGTTTTCGTCTGCACGTTGTTGTCTTTGCTAGGTCACGCTTCGCGTCCTTATTTCTCGCTCTCTCACTCGCATTCAACTTGACATCCTTGTTACCCGCAGCAGTGATCATAGCATACGGCGTCTTCTTTCACCCGTACTTGGGCCAGGAGTATATAACCGCTCATCTCATTCCTCATTTCCACGGCAGTTTTGACTTCAAATCAGAGGACTACCGGATCCAGAATCATTCCTCAATCCTGCCAGGTCTTGTCTTCTTTCCAAATGGGCCTGTCAGCAGAGACCATCATCGCCCTGGTAGCTCTGCTAGTTGCCTGTGTCCCCGGTCTATGGTTCATGATCAAACATAACGCTAGCATCCGCCGATGGTGGAACAACACCCAAGGTATGCAGCACAGACGGAACATAAGCACTCCCTGACTATCGATTCATGATCCTGACCGGTCGGCGGAGTGATAGGAGACTCGATCCTACCTCATCCGTCCCACACGTCCCGTACCACTAGTTTCTACAATCTCGGCTCGTCCCGCCGATCCACCCACGGGCAAACCATACTGCCATTCTTCAACCCCTTCGATCCCATCCTTTACCGATCCAGTCCCTCCCGAGCAGGGCCCACGCCCCAACAATCAGAAATGACTTTTATTTTCTACCGGGCGGTAAGTTCATTCGTCACGGATCCCAGTGCATGCAATGCATACTTGCCACTGGTACTGATTCTCTCGCGCCAATGACAGATCGTCGACATGGTTCCGGACAGAGAACAGCCTTACGCAGGTGTCTAAAGTGAAGATCAGAGTTGATGAGGCTGTTCATCATAGGAGGCGGTTTCCCTATCTCGATGTACGATTTTTTCCATCTTGTTCTATAGACCCGCTGCTTGTAATGTCTGATCTATACCCCTTCCCTCCCGACCTCGCGAAGCAAGCAAGTGGGAGGAATTGCAGCACGACGGCATGGTTGGTATTATGGCCTTTTCGGTTGTTCTCTTTTCTTCTTTTTCTTTTTTTCCAAGGGGTTTTCTTCATTCTCTTTTTTACCCATTTCTCACACACTGTAGATCTAGAACAAAATAGATGGCAAGCTGGATGATATAGAAACTGTCGGCGTCCCTGAGGAATCCAGCCCACGTGATCCGAGGCGATTCACCAAACGAGTTGCCCACCTTCAAGACTCAGTTCAACAACCCACAACCATCAAGAATTCAAGAAACCGTTTCATATTGTCCACCCCTTAGACTTCAGATCGCTTTACAGAAATGTCAATCAACTGAGCTGCGCGCCCGAGGGAGGGGCGGGCGGCAGCTTTTACATAGACGGCATTCCTAGTAAGAGCAAGCCGGCCACGTGATTCAAGGCGGCTTACCAGGCTGCTTCCTCCACTCGCCAACCACCCAGAACTTAAGTTGTTCTGTATCGCTCACCCCTGAGGTTCATTAGATCGCCTTCGAATGGTAACCTGATTCAAGTAACCACCTTTTCGCTACGATCACTATCATCATAGGATCTAGGCCTTCTCTCTTCTCACGTGAAGCTTCTTTCTCTTGTTTTATCTATAATTACTCTCCTCTCTAGCTCTATATCCCCCCGCTCCATCCCACCGCGTCTTCACCTCCGCCACTTCCGCATCTGCACGCGCGTCAACCAAGTCACCGCAAACAATAGCACGAAGTTCGTCACGCAGAACGCGAGGAACACGCCCGCGTCGCGGCCACGGGCCCCAAAATAAAAGTGCAGCGAGCGGGCGTACTCGTCCCCCACCGAGTACGGACAGACCGCGCACGCCTGGACGGCCGAGGGATTGAGCAGGTAGCCCGGGTTGTTGTCGAGGTAGGGCCCCAGATACTCGCGGCAGGTGCCGTTGGGGACGTCGAAGACAGCCAACTCGGTCGACGTGCACTGCACCTGCACGTCGTGGACGACCGTGGAGACGGTGGCCTCGAAGAAGTAGGTGAGCGGGTCGGCCCACCAGAGCCAGGGGCGGTAGAAGTCGTTGAGGGCGCCGTGGGGGCTCGCAGCGCCGGAGAACATGAGGACCGTCACCCGGAAGAGCGACATGGCATAGCCGGCCATCGTGGCGTCGGGGAACAAGGCCGCCATGAGGTAGATGACGCCGAGGCCGAAGAGCGCGAACAGCAGGTACATGCCGTACACAACGCCGGCGATGCTGGCGGTGCTGGCGAAGCCGAAGGTCCAGAGGGTCATGAGGAAGATGAGGGTGAACAGGCCCAGGAACCAGGGGATCTCGACCAGGACCAGCGCTCCCAGCAGCGCCTTGTAGTCATACACACCGTTGCGCTCGCGCGCCTCGAAGATCGCCCACTTCTCGTACCAGACGGCGTGCACGTCGGCCGCCACGCTGGGAATCAACCAGGTGCACAGCAGGATGCCCAGCATGTGGTTCTGCAGGCCGGAGGTGCTGGAGGGTACCTTTTTGTTACAATTTATCAGACAATGAGGAATAAAGATAGAGAATAGAAGTTCGGCCAAGGTATCAGAGTTATAACAAACATTTCTATAGAAAGCCTTTTGCAGCATACATATTGGATGTTGAAACTTGTTAAAACAAGTCTCACTTTGTAATTAGATTGGAAATCAGTATATTCGTTTATAGGCTTGATAATAAAGCAGAGCAGAGCTCAGTAGCACGCTTTAGCAGTGTATTGATGGATGATATACTCGGATTTATTTAAAATGGACCGTCCGTCGGCCTGCTGATGAGAAGGTTCAGGATCAGTAAACTGTTTTGGATCAAATTGCCGGTTGTTTCTCGGGACCGAAAGACCTTCACGTTTTGCAAGTTGCCTAAGTTTCTATACCAGATGCTGGTCGGAGCTATTGATGTTGTCTTGGGTTTCTTGAATGGGAGCGAGCTTTGCATAAAAGGTGGGCTAGTAAAACGAATGACAGACATCAATCCCTTGATCAAAATACAGCTGGTTCAATAGAACCAGCTGTTCAAGTCACATCTAGGATGTATCAAGCGCTGGCTCCTTCTATGCGGCATGATCCCTCATACCATACACAACCCGCCATTGACCATGATGTATTCTCCATTGATCCACTTGGATCTTCTGTCCGCCAGGAATGCGACAGTCCAAGCAATATCACCAACATCCGCGAGCCCTCCCTCAACTGGGGTATCTTTGGCAAATGTATCGAGGATCTCCTGAAATTGATCTCCACAGCCGACCCGAAATGTTGTCGTGTCTACTGGACCCGGGGCCACGCCGTTTACTGTGCAGCCATACACAGGGGGGAGCTCCTTAGCCCATACTTTGACCATCGTATCAATAGCACCCTTGGTTGCCGAATATATAATAGCATCAGGCTGGGGCAACCGACTGGTCCCGGAACCAATGCATATGATCCGTGAGACCTCTGCGACACCAGACATGAGAGGTGGTGAGGAGGGCTTATAGGACGGCAGGTGGGGAAGAACGGCTTTTGTCAACAGAAACATTCCGCGAGCGTTCAAGTTGAAAGTGTCGTCCCATTGCTCAGAGGTGGCCTCCCAGGTAGCACCGCCGGGAACACGTCCTGCGTTGTTGACGAGAATGTTGATTGTGCCGAATTCTTTTACCGCCGCAGCGACGAGTTGGGAGGGTCCATCGACGGTGGAGAGGTCCGCGCAGACTGCGATCCATTTTGTCTGCAACTGCTGGCCGACTGCCTGGCATTCTTCCTCTAAAGATGGGAATGGATAATTCAAGACGATGTTTGCTCCACGGGCAGATAATTCAATCGCAATTGCGGCACCAATTCCAGCAGATGAGCCGGAGATGATTGCCGTCTTGTGCGCTAGAGATTGAGGCATGGGTCGTATCGGAGCGTCCATGGTTTTTGCAATGATGTAATAACAGCCTGCCAGAAGATTGAGAAACAAAGGCCAGAGGGTTGGCATAAAAGGTATCGGGCATGACGACTCGAAAACCCGGCTGAAGCGTTCGTAGTGACGCAGATACTGGATCCGCGAGCGTGCGGCATTTCCTTTCGGAAACCTCAACCCTCCGGAACCCGAGAGTCCGTTTATCAATCAGAGCCGGAACCAATTGTGCCGGCAGGTGCCTTATCTGTCCTCGTTTTGTTGGGCTCCAAATAGGGTCTTCGAGTCGCCTGGGACTCGAGGAGTTACACCTGTACACCCAACGACAAATCGTGTCATATAGCGACAAGATTCAGTAATGACATATTTCAAAGCCCTCATCTTCAGCACAATATTCAACATATCTCTATCAAGGGTCATATTCTCAATCTCACTGATGGAGTGATTCGGCGGAAGTGAGGTAGTCGTAACAATGGAAATAGATACCGCTTGCTAGGTATACAATACAATATCATTCAACCCTTGATCCCTTCATTATGATGCTTACAATTTGCTCTTCCATCTGCTCCCTCTCAGATGCCTCGGAGGGGTTGTTAATGGCTGTGGAACTTCGATAATTGCGGGTCTTGGTTTCGGCTTCTGACATAATGAGCAAGGCAGCTCGAAAGGATACCTCAAAAAATTTGGATTGATGACGTGGGCGGGTTGTATTTATTCCAGGGTATAAGCCATGGTACATTGCGTGTGACAGCTGACCTACAATCCGATAATGAAGTTGGCGATAAGATCAAGAATGTGCGCCCCCGCTGCCATTCCGGCCAGATGGGTTTCGCAGTCGCGTAGTAGAATTCCTGACACAGCTGCATTCCCTCCGCCTCTCGCTTGATCCGAATCACTTGTTGGATTATTAGTGGCTGGACGGGCGCAACGGCGAAGGATATGCAACAGAGCGATTCCCATTCTCCCAGCTGTGGGCTTGTGTCGAGCAAACACACTCTGAGCGGCAGGCAAAAACCGAACGAAAACGTAGAACAAATGACCCTCACCTAATTTGCTCCCAAGGCGCTACAACAATGCTCCCTCCTGGACCTGAGCTTTCTCTTGTACTCTTGCATATTTCGTCGTAGCTCCCTAAAGGATTTAAGATAAGTGACGTTGATCGCGCATCTTGCCAAGCATAGCAAGCATTGCGTAATGTCAATGAATAGTCCCGGATATTCCGATTTTGGTAGATGAGAGCTAGTGGTATTTTGGATGCTGGTAACATCGAGATTTGGGAACCCCAGTGGAACCATACTAAGTGATAAGCTTGTACAGGGCACGCCCTGCCTGAACAGCAAGCCCGAGCTAACAGCACATTTAACACGTGCTATGTAAATCTTCGTGCAAACATCGTGGCCAGGAATCCAACTCTACTCCCAAGTCGACGCTTCAATGATAGCCCTAGGACCAAAGTACTTTTTTCTTCCCCAACATGAATAAAGTAGGGTAGTCAACAATGTGGATCCCCCAAGAAGAAGGCAGGCATAGTTCCTAATTATGTCAGCTTGGATCTATGATAGTTGTGCCACATTCTTACATGTTCGTTGCTGACACCGGCAAGGTCGTGGGAAGCTGCATGATGACAAATAGGAAGACATAAATTAGAACGGCCAAAGTGTTGACCAAGTAGCGGGAGTTTCCCATGCTCCACGGGCCGTAAACGATACCAAGCTTTTTTCCATATAGCAAGTTTAAGAAGATGGGAAGGATATAACTGAGCACTTGCATTGCAACAACGCCACTTGCAACTCCATAGTAGGCTGTAGAATTGCCTACATAGAGCACAGCAATGAATACCTGGAGGAACAGAGCCAAGTGACAGGCGTTGAAAGGGCTGTTATATTTGGGGTGTAGCTTGGCGAATTGACTACCATAGGGGATGGCATCGTCCCGACCAAGAGCCATGATAATGCGGACGACGGCAGCAGTTCCGTCTATAGCAGCGGTGAAAGCGACAATAATGAGGGTGGCGCTTAAACACATGGCTGCAGCGTTTGATCCGGTAGAATTCAGCGTAATCTATCATCGACATTTGGTGAGATTCGAATGGCAAAGAGCTCGATGCGCTTACCAATGCTAACGGATTAAGATTCACGATGGGAGACATGAGGAGCTCATTGGGGTCACCCATGCAGAAGGCTATAGCCAAAACGAATGGCAGGCCGATGGCAGTGGTTGCCAAAATCCCCCAAAATATCGACTTGGGAACATTGACTTCTGGGTCTGGTACTTCCTCCGAAAAGCGGACGGTGACATCAAGTGAAAGAAACCCAAACGCTGCCGGCAGCATACCAACACAGAAAGCTGCAAAGTTATTGTTGTAGCCCGTGTGATCCTCAATGGTTAGAAAGACCATTCTGGCCGAATTCTTGTTCTTGGTGGTCACTAGTAGTGTTATGATAATAACGAAAAACCCAAGAATGTGGAACACAAGTCCTGCCTGAAGAGTCAGTATCTGGATTCCGGGCCGTGTCTCATTTTGACTTGCCCACGATGGTGATCTGGTGGAGTAAATCGGGGAAGAAGCAGTTGACAACCCACGAAGCCACGGCAACTAATATGAATATCTACTGTGAGATTAGACAGAATCTATTGATAGATGAGTCTTGAGGGGAACTCACAAGATATGCGTGCCACCTCGGGAGCGCATAGTCATAATTTCCAATGTAGATAAGTGACTGAATACACATGGTCATAGAGTAGATAGCTGCGATGTTACCCAAAATATTCATCCACAAAAGTATCCAAGCCGTCTGGAACCCCTATATAATACAGTCAACCTTCCGAGACTCTCTGCAGATATTCTTGCACAACTTACAACCATCTTTTTGAATCTGGGAGGAGTTAGAGCCTTTGACTTGATTAGTATGTGTAGCCTCAACCGACTGTGTGCTCAAGCTTACTACGCTCCAGTGGGCCTGGCCAGCAGGAGAGGGCCAGATGCTATGCAAAGGTTAGCAACCACTTTTCTAATCACGAAACATTTGCGTCGGTTCTGAGGCATACCTGGCGTATTCGGCGAAAGCAAAGGACACACAGATAGCACCAATAGCAGCGAGGATGTATCCCCAGACGAGAACAGCAGGTCCGCCGCCGATGAGGACTTGGTAAAGAGACATGATTACCGACTCCCACTTTCAGATTGTACTCATGTGTCAGCAGGTGGCGAAGTTTCTTGCACATTGGTACATATTGCTAATAGAGTGGATGGAGCGGAGCTTGTTCAAAAGATATGTTGCATTTCTTACCCCTGCACTTAAGGAAATGAACATGAATATCAGCGTTTGGTAGGTAAACCGTTTTTTCAAGACATTGGTACTGTTTTCGATCGGGGTTGTCGATTCGGTGGAAATGAAAGTGTCATTGAACCCCGTTTTCTTAGTCGAGTCGTGGCGAGTCAACGCCTCCGCAGTGGATGAGGACATGATGAGTGTGTTTAGAGGATGTGAGTAAAGATAGAGACGGAAAAAGTTGGAATATCACTGCTGTTGTCTGGCACAGGTTACTTGTAAAAAGCAAAATCTGTCGAGATGGAAGACACATATATAACGTGGATACTTATTCACTCCCACCGTTCCATCAAGTGCCGTATCTTTAGGTTTCCGAAAAAAGAAGATACGCCTGTGGCCGATTATCTTTCGGCGAAAGCAAGCCAACCGGAATGAGTTTCAGGCAAGTTGCCACCTAGTAAAGGCTTGCTACGTGATAAGATTCCACCCGCTAATTAGTTGTCCTAAATCATTCTGAGGAGTGGGTTGGGTATGTTGGCTTGATGAGTATGTTACTGCGATGAATTTCAAGCATTAAACAATTGGGAGCGTAGGCTTAAGGGCAATAGCTCGATTAAGTCTGATTGTCCATAATTCAGGATGAGTATCGGACGATGGTGAAGTTTTTACTCACGTGAATTGGTTGGGAAAGATTCTAGTACCTTATAGACCAAGGTGGAAACATGGAGCCCGAATAGCACCGGGAATAAATGTCTCCAAATCCCGGATCCATGATGCTGTTAATGAGCCCCCCCCCCCCCCCAAACAAAGTCCTGCATTACACCGTCTTGATATTCACAGATTATTGCTTTTCAAATAGTGCGTATAGGGTCCGATCACCGAAATTATAGCTGGATCTCCGAAACAGGCAGTCCTCCATAAAATCACACATAGTGTCATTGGATATCAATGTCAAGACGTATACCATTTTGTGCTGCGTTCCCCCGGACGGAATCATATAGCCCTCCAGTAAACTAGTATCGCAGTGGATTTCTGGCAATTGAAAGGGAATCAGAGGAGAAAGGGAAAGGGCTTGCTTCGGAGAACATCCGCGGGGTTGGTGTCGTCGGCTTTCCGGAAACCCGGTTTGTGAACTTCGTAGTAACTCCGTACCTCTTCGGAAACGATCTCAAACTTGTGCCTGACTCTTCGCTGTATAGACTGGAAGTCATATAATCGCTGCGACTGATGCCCCCGCCATGGAAAAGCCGCTTCTTCAATGTCTGTTTGTTCTGTCCGATTCGCACGAACATATGTTCTTTCTTGACCTCACTCCAATCCGTTCCTAGCTGTCACACAATTCAACATGGCTACGAATGCCACGGCTCCGGGTATCTCCCTGGACATGGATGGGGGAGCCAACTTGATCAACTCCCCCGGACGCGGTGTAACAACCGTGATTATGCTTGTCGTATTTTTGTGGATGGGTGCCAGGTTGAATGGAATGAAGTCAAAGCTGGACATACCAATCGTGCTATCCGACGAAATTCGCTCCAAGAAAAAGCGAATCGCCGAGTACGGACGTCGCCCGAGACAAATAGTGTGGAAAGGGTATAAACAGGTATGTATCCCGTTGTTCCTCGGATATATTGACGATTCTGAAGACTGACCATGTTTAGTTTTCCGGCAAAGTATTTGGTATTGATACGAATGATGGTCCGACCACTTGAACTCCTATGTTAAAAGCTTCGAATTCCAAGTCGCTCGGCTCTGTTTCTAACTGTCTGTTCTGATTTATAGGTGTGAAGGCGGTGATTCCTCATGAGCTAATTAATGAGATGAAGAGTCACCCGGACCTAAGTTTCAAGGTGTCGATCGACAATGTAAGGCTTAATCTGCTCGATGGATTCTCGATCGCCAACGCTTATCAAATTCCAGGACATGCTTGTTGATTACACATTATTCGGTGGCCCCCCGGAGTACTTCATTCAGGCGATCCGCTCAGGACTGACACCAAGTTTGCGTAAGCGACTCATCATGCCGATGGCCGCAAGAAAATCAGAGTGCTAACCCTGGGACAACCTTAGCCCAGTACGTGCCTGCCTTACACGAGATAGTCAAGGCCAACCTTGTTCCTCTGATCGGCTCAACCAAAGGTGTGTATCTCATAAAAAAAACCCCCATCAGTTTTTGGATGCTGACGCGACGTGAATAGAATGGTCCCCGATCAAATTTTCTGAACCTATGCTGCGACTAGTTACGAAGACCACATCCCGCGCATTCCACAGCCGTGCCGCCTCAGATAATGAAGAATGGCTGGACCTCGCGACTGGTTACATCATGGCCGTGGAGGAATCGATACAGCTACTCAAGTCATACCCTCCATATCTGCGATGGATAGTACACAGATGTAACCCGTACCGAGCCGCGATCAAAGATCAGTGGGGGCGAGCACGCAACATCATTAAGAAATCCATCAACGAGAAGAAGGCTACTGGTTTGCCCCTTGAAGATCCTGCAACCATGCTGGATCACTTGACATCGGGCAAGAACGCTGCGTTGATTGATGACTTGGACACCCAGTTGACGCATCAAATGACACTCACGGCCGTTGGCTCAGTGACTACTTTTGCCTCAACTATGCAGTGCTTGTATGATCTAGCTGCTCAGCCAGAAATGGTTCAAATTCTCCGCGACGAGATCATCGCCGTCAAGGGGAGTACATCCGGCCCCATGTTCGATAAGGAGTCTATACAGCAGCTGAGGAAGATGGATAGCTTTATGAAGGAGTCACAACGACTCTCTTCGCCCGATTTAAGTTGGTCTTCCATCATCTCCCCCATTTTATCCACCAACCCCTGCTAAAATGCACTAAATCTAGCAACATTTCAGCGCGCTGCCACCGCCGACATAACACTTCCTGACGGTACCTTCCTCCCTAAAGGTACGAAGCTGGAGACGGCGACGTGTGCAATCCACGCAGATGATGACAACTATGAAAATGCTAACCAGTTTGATGGGCTTCGCTTCTACCGATTGCGTGAGATGGACGGGGAGGAGAACAAGCATATGTTTGTCAGTGTTGGAACCAAAGACCTTGCCTTTGGTATCGGCCGACATGCCTGCCCCGGAAGATTCTTGAGCGGCATTGTGATAAAACTAATTTTATCCGAGTTCTTGCTCAACTATCACATCAGGTTGCCCGATGGTGCAAAGCGGCCAGCCAACAGGGAATATGAGATCAGCGTAAGTATCATCTTTTCATTCGATCTTGTTCTTAGTGCGTGGACTAGCCCGATGATTTAACAGTCTTGTTCAATAGGTGATGCCTGATCCAGATGCCGAGATTATGATCAAAAGGATTTGAGATGAGGATCTGATGTTCCAGCCTCTGAATTGTCTTTACACAAGTGGTCAGATACAGAATATATACTTGCCAATTCTTTCTTTCTGCGATGATTTCCGCCCAGAAATATCAAAAATCTATCATCTCCATGCCAGGCCAGTCAAATAAGTCTAAAAGGTCCGATCCAAAGTCTTGCGAAGAACCATCCAGCAGCCTTCCCAAGAACACATTCTCTGTGTGGCCAGAACTATTGAGCTGCATCTGGGAAGGAGCTTGTTGAAAAGCTGCTATAGGCAAAGCTGCTGGTGGTTGACCTACTAGTGGCCTGTTCGTAGGAATTTGCCGATGCCGCTGATAAATCGCCCTCTCCGCAAATCCGGCATACATGTCGACCAAAGATTTACATAGTTGATGAAGTGCTGCAAGACAATGACGCGAGGGAGCGAGTAAACCCAGCTTCTCCGACACATCTTGCATCAGTTTCAGATCCAGGGCATCCGAGAAAATGACCATACTTCGGAAGAGAAAGAAAACAGGGCGGAGCGTAAAGAGTGGCACGACCCTCCTCGATGTCAGCGTGGTGAGCAAGACCAAAAGCCCACAGATTTCGAGTTAGTAGGACAATCACTTACCAGCAGACAGAAGCCAGAGCCTTCATTCTGTATGAAGACGAAACTGTGGCGCATTTGAGTAATTGTAGCAAGGATGACAGGGCGTTACGGGCATGGTGAAGACCCTCCTGATCTGTTGAGCGTGCATCGCCTGCACTCAACCGTACAAGACTCGCCATCATTGAGAAGTAGATAAAGTCAATAGCAGCCCACTCTGAGATGAGATATGGATCGGTTGAAGCCGGAGGCCGATTTCTAAACTGTTGAAAGATGAGCACATTGCATACAAGCCAATATCATTCCTTTCCGTTCCTTTCCAAGAACCATTATGTGTCGGGATTACAATACGAATAGTGTAGGATCATACCTCATCTGATCTTGCCATTATCCCCTGCAGGACTTTGACTTGCTCTTGAACCATGGTTTTGTTGATCTGTCTTTCACCGGCCGCACTATATGCGCGGGCCTCGCGGAATAGAGCGTCGGTGACTTTCGCAATATCAACCATGGTCAGTAACATGGCATCGCATGGTTTCTCCTGGTCCAACAGATCGGTACTGATAGGAAGATCCATCAAGCTGGATGGCTGACTGAAATCAGTAGATAGCGCTCTGTCATGTATGTAGCACTTCATTAACGCAATGCGAATTTGCACAAGCTCCTCAGCGGGTAGTGTAGACTGCCTAAACCAATCCTCGTCGAGGAGAGCGCCTACACCACAGGCTGCCCAGTTCAGTCGCCAGCAGCGACGCATATATCCCGCGTCTTGCATTACCATGGCCTAGTGTTAAGCATGTCGTGGTTAGATACCATAGTAATACTACAACGAGAAAAGGGGCGAATGAATGGAAACTTACAGCGCTCAAGAGGGCTTGAAAGAGGAGTGGATCTCGGCGAGGCTGTGTGTCTACATGTTGTAGTGCACACTCAATATTCCTCAAATACTTTGCTTGTGCCGCCATATTTAGCTCCACATTGATATTATCTTGCTCATCGACATCCATGGCTGTCAAAAATGTATAGGCGACACAATTGACGGATAGCATGTACAGCAGTCTGGTGGTTCCATGCACCGAGCCATCCAGAAGAGCAAACGCCATTTCTTTTACTTTCGCAAGCGAGAAGTTGGTGCCCATCTCCCAGTGATATGTTGTCGCATCGCTACCACGAGGGGCTACAACTTCAGGTCAGTCTCAATCACAGGTTTGATGGGTTGAATCATACGGCTGTCCTCACAATTAAAAAGAAGCGACAGGAAGTCGGCCGGTGGGTACATCGCAGAGTTGTATTGGTCAAGCTCAGAGACAGAGCCTCTGTGAAAAGTCGCTGGCTCTGATACTGGCACCTGTCTGGCCAACTTGAGAGCGGCTGAAAGCAATGCTCGTCTGTCTGGGTCCGACGCGCTTCCGATATCGGATGTGGGCATGAAATATCGCCGCATATCGGCCTCTGCTACCGCCTTGTCCTCGGGACTCCTGGTATCAGCTTCCTCTGCCGGCAAGTGGTAGAGCTGTCGACTCCCTGATGTGGAACCCCCGGAAACCTCTCGTGCCGGAGTTGGTAGTTGGCAAGTCATGGGTTCATCGGTACTCTGTTCGTGGGCAGGCGAGGAGTCTGAATGTTCTGTCCCACTAGTGGCTGGCCGGGGCATAGACTCGCCCGAGCAAGAGTTCTGCCACCCATCTGGAGTTGCTAGGGGTGGCTGAGCCCACTCGAGCGACCTTTCCAGCTGCGATACGCGATCCAGCACTATATTCAACTGTTCTCTACGAAATGAGTATGATCTCCGAAAGGGGAGGCAAGCTTTGCCGGTGAGGGGGAACGAGGGCGAGGGGATGCGAGGCGTTGGATAGTACGGGAGATGATGACACTTACTGATTTCTAGTGCTGCGGCGACCGTATTGTCTCTGGCGACGACGAAGACATCGGCTATTGGAGGCAATGCATTGCGCGCAAGGGTCTTGGCGATTGCATCTGACCTGGGACCGTAGTGTTTCGATTCAGCTTACTTGGATCGCGTACTTGGTGAGCTCATCGACATACCTTTTTATTGTGGCAGTAATCACACTAAACATCAAATTTAGCTCACTTGCGCTATCAGCCGGCGAGGACACGGTCACGCTGGACATACAGCAGCCATAATCCGAGCATTGCCATCACTGGCAGCCGGGGGGGTCATTATGCCGTGCACTTTTTACAGTGAACACAAAGTTATGGGGTGCCGTTGAGTTCAGGACTGATACTCTGCATGAAGCGAGATTAATTGGAGCCGGGTGGGAAGGGCGATAAAGAAGAAAAGTAATAGCTCAGGAAGCGGGAATGAAACCCCAGGATTGCGGGCATGCGCATACATCTTATCTGTCACACTGATCCAGCACCAATAAGATTCTCATTACTAACTATGCCAAGTGGCAAGTTCTAAGTCCCGCTGGTACCGTACCTAGTAATCAACACTGATTGCCTCTGATAGATTAGGTAGCGATAGAGCCTTTCCTTAAGTAGCTAAAGGGGAGGGGAGGGGGGGAACCCTGCCACCCCCACACTTTATCCGCAGTAAATATCACTGCTGACCCCACCACTGCACAGCTTATCAGTATCCTTATCCGACGAGCTGGGGTTGCGAGTGGTATTATTCGTCAATCACAATGTCCCGGAATTTCGGGATTCCAGAGGTGTCTGCCTAATATTATCATGGTTGGGGATGACACCAAAGCAGGCTTCCTAGTTCAGATCGATAGCACCGTATCGTTCTCCATGTGTTCAGCTTAACCTGTTTTCGCCACTTTATGCCGTTTCCAAGTGACCAGTGGGCCTCGGGACAGACCTCAGGCCACCGCCCACCCCGAATGCTGACTATGTTCTCTGCCTCGGAATCCAGCCGGCGGGACCTCGGCGGTCCGATTGGTAGGTCCTGGTATTGCTAATCCGCTGTAGTGAATCGACTCTTTCGCAATACAAACCCGCCTGTAGGGGTTGCTTGCCTCCACCTCAATTGCATATAATCCGGTCCATGCGCTCGTCTAAGTACCCAACGATGGTTCTTGAATGATCAGCGCGACCAAATCTTCCGGATCTTCGTCCTCATTTCCATCTTTGCCGGTTCATACATTTGCACGGCACCTTATTATGTCAGTCCCACGAGTCACGAAGCCCCTGGAGAATGGAGGGTCTTACATTGTTCATCGCTTCAATGGCGAGATACTCACGATGCCCGGAAGTAAGGGTGCGTTTCGCATGTATGCAACCCAGAAGCAAACGAATAATGGGATGGCGGTTTTTGGCTGGGATGGTCCTGCCAACGAACAGGGCTACCATTACCATAAAATCACACACGATGCATTCCTCATCACTGAGGGTCACCTCAAGATCTATTGTGGTCAGGACTGCCGAATCTTGAGTCCCGGGGACTTCGCCTCTGCCCCTCCTGTATGTATTGACCATTTTGGAACAAGTCTACTGCGACCCTACTTTCGGTTGTTGACTAGTAGACCAGTTAGCGATCCATAACCCGATGCCCCTCGGTCCTTTCGTTCGCGCCCTCCCTCTAGTATCGCCTGCCGATTGGGTCGATATCTTCCGCGACACACAGGACCCTTTTACTGGTGTCATGTTTCCCGAGTACGATACTCAGGACCAGAACGCAGAGTTCGAAAGGCGTTTGCCCAAAGACTACGAGGAGCCTTACGATACATATCCGGTCGAAGAGCCCGCAGTTGCTGAGGTTAAAGAGTGGAGCGAGAAGGATACTGTTTTACCCGATGGTCCGGAGCCATATTTCCTTCGCTATAAGACCGGACCTAAATGGGTCCTGGGTGGTGTCACCTCACAACCTTTTATCACGACAAAGCAAGCTGCCGAGGGACGATTCGCGATATCCACAATTGAAACCTCATCTACGTACCAACACACCATCTTTTCGGAGTTTCTTCGATTTCCAAAGATTCACCATGTGCTTGTCCTTCTCGACGGAGCCATTGAAGTTACACTCAATGACAGCACACCTACGGATATGTATGCTGGCGAAGTTCTGTTTATCGATGCCGATACAGCCTTTCGCCTTCGTTTCAAGCATCCCTATATCAGATTCATGTGCTACGTTGATGGCGACGGTCTCGAGGCGCTGATCCACGAGGCTGGTGACAGCACCAAAGCGGTTGCACTGCCGGATAACCCAAGCGACGTGGACGAAACCAAGTTTGCAGCTGCTTGCAAGAAACTGAATGTGCTGAGGGGATAAGCTTACCTAAGAAACATTTGATTAGTTCTAGCAGAAAATCCAAGCACACTATACATATGGCATTTTTCTTGACGTCGCTCTTGATTCCATACGTAGACGCAGCTGGTTTGAAAAGGCATTGCCTGCCCGCAGAAAACCTTCATACTTCTTGAAACAGACAGCCCCCTGCAGAGGGTGAATTATCCACTAAGCTTGGTTCGTACTCAACACTCCTGGTAGCTGGCCTGCGTTCAAGCTCATTGATCTATATCCAGGTATTTCAGATGAACAAGTAGCCGATGTGTTCGTTAATTTACACTCTTGTTTACGTAATACTGGGAGCGCGGAAACCCGAAACTCCGGATTGAACTAGCATGGATTCCCAATTAAATGTCCACTATCAAAGGATAGAGCAGATAAGCTCTGCACACAGCTAGTGACACAGAAGCATTTGCATGAGTATCGCTCTGCACCGTTTGCTTTATAAGTTAACTGAAACCGACCCCTACCTCAATCTGAGCTTACCTGCTTCTCCGAGACAGTCCATATACCCGGGACAACAGTCATGGCCACCGGACCAGTGCTTGCAGATCCTATTCCGCCGCCTCCACCCTTTCATCATCCTGCACTTGGCACTATTCGGGGAATATCGAAGAATGGCGCTTACCAGTATCTCGGCATCAAGTATGCCACTCTAGAGAATCGCCTGGCTGAACCACGATTGATGCAATACAATGGAGATGGCGAGATCAACGCCACAATGCACGGGTACTGGTTTATCGTTCTTGCTTTTCATAGTCCTTTCTTACTATGTGTGCTGATTAGAAACTTGAACGGCTGTGCTGACGCTAAACTTTCTGCTCGTGGCATAGTGCCCCTGTAGTTTCTCCAGAGTTCTCCTATGACATGGAGGCAGCTTTTATTCACCGGGGCCTCCCCAAGGATGAAATCCCCCCAATTTCTGATCTCGACGGTTTGAATTTGAACCTCACGCTACCAGCGAAGGGAGGCAAAGACTTGCCCGTCGTCGTTTACATCCATGGCGGTGGATTTGCCTTCGGTTCCAGCTGGTATCCACACTACGATCAATCTAAGGTCATCTCCCTGGCCGAGGAAATGAATCAAAGCATTATTGGAGTGAATTTCAAGTAGGTTCGACTGAGCTGTTTCCCACCTGAGAGTTATCCCTTTTCGGATTAATTCCATCGTTGCTCCCTGTCAACTCGAACAATCTCTAACATGCGGCCACAAGTTATCGACTTGGTGTACCTGGATTCTTAACCTCCAAAGAGTTTGAGAGTGCTGGAATTACGGGAAATCGAGGTCTCCAGGACATACGGGTTGCACTGCAGTGGGTTCAGAAATACATTCTTGGATTTGGGGGCGATCCTGGCAAAATCACTGTTGTTGGTCAAAGTGCAGGAGGAGGTAAGTGTGTCGCAACACAGCATGATGATTAGAAGCACTCGCATGTAGTCGGATTTGACTAACAAGTGTAATCTGCTCACTACCTAGCTGCAATCAATTACTTGTTGCATTCTGATGAGCCCTTGTTTGACCAGGCCATGCTGCTCGGTGGCACGTTCCTCATGATGAGGCCAAGCTCGCAAGAAACCACCGACAAACAGTACGAAGCCATTGTGAAGCATCTTGGCTTGGAGGACTTGGAACCTGCTGAGCGCATCAATGCGTTTTTAACAATGCCCTCCGAGCGTTTTGTTAACGACATGGCTCCGGAAATGATGTCTCTCACGGTAGCGTTGGGCGGCCCTCTCGTTCCAGGACTGGCAACCTTTGCCAACCTGACCAATAGTGACGAACTGCCTCTTCCAGGGAGAAGATGGTGCAAGCGAGTGTTTACTCTGGACTCCCAGTTTGACGTAAGTGAAATTCTCGAAACGCGAGCCCTTGCCAATGCTTCTTCAATACTATTTCAGCTTGCATGGTCACGGAGAAGTTAAAGTTAAAGTTTTCCCATAGGGATCGATCATGGGCCAGGCCTCTCTGAACGATCGCGAGAGTGGTATCAAAGAAAGATTTTGTACTGCCATGGAACAGAATCTGGGGACACATGCCGCTGCCAAGCTCCTCGAGCAGTACGAAATAGCACCCGAGACGAGCGATAGTGAAGCTCTCTTGAAGATCCTTCAAATTGTTACTGACATTTCCTTCTTTGCACCGTCCTTTCGTATGGCGGAGCTATTTGATTCCGACGAACAGAAGTGGTACATGGGCTTCTTCAATGAGCGCAATCCGTGGGACGGCATCTACAAAGGCCGTGCCAATCACCTCTTGGACGTGTCATTTATCTGGGGCAATTACAACCAGAGCTACCCAGCCAGATGCTGGACTGTGGCCCGAGCCCTTGCGGAGACGTTGATAAATTTCACCTTTGGGAACGACGACGGTGAAGGCGCATTGCCACGATTTGACACTGCCGTGGAAGCTCGGAACAGGTTGGTCAAAATTTACGGACCTAGCGATGATGGGATTGACAGCAAGGTCGTACAATTCGGTGATGAGAGGGCAACACAGCGAAGCTTGAAGATCTTCAAATTGGCCGATCAAACGCCCGGTGGATTGGATGCCTTACTGGATGCAATAATGGCTTTTCTGTAATGTAGCTAGTTCAATCTGTTTCTAGACAACCAAATCAGCATTTATCTCTGTGATGATGAAATGTACCTAGTACGATCCCTCATCAATCTCTTATCGTCTCCCAGTAAACCTCAGACTCGGTGGCTAGTTGCTACAGACTCTTTGAACTCAATTCACCAACTGCACTTGCCGCCTCCTTATCGAACAGACCTAGCTGGCCGAGGGCGCTATCTGATAGCGGGACTGGCCTTGGAAGCTCGGCGCCGACAATCAGAGCACCGGATTCCGAATTTCCGAGATAAACCTCATCCGTACTTACAAGTTACAACCCTAACTGATTGTGCCTTTCTTGGCCACCTTTTTATGAATTTGGATATGATATAACCCCCACCTTGTAAGGTCTTGAGAATCTCTTGTTGAGCATGTATAGCCTCAACAACATATGTCTAGTGTTCTCTTCCTGACCCAACTACAACTGCGATCGACACAATGGCTGACCTTCCGCCTCTCCCTGCTCTGCCAAGCTTTTCTCTCCAAGCGATTGAACCAGAACATGTCAACGCTTCCAAGATCGTTCAGAGATGGATTGGCCAATTCCTGGAAGTGATCGAGGAGGACAACCTGAACAAGATGTCTGAACTGTTTGTTGAAGACTGTTACTGGCGTGATTGCGCTGCTTTATCCTGGACCATCGCCTGCAAAAAGGGGACTTCCAGGATTCACCAATACCTCAAGAACTCTGCAGCTGAGTTGGGGCAGTTGTCAATTGTGAAGACTGGAGCGCTGATACCGAAATTGGTGACTCGCGAAGGGGTCGTCTACCTGCAGTCGGGCTTCACTTTCACGACAAAGTTTGGGAGCGGTCAAGGTGTGCTTAGGCTCGCCAATACCAGTCCATCGGAATGGAGAGCATGGACAGTTTCTACAATACTCCATGATCTGGCCGAAAATATTGACCGCCCAGTATCTGGATTGGTAAATGGCGAGTCCCGGAACCACGTCACGGTTAATGGTTCTAATCAACCGGAAACCCTGCAAGTTCTCGTTGTGGGTGGAGGTAACTGCTCATTATTCCCAAAAGATGATCTGACCCTTAACTTAATATTATGTAGGACAATCAGGTGTCACCATAGCTGCATGGCTCAAACATCTCGGGTTGCGATCACTGATTCTGGAAAAAGGCTCACGGCTCGGTCAGGCCTGGTGGTCAAGATACAAGACCGTGCAGACTCACACTCCGAGTCACACTGACGACTTCCCCTTTCTACCGTTTCCAACCACTTGGCCATACGGCATCAGCAGGGATCGACTCGCTGGTTGGATCGAACACTATGCCGAAATTATGGAGCTTGACTACGAAGTGAATGTCCCCGTTCAGACCATCGAATATGATCAGACATCTCGACTGTGGTCAGTCATCGTCAAGGAGACCCACAACAGCCAACGCGTCTTCAAAGCTCCGCATGTCGTTTTTGCCACGGGAGTTTTCGGACCAACACCAAGCATCCCCGATATCCCAGGTATCGCATCATACATGGGATCAGCCTATCATTCGAGTGAGCATACCACTGCGGCACGGATTCCGGATGTGAGGAAAAAGACCGTGACTATCATTGGATGTGGCACAAGTGCTCACGATATCGCCCAAGACTTTGTGGCCCATGGTGCAAAGGCTGTCTCGATGATACAGCGAACGCCTATCTGGTCCGTGTCAACCGACTCCATTGGCAGGATCCAATTCGCCGATTATTGCTCCCCGGACATGACAACCGACGAGGCAGATCAGCTCGACATGTCTTGGCCTCTCGGGCTTACACGTGCCTGGGGCGTGGAAATCACACAACGCATCGTTGAAAACGACAAGGAACTGATGGACAAGCTCGAAAGCGCTGGACTGCATCTGAAACGTCGCCGAGATGATGTGTCGCTTATTGATCACCAACTCCTCATCGGGGGCCATTACTACATCGACCAGGGAGCCGACAAGATGATTGTTGATGGCAGGATCGGTGTCCACTGGTGTGACCAAGGCGTGAAGGAATTCCACAAAGACGGACTCACTCTACACAATGGTAACAAGATATATGCTGACATTGTAGTGCTTGCCACAGGCTTCAAGCCGCACAATCAACACCTTTCAGGAATTATTCCGAGGGAGATTTGGGATAAGGTCGGAGATTTGGGGGAGCCCGACGAGGACGAGGAGTCGATTGGAGTATGAAAATTGCCCCTCTCGCCATTCACATCAAAGTATCACAACTAATCCCCTTTTTTTAGCTTTACCGTCCAACTGGCGTTCCGGGGTTCTGGAGGTTTTCAGGTGGCCTCAGAGACTGTCGACAGTACTCTAAAGTGCTTGCGTTGCAAATTCTTGCTGTTGAGCGCGGTTGGGTGGAGGGATATTGGGAGTCGTAGATCATGTATGCTATTTACATATAGTATCACGAGAATGCATGGCTGTTGCCGAGAGCGTGGCCGGGAAAAGACATCTCGGAGCTTGCGCAGTGTTTGGCCATCCGCAGAATAACCACGGAGAAAGAAATCAGACGACGCTTTGGAGGAAAGCCCTTCTTTGTAGATTGAGTCCCTCAGTTCTTCCATCGATTCTTGGCGCGGTTCAACCTCACCGCCAAGCGTTGTCCGCAATGGACAAGATTGGTACTTGGAGGGGAGGGTGCGGGTGGTACCTCAAATTCCTGCAGAGTTTGTAATAATCTGAACAAAGCCGCCAATAGCTATGATATCTTCAAAGATTTGCAGAGGCTGAAAAAGGCCGCAAGAGGGGCGAGGACACAGAACCAGTGGCGGTGTTACCGCCAAGCAGATGGTTAGACTGCTTCCAACTATTTTCACCGAGCTTTCAGCGACTGAGACGGTCTGTGAGGATATGGATATGATGGTACAAGAAGTCAGGATCGATGTCAATCAACACGAAGCCAACGGCTAACCTGGACTTGCTGAGCTGGGAGCCGGTGTTGTATGCAAATGCTCTTCGGACGTTTTCTTTGATAATGTTTACATGCGTCACCTCCGCCTTGGTTATATACAGTTCAGTAGCTAGTTATTATTATGATACTTGCGTTCATCTAATACTATAAATTTTATTCTACAAAATTCAAACCAGACTGAGAGCCTGCCTTGGAGAGGTATCAAAGACAAAAAACCAAAATGAAATTAACAAAAAAAAAGAAAAAAAAGAAAAAGAAAAACGCTAATACAGCTGGTAAACAGCGTAGAGCTTTTTGCCGAATCTAGCGACTTCATATTGAGCATCTCAATTGACCGTATTCATACCCGGTAACGTGGTATCAGGCTATTGACTAGCAAATTCAAATACAAAGTCCTCATCAATATCGAAATGCTTGGATCGGAATGCGCAGACATCATCCGCAATGCAAAAATGTGCGAAGAGGTCCCGAACCTGATGACCGACCCGTTCTACGACTTCTTTTGCTCCAGTGCCTTGAAGCATGGGTGCAGCTTTCCAGGTGTCCCATGATCCAAATAAAAAAGGTAAATCAATGCAATGAACAGCCCCATGTGTGGAACCTGCAGGGCTCCAGTCAAGGCTGTAAGTAGACGAGTTTCCGCCGCATGCCAAATATTTCCTATGGTATTCTTGTGTTGGCCAGACAAAAAGCCTCCCGGAGAATTTCCAGGTCGCCACGGATTTGATCACCGTGCCAAGGATTGGAAACTTTGCCCATAATGAATTCTCGTACTGTACTGGCACAAAAGCACTACCCTCATTCATGGTCCACCCAGAGAGAACAGGAACTGTTTTTGCCGAATCTGAAACTCTGGACTCTGACTCGGAAAGATCAGGCATAGGGTATCTGCCAAAGTGTGGCCAGTATGCAAGAGGAAGACCCATGTGGTTGGCCTCGGCGATCAACTTGACCTCAATCTCCAACAAATCATGCGTGGTGAGACTCTGTGGTTCTGTGCCAATCAAGGCTTTTGCGTATTGAGAGAGCTGCTCGACTCCATTGTCCGCATAAACTTCACCGAAGGGGGGACTCTGTAGGATGACACGCCGAAACAATCCTTTGGCATCATCCACGATCGTCATCAAGAACGCTGAGTGTGCACCAGCGGATTGCCCGGAGATGGTTACCTGCTTGGGATCCCCTCCGAAGTGTTGTATGTTCCGACTGACCCATCGAAGCGACTCGAGCTGGTCCATGAGCCCAAGATTGGAAGGCGCAATTCCATCAACTGGCATGAAGCCAAAGATACCAAGGCGATATGTGACATTGACCACAATGATGCCCTTTGAGGCCAGAGATCCCGGGTAGTAACAATCAAGATCGCCGCCACCGGAGAGATAAGCACCGCCGTGGAACCAAACGAGAACGGGCAGTTTCTGTGACTGCTCCAAGCCTGACTCTGGCATAGTTATTGTCAGATTCAAACAGTCTTCGTCCATTTGACGGTCCAATTTAAGATCCCCTGTGATAAAGTTCAGGCGGGATGGTCTTTGAGGACAAATGATGGCTGGCTTCGTGCAGTCAAATGGGCTGGGCCAATTTTCAGTGAGTGTTGGGCGCTGAAACCGACTCGCCGTTGCGTAGCGCAGCCCACGAACGTGTACAAGACCATTTGATCGTTTGGCCAAGATCCTCCCTCCTGGCAGCTGGATTTCGACCTGATTGGAATCCATTCTTCTTGTTCTGCAGTATTGAGAGTGTAGATCACGCTGGGAGGAGGTGAAACTCTGGGCGACCGGAGAGTTATCACCACGGTGATTTCAAAGACCAAACGGCGTGGGACGAGGAGGTCTGCAGTGTGTGTGTGAAGACGTTTCTCGGCAGTCATTCTTAGGGGACTCAAACAATCGAGCAACAGACCACTAGTAGTCATATCTCGCTCTTCGTGGCAAAGTACATCCAACAAAAGCCTCGGAAAGTAATGTTGCGTGGCGCCGGATTACGATTGGGGATCAAAGCGGCTCGGACTTTCGGGAACCCGGGCGGCCAGGAACACCTGGCACTGTAGCTGACGCCTAGGGTTGACTGGCCCGTCAACGAACCGCCTCACAAGAAGCTGAGTGACGGGCTTCTAGCAGTTGTCGGATACCAAAAATCCCGATCTCTTGATTGTCGGGTTCCAAGCAACAGTGAAGAAATGCATTACAAATCTGTCCGTTCTCGTGGCCGACATTACACCATAGCATCTTGTGAACCCAAGAATAACCCTGTCGCATCCTCGCGAGCAAGAGTGCCATTAATCCCTCCACTGCACCGTTGGCATTCTATCGAGAAAGCTGCCTTCCATTCAACCATGATCCAGAACAAAGCGTTGATTTTCAAAGAGCCCCCGGAGGCGCTTCCCGAGAAAGGGAAGCACTTGGATCTCCGAATTGGGGAATTTCACCCTGACGCGGAGCCGCCGCAAGGCGGATTCACTGCCCAGGTTTTACATGCCTCCCTTGACCCTTATCTGCGGCACTGCATGGTCCCTGCGGGCGCGGCTAGGGATGGCTTTCTACCAATGGCGCCCGGGAGCGTGATTTCCAACTCCTGTGTAGCGAGAGTTCTCAAATCTGACACTCAGAACCTGGCTTGCGGAGACGTGGTGATTGGCATGGCGCCAATTCAAGAATATATTGTCGTCGCAGCACATGAAGTCGCGGAATTCGAGAAGTTGGACAACCCTTTGGGGCTGGACCTCAAGTTGTTTTTGGGTCCCATGGGCTTTCCGGGACTGACAGCTTACTCGGCTCTGTACGAAGTGGCCAAGCCTAAAGCAGGTCAGACGATCTTTATCTCAGCGGCTCTGGGCGCCGTGGGCCAAGTTGTTGGCCAGATTGCGAAAATCGAAAACATGAGAGTTATTGGCAGCGTTGGTAGCGACGAGAAGTTGAGACTACTCAAGGACAGGATTGGGTTCGATGATGGTTTCAACTACCGGCGTGGCAACATCACGGAGCAACTCAGAAAAGTCGCACCCGAAGGCATTGATAGTAAGTCAACAAATTCCAGAGTCGAGAGACGGGTCTCTTGTCGCATTGCCTCCCCCCCCCCCCCCCCCCCAGCCTGACACCCCAAGTATCGCATGGCATTAGCGACGTCAGACTAATCTTGGGGCAGTCTACTTCGATAATGTTGGGGGTGAGCAACTGGATGCAGCCATTGAAGCGATGAATGACTTTGGTAGAATTGGTAAGTCTTCTGTTATGGAAATTCGGGATCGATGTTAATGCTGGGAAAACAGCGCAATGTGGCTACTCGTCACAATACAGCGTTCCCCATAATCAACGATATGGCCTCGTTAACTACCCACAAATCATCTCGAAGAGGGTCAGCTGGCGAGGGCTTCTTGTCATTGATGAAAATATGGGTAACGCATATCAACATGAACACCGGGAGAGAATGTCTAAATGGATTGCCGCCGGCACACTTACCCCGATAATGTATGACATTAACGGTATCGACAATAGCGTGCAAGGTCTGATTGAATTATTCAAGGGCAACAACGTTGGCAAGGCTGTGGTTAATTTTGTCTCAAACTAGCTGGATAAATGCAAACCTTTTCCGCGATAGCTTTTATCTTGTTGAGCTACCACTGTCCGGCCCGCTTCCAGTCACTGCGTTCGTTGTGTATGGGTCGAAATAAAGGCGATTACGAGTATAAGTGTTTACTTCTAACTCCTTGACACCGCGTTGATTAGTGTTGGTTGGGATTTTCTTGGTTATATTTTTCAAGAACCATAGTGGGGTTCTCAAAGGCCTAATTTGCACGAGCTACATTTCAGGTCACACATCAAATCAAACAACCTGCCCCTTCTTCACTAGTCCTTCATCAAGTAGCTCTTTGACGGTTCGAAACTTGAGTCCCGTGAAATAGATCTCCCTGTGCTTATCAACCCTTGGCTGTGGGAATTTCAGAGCCTCGCTATGCCCCATAATGTCAAACACGGCCCCGTATTTTGCCATTTCATCCGTAGAATTGATGTAATCTTGAATACACTCCGCAAGCGATTTGTGAGTCAGAGTGTAGCCGGGATCACGTTCCTTGATAATCTCGTAGAGTTCGGCCCAGGTAAGTTGTTGACCAGACATATACGTGACGCGTTCCAATGGAACTTCGGTTTCTGCCAAACGAACAACGGCGTTGGCGGCATCCCGAGCAGGCGTGCAACTAACAGTCTGAGTTCCGCTCCCGTAGAGCTTGAAGGTTTTCGCTTCATGATCCTGCACCCAGAAAGGGTCGTCAGGAAGATATCGCTGCTCCGTCGGAAGCACGTAGTCGATAAGCCAGCCAAGGCTGACGATGGTCCATTCAACCGTGTTCTGGCTGCTGAGGAGAGAAGCGATTTGACGAACGCCCTCGGCCTCTCCGTAAGGTTGATCTGGGACATCCTCGAAGTTGCCAATCCAGATAGATGGAAACAGCTTCTTGCACGTAGGGATGCTTTTGCACGCTTCCAAGAGCTCCCGGTGGATCTGAACTATGTCTGGCGCACTAAAGCTCACGGTGCAGATCACCGCTTCGCATCCCTCAAGGAATTTTGACATGGATTTCGCAGTGTACTCTATCTCGTACTGCACAATTGGAAGCGATTCGAAATGCTGCTTGCGAGTACGACTAAGAGTGATGACATCGTGGGAATTCGCAAGAAGTGCATCAACCACATAACGGGCGACACATCCGGTTCCGACAATTGCGACTTTCATTGTGTTCTGTTGAGGAGACTTTGAAGTGGGTAAGCTTGTGTCAGGGGTCAGAGTTGATTGATGTGATATCCAGCCCAAGGAAAAAGCACAATATCATGACGCTGCTTTTTATACGTTTCTGGGCAACATGCCTGGCATCGCGGGACTTAGAGAACGACTTCTACATCACTGCCTGATCGGAAATGGTACGCTTCGCGACGGAACCCGGGCGTTGCGAGCGCGCGGACGCCGCCACACAAGGTTGCCGAGGGATGCCTGGCCCCAGAACATTCAATTCCCACGGAAGCGGAACTCGCAAACCCGAAACGCTCCGTGGACTCGAGCCCCGGGCCTTTTTCATCCTCACCCTAAACATTACATAAAAGCCCGTCTTTTTTTTCCTCATTGGCTTGCGCAACGCTGCTCCCTACTAAGTCTACAGACATTGCGCCTCGTTAAAAGCGACTTATCTTGTGTTTATTTGAAATTCAATTTGCAATATGGTAGTTATTGCTCTCGCCGGTGGGTCTGGTGACCTGGGGAAGATATTGTTGAATGAACTTGTCGCGTCCAAGAAGCACGTCTGCTACGTGCTCTCCAGACGGGTAAGTGTGCACCGTGTTGATCAAACATGATTATCCTACTAATTATAAACAGGCCAAACCAGCCGAGGGTCCTGATTCTCCAGAACACTTGGCAGTAGACTATACCAGTGTTGAAGCCTTGACCGAAGTCCTCCGACAAAAGAAAGTCGAGGCAGTCGTCTCAGCATTGAATTTATACTGGGAAGGGGTACCCGCAGCGCAGCTTAACCTGATTCGTGCTGCTGCCCAGTCTGGAACGGTTTCTAAATTCGTTCCCAGTGAGTTCAATTTGGACTACAAGCTACCGGACGAGTAGGTCTTACCATTTCTCGCGGTTGTTACGGAAATATCTTCCAATGCACTGATCGCTTTCTAGCATCCTTGTTTACCCACCTAAATTGCAGCAGGTAGAAGCAGCGGAAGAATTAGCGAAGTATCCGCATCTGAGCTGGACGCTGCTTCGAAATGGTATATTTCTCGACTATCTTGGACTGCCCTACCAGCCTATTCAAACTTCTTTAACGCCACTGTGGCTCTTTCTTGACCTCGACCACAGGATTTGTCATGTTCCTGATGACGGATCACAGACACTTGTACTAACTCACTCAAGCGATGTGGCCAAATATCTCGAGCGCTTGATACGCCTCCCGGGTGAGCAATGGCCCCGGGAGAGTGCTGTCATCGGTAACAAGATACAAGCTAAAGATATCGTTAGTATTGCTGAGAAGGCAACTGGTGAGTTGTGCGAATGGTCCAGCTCATATTCATGTCTGGATAATTGACGCGCATTTTATAGGGCAGAAATTTGAAATCGTTTTCGACTCGATAGACAATATTCGAGGTGGCAAACCAGCAATCTTGCCATCAAATACAAAGCAAGAGGTGCTTGGTGGTGATATGGAAACGCTCTATGCTGTGGTTGCTGGCACAATTCTTGCAGCGGCTGGAAACGGATACGACATTCCGGGCACCGATCTGAGTAACCTCTTCCCGGATGTACGCAAGACATCTATTGAAGACTTTTTGAAGTCATGCTGGGCGCTGAAAACGAAGGCGTGAAAGTGAAAGGGCTTTTCGACCAAAACAATGGGGCTCTAGGACAAATGTTATGCGTTTTCAGTTTGTCCCAATTTTCAACGAGCCATCGTGGAGACGCAAGTCTCGCAGCTGGGACATGACACAATATTCGGATTGGGATAGAGAGCATCTGCTGGAAATCCTGAGTCTTGTATGAGCAGCGAACAAGTAGATTTCGTGTCGACGACTCAACCCAGTATCTCGTAGTACCGCCGAAGGAGATCTAACCTTGCATTTGTAGGTGACGGCTGCTTGGCGATGACTCCTCCTACGGCTTTTACAAGATATTGAACAAGCATATCGGGCTGCCTTCGGTGACACCGGCCACTATCCCTTGGTAATATTGATCGTCAATGCATTTTTAAAGATGCCCTTACCCAGGGGGGAAAAGATAAAGCTGGGAGGGTGGTCTTTTCGAACTTTGAAATACCTTTTTTCTAGACGCAAGCATTTCTCTTGTTTGGTTTGCGTGCTACACATTACGTGAAAGATTTCTCTAATTGAATTTTGAACAAAAGACTTGATTGTACAGTACAGAAGGACTCATCAAAGCAAGCTAAGTGACGGGCGCTAAATTTAGTTCTCGACCCATTGACTCTGTCGGAGGTCTGAACTTCTTCCGACCGGAAACAAGATAAAAAGCGACCGCCAAAGCCAGGAATGCCACCAAAACTATCGATGTGTAGTTCATCGTGCTGGGGGTGACATCCTTGTAGGGAGGGAAGGAATAAAAAATCAAGGCAAATAAGGTCCACAGGACCGCAACAATGTTGCAGACGTATCCGAAACGCCCAAGCCAAAATGGTCCATGTGGAATAGAATCCCGCCCTCGCGCAAGAAGGCAAACAATGCAGAACGAGTAGCAAATATATTGCAATTGAATCAGGCATCCTGAGAAGGCGTTGAAGGCTAGGGAGGAGCCCAGGTACAAACAACCCAGCAATGCAACGAATATGCTCGAATAGACATGAGACCAGAAAGGGGTCTCGTATGGCGCCGGTGCGATTCTCTTGGTATATTGTGCAAATATGAGTCCGTTATCGCGAGCGATACTCCAGGCAAGCCGGGACTGCCAGGTTTGGATACTGAAGACAGCCCCCAAACCTCCGAGAAACAGCATACACTGAAGCATTATAGGCCCTGCAGTGCGCCCTTCGAATATCTGCATAAAGAGGGAAAGAGATGAAAGACCGATGGATGAGTTAGAAACATCCTTGATGTTTTGTATGCAACAGAGCACCGCAATTGCCATAGGCCAAGATAGCACGGCGTTGATAATGACGGTACCAATCAAAGCTTTGGGGATGTTTTCCCGCGGATTTGGGATTTCCTCGGCCATATGTGTCACAGCGTCAAGACAGGAAAATCCCCAGTTGACGCCTAAAAGACCCGTAAGAAACGATATGCTATCAGGCCAGCCAGTTAGATTGGTGAAGTCGATGAAGATGAATGTTGCAGGTTGTTTGACTGGTGCTCGGGCAAGCATCGAAACGAAGCAGATGAAGCTCGCTGCCAAAGAGACTGCCAGCCAAAATCGACTCAGAGCCGGCAATATGTCTTCCCGGCAATTGAAAACAAACATTATGAGGTTGATAGCCTGATAAATGACGAAATTGACCCAGGCGGGCAACTCAATGTAGCCATGTCGAATTCCATACATAGCACTAACCATTTCCGCCAGCGAGACCAGCATAGATGCACAGGCGCACACGGCAGAAGCCCAACTCAAATGGCCAATGACAAATGCACTTGCTTTGCTCCATGACTTGGGAGCCAACACTGCAGCCCAGTAATACTGGCCTCCGGCGCTTGGGTATGCTGAAGATAACTCGGCGAGGCAACAAGCCATGCAAAGAGAGACTAAGTAGATCGCAACCTGGCCCCATATCAACGTCGTTTGTCCACCACTTCCGATAATCACACCCAGCGATAGAATCAAGGCGCTAGGTGCCGTGCAGATGGAATAGCCTATTGCAAACACGCTAAGCAGGTTGAATTTGCGAGGAATATCCACGACGCTACCGATCACCGAAGGGTCGGAAGCGTCGTTGGTATTTAGATTCAACATGTCATCCCGATCACCAAAAGCTATTGTATTTTTGGGATTCTGTGCCACTGAATATTGATCCTCGGGCATTGCGGCGGCGAATCGATCGAAGAAGATTGTCGTATAGGTTTGACACCGTGGTCAGAGAGATCACAAATTGGTGGGCAACTGTCCTGAAAATATGTGTTGCGGAATGCAAGTACGGGACGCCCCAAGTTGTGGTCGGTGGCAATAGAAGAGATCACTACCCAGTAGCCGTAAAGAGTGAGTGTTTACGATCATTCCGGATAGCCTAGAATTGGTTAATTCCTGCTCGTAAAGTTGGATTTCAATGGGAGTGGGCCCTTGGCTAGATTCGGTAACTCTATACGATGTCAATTTCCCCGTTGATTGTCTCGAAATGAATTGGAAGCCCTGGGACTTGGCGAACACCCAAGCGTATAATTTAACAACGCCGAGATTGTCTGACTTCAGAAACGCCACATTCCGTGAAACCATTCTTGCGCTTCAATATGTCTGACCTTGCCGAATCCATCACAGCGCCAAATGGCGTGACGTACATCCAGCCTGTTGGTCTTTTCATCAATAACAATTGGGTTTGTTCCTCAAACAGTCAAATGATAAAATCGATCAATCCAGCGTATGCTTTTCTGCGAAGCCGACTATGCGAATTTGGGTTAACAAATCATGTTAGAACCGAACTTGAAATTGCCTCTGTATATGCTGCCACTGCCAGCGATGTGAACAAAGCTGTGGGAGCCGCACGAGCTGCGCTTGGAAATGATGCTTGGCACGGCTTAGACGGGACCTCTCGCGGTAAACTACTCTCGCGATTGGCGGATTTGGTTGAGCGCGAGCAGAAGACATTGGCGACAATTGAAACAATGGACAACGGGAAACCCTACAAAAACGCGCTCGGTGACATCGCAGAAGTCTTCAATGTATTTCGCTACTATGCGGGCTGGGCAGACAAGCAATATGGTCAGACGATTGAAACCTCTCATTCAACTGCCGCGCAAACCATTCGGGAGCCCATTGGAGTCTGTGCTCAAATCATCCCGTATGTCATCAAACATCTCTCGCTTTTCTGCGGTGAGCAGGCTGCCTATCCGGCTGTGGTTATCCGAAGAAAAAAGTGTTTATCAGCTTACCAGAAATTTGTTCAATTAGATGGAACTATCCGCTCGGCATGGCAAGCTGGAAACTAGGCCCGGCCTTAGCTTGCGGCAACACCGTTGTCATAAAAGCAGCGGAACAAACGCCACTATCTATATTGTATCTTGCGAACTTGATAGTTGAGGCTGGATTCCCACCAGGTGTTGTCAACATCCTGAACGGCTACGGAAAAGAAGCTGGCTCAGCTCTGGTCCGCCACCCCGAGGTGGACAAGGTCGCTTTTACAGGTAGCACCGAAACGGGCAAGGAGATCATGAAAATGGCCAGCGAGAATCTGACAAACATAACGTTGGAGACTGGCGGGAAGAGTCCTCTGATTGTTTTTGACGATGCGTACCTCGACAACGCCATTCAATGCGCGCACTATGGTGTCATGGGAAACATGGGCCAAATTTGCACTTCAACGTCTCGGATCTTCGTGCATGAAGACATTTACGATACATTCTGTCGGCGATTTGTCGACTTCACGGCCAAGATCAGCATTGTTGGCGATCCATTTGAGGTCACCACATACCATGGACCTCAAGTCTCAAAGGAGCAAAGCGAGAAGATCCTGTCCTTTGCCAAGTCAGCCAAGGATGAGGGTGCCGTGATCTTGACTGGCGGCTCGACTGCTACCGACCGCCCGAATGGCAAAGGTTTTTATGTTGCCCCTACCATTGTGGCTAATGTTCATTCAAACATGACGGTGTATAAAGAGGAGATCTTCGGACCACTTGGAGTAGTGATGAAGTTCCGCACGGAAGATGAAGTCATCGCTCTTGCTAACGAAACCAAATTCGGGCTCGCGGCTGCTGTCTGCACGAGAGATATTGCCCGAGCCCATCGCATGACCCGCGAGCTGAGATCTGGCATGGTGTGGATCAATTGTAACCAAGGAAGTGATTACCGAGTGCCTTTTGGAGGAGTCAAGCAGAGCGGAATTGGCAGAGAACTCGGCCCAGCGGCACTGGAGGCCTATTCCCAGCTGAAATCGGTTTTTACCAACCTTTGTCCGGCCGTATAATTGACTGGAACATCGATATTATCATATCAGCTAGTTCGGAGATGAATGAGGTTTGAAAAAAACCAATTGCCTTAGTTGCACAATCTATGGAGACGGAAGGTCGGAAAGTAATTGGTGTTGAATGAATTTTGCGTGAAGAGGGATGGACATCCACACACCCTCCTAATTCTCCGAGTCTTCTTCGATATTGGGGAAAGGGACGATGATCAATCCCTCATGTTTCGTCAAGCATTAGTGTTACAGTTTTCTAATTCCCGTGGCCTCTCAATGAAATGTTGACATGCATCTGATCGCGTGGCTGCTGTGAACGCGAGCAAGTCGGTGCCCCTAAATTCAAACCCCGAACCTCTCATCGAACAACCGTGCATTTCTATTCTCTGGTCACCCTGACACGCCCATTAGCAGCGCTATCAGAACTCCATAACTACTGCTTAACATGTTTAGTGCTTTTCACGATAAAGATGTGAAAGTAGGTCAAATATTTCTGATGATACCATACAGCATTGCGATATCGCAACGATAAACCCCACCTTATTTATTGCACTACCACGGGCCTTCGAGACCGACGATATCTTTTCGACGTAATACCGACTACTTTCCTGATAGCTTATCAGTGATGGCTAGTCAAATCCAAGCGATATTGTGTTGTGAACAGCATTTTGCTACATCTCCTGAACGAGAAAGTCTATTCGGAAAGCATGCGCGCTTATCGCCTCTTGTTGGTGTTTCCAATTGCGATGAAAGTGCTCCAAAAGGATTATCTCTACCCGTATAGCATTTCCGGATATAGCAGAGTGGATACCGGGGAGCGAAACTCCGGCTACGGCTGTAGTATGCTGGCAATGGAGTGCCGACGGCCTTTCTAGCAAACTCCAGGCTTTGTTGAGTTCACTTTTAAAACTCTCGATAGGATCCTTCCAACTTTACAATCTGAAGATTCCGTAGTGTTTCTTAATACAAGACTAGAGTGCCAAAAAAACAAAAACTCCGACTTACACGTGAAAGATGGCCCTGGTCGAAGGTGTGTGAACATGAAACAGGACATTAATGATAACGAAAGACAGCTAAGATGTGAATCTGACGGAGCTAGGTATCTCTCGGGAAGTGGTTGATGCGATTCACGAAGCTGTAACTCGCGATCCCAAACTTCCTAGTGCCGATCCAACAGTATCAGCATGGCAGCTGCCTCCGCATCCTACAATTGCCAAAATCCAGTCATCGACTCTTCCGCAGGTCACTGATTACGTCGTGATCGGTTCTGGTATCACAGGTTGCAGTGTGACTCAGGGTATCCTTGACATGGATCGTCAAGCTCATGTCACTGTGTTAGAGGCCAGAACCTTTGTCAGCGGCGCCACTGGGCGCAACGGTGGCCAGCTCGTATCACCTGTCGGGCGAACATTCACAGAGATGGTTGAGCGACATGGCAAAGAGAACGCGATACAGATGACTCAATTCAGCTTGATGAACGCTCAGCAACTCCGTGAATTGGTTCGCGATGCCGACCCTCAACTGAAAACGGAGAGTGAGATGCGAGATGTGCGCAAGATAATGGCCGTCACAGACAGAGAATCATGGCAGAAGGCCGAGACTTCTCTTGATGCTTTTTGCGAAGCGTTCCCTAGCCAAAAGACATACCATCGCGTTGTGAGTGGCTATGATTTGCTAAAGGTGAGTTGAACCGGCAAAATAGATCCTTTTGGTTATGGCACTCATAGATCTTCAAGAAACATAATGTGAAAGGCGCTATTGGAGGATTTGACCACGAAGCTGCTGCTCTTTCACCTTATCGCTTGTTTACCGGAATCTTTCAACGGCTGTTGGAAGCCCATGCCGACCGACTGTCCCTTGAAGCCAACACACCGGTTATTGCAATCGATCACGAAGAACCGGCCGAACACTCGAGTGAGATATCAAAAGCCTACCCTTACATTGTGTCTACACCACGCGGGCGCATCAGGGCCCGCCATGTTGTTCATTGTACCAATGCATTTGCTGCTCATCTGCTTCCAGCATTGAGAGGACATGTTTATCCATTCCGAGGCACAATGTCCGTGCAAAGTATGGGAGCCCGTTTCGAGAACAAGGGAGACCGCTTCTCCTGGAGCTCGATAGAGCAGACTTCACTTGATGCGACCTCAAATCTCTACAGAAGTGGCCTCATGTATTTACAACAGCACGCTCGCACGGGCCATATTTGGGTGGGCACTGAAACAGCAAATATTCTAGACGTCTTGACTGCCGATGATTCCAAAATATCCTCTGATGCTCGCCAATATCTTCAGAGCTTTTTACCAACTTATTTCGAACAACCAGCGGTCTCACAACCTGAATTAAAAGAGATCTGGACAGGAATCCAAGGTCATACTTCCGATTGCCTTCCACTAGTGGGATTATTGCCGGAATGTTTGACAGCACGCAAAGGAACCGGAGAGTGGATCTGCGGAGCGTACAATGGCTATGGAATGGACAAAGCCTGGTTGTCTGGCAAAGCCCTCGTGGAGCTGATTATGGGGAGAGAAGCCCCAACCTGGTTCCCTCGGTGCTTCTTGATCAATGAGGCCCGATTCCTTCACCAGATGAACACAAAGCATATTTTGGAGAGGTTCAAACAGCTTGCACAGAACGCTCCTCAAACTACGGCCAAGGCAAGTCTTTGAATCTAGGTAAAATTAGGGCCAGCTGTGCTTTGAGCTACATGAGCTTTATTCATCCTTTACTTTGTTATTTAACAGTGTTCGTTCTCATGTTTACGCATGATACATCTGATCTTGATTCCTACAACAACCATTTATATTGAGTACAATTATCATAGTAAGCCTCAAGAGCCATCTTGACTTGCGTCACTCTAAGCCTGTTTACTCCCATTGCCACCTCAAGCAAAACGTGTTCTGTGCTTAAGTTCTTTTTGCAACGTCCAGAACACCGCGAATGTTAACCAGCAAATAAAGTCATTTCGACCTGTCTAATGTTCCTGATCACAATCTCTATTACATCGTAGGACCATTATAACCAGCAGGGTTTCATTCGCAGACTCTTCTTTCTGTTTTAACAAAGGACTGCTATATGTGCGGTGATTGCTTGATTAGAAAAAAATGTAGCAAACGAACAAAACTTTGACACCCAAGATGAGAAAGAGGTCTTAGAGATGAGACCGACCCGTGGAAGCACGCCAGCTATCTAAGACCTTGTTTGAGCCATTCTTTAGCCGGCTCTCTGTTTCTTCGAAGATTAGAGGTAGCCCCGTATCCTGATACGAGACACCACCAACCACCATGTCAGCCATAGCTTTGGCTGCGAGAAATATTTGAGGCATGCCATGACCCGTCCAGCCTCCCATTACAAACAACCCTTCTTTTCCGGGGATTGGCCCCAAGCGAGGCACCTTATCGCACGAATAGCCCATTACTAGACGTCTTAGTACCTTGCTCGTGTCGTGATCTGCAGATGAAACTTACTGCCTGTCCAGATCTCTTGGACTGAAGCGCCACTCTGTTCCCAGCCTCGGAAATGACGCTGCATATATCCATCGAAATACTTCCTTACACCAGTTATAAGGGTACTATCGTCGACATTTCCGTACCACTGGTTCTTGTCTGCGAAGTAGGCCGACCGAGCCCCTCCAACGATGATAGAGCCGTCTTTACGCGGGATGAGGTAGTCAAAGTCCCAGTCGCTGAACCTGAGCGAATAGGTGTTGGTTAGCAAGGGTGCAGGCTTAGGCGTCGTTATGTGGCAGCTGACTGCTCGGTACGGAATGATGCGATCCTTGTATTCAGGGAGTAAGGCCTGCGTGTAGGCGTTGGTCGCGAGAACAATCTTCTTGGCTTTGATGATTCCACGGTCTGTGGATATCTTCCACCAACCATCCGAATCAGCCGCAGTAGACAAGTGCTCGACTCGAGTATTCGTCTGTATGTTCACACCTCGCTCGAGTGCGCGATGGAACATGTGACGGACCAGTTTGTATGGCCATATATGACCTGCGGTGTAAGTGAAGCAACCTTTCGCATCCTTCACACCTGAAACCTGGACGTCAAGAGAGGTGAGGACCTGTACTAGCAGGCATACGGTACGACGAGTGCAGAAAAATGAACATACCATCGCAGCTTCAGTACCACTCGTATACCAGACATCATCCAATGCTCTTATGCCAGCATCTCGCAGACTTTGAATTTCTCTAGTGGCGGCTTCAACTTGCTTCTCGGTAAACACAACATCAGTCGCACGCGTAAGCACCATCTCGCACTGGATTTTCTCCTTCTCGACAAAATTCTTCACGGCACGGACATTGGCCGCTTCGAATTCCACAAGCTCCTCTGCAGCTGCTGGACCAAATTCTTCACCAATGCGAGAAGGGCTGGCGTACAAATCAGGCTTCAGATGGCCTCCTAGGTAAATTCATGGGAATCAGAGATCCTCTTCTCATTTTCTGATGGCTCGGTGAAGAATTTGGACTTGCTTCTTGATTACCATTTCGTCCGGTGGCCCCCGAACAAAGCTGACGGGCCTCGATCACTACGACTGAGGGATGCTTTGGATATGAGTCCAAGATATGCGTTACAAGAGACGCAGCACTGTAGCCACCTCCAATAATCACAATCGCACTTTCAGATGGAAGGTGATCCGTGGATCTGATATTGTCGATGTCCCCGTCTCCGTCCGTCCAAAAGGTTGGCATCCCGTTTGGATGCGGGAATTGACTGCGGCTCATGATTGTAAGGGCACTGCGGAATAACTTCAGGTTGTATTTGTCTGGGCGTTGACTGCTTGCAACTGGATCAAATGTCACAAGCATTGCTTGCTAGCTCGCCAGCTATATGGAATCGCATAAATGGATGATGCAATCACCACCTCTTGGGCCTTTAGCTTCCATGGTCTTGTTCCTTGCGCCACCTTCGACCAGTATTCCTCGTACTATACTTCCTCAATAGGCATATCAATATGCCACTAATGACTTCACATCGCTATGGCTCCATTTTCCTTCTGTGGAGGTGTGACCTTACGTACTACTACTAGGTAGGTAGGTAAACGTATAGACTTTCCTATCTGGGGGTTTGGCAATTCATTACGTAAACGGTTATCAGATCGGACCCCAGTCACCCGGACAGGCATCTTATCGCCACCCACAGCGATTACAGCCCCCACCGACTCGTAGCCTTTCTAAGTGATTTGGATGAGACGTGATCTCCGCACGGAACCACGAGCTGGAAATGTCAATTGGGGGTTGCCTAGGATCCTTCGCAATGCCAGTCGTGATATTTGCTTTCAGAGCTGAGGCCGCCTTTAGCTTATCAGATGATAAGCCCCTCCCTTGGGGTAAAGAGCAAAAATACGCCTTCTCACACGCAACATTACGAATTCATGTAGCAAAGTCGTGCTCAAAATGTAGAGCAAGTCATCTCCTATTGAACCATGCTGCTGGTAGCGTCTAGGTTGTAAGAGCGTGGAAGCAACGATTGAACTTAGGTCGCTCGGGAAGCCTGGAGTAGTGCAGCACAGATGTTAGCCTTCCTTCCGTTTTTGACAGTAGAATATTCGGTGAGGCATGTTAATGAGAAATGATGAACAGAGGCCACGGGCAAGACGTGTGTGGTGTAGATTTCAAGTCCATGAGAGGTCGACAATGAACTTTCCCAAGTAGAATGATTTCCGTGGGGAGGAAATGTACCCATGGATTTACCCCGCATTCCAAGGCTTCATTCACGTGTGGGGCCCGATAAGGCTACAGCAGGTGATTCGCCAGATGTCAATTGCTGACTTGGAAGATAAGTTTCCTATGCGTCTTCGTGTACGCCCGAGGCTCTCGTCATCTCATCTTCAACAGCAACACATCCAGCCATGTCTACAAGAAATTATCATTCAAAGTCCCGTGGAGGCTGTTCCACCTGCAAATCAAAACATGTGAGTCTGCATGGGAATCGAGAGCAAAGTATCATATGGCCCAAGTTGTAGCTTACGATGCTTCGGCTTAGTTGAAATGCGATGAATCCAAACCTTCTTGCAAGAGATGTCAAGAACGCGGAGTCATTTGCACCGGTTACACTCAAAGCATCAAATGGCCCGCAAAAAACCAGTTTACTCTAGGCATGGTCGGCCAGAGTAAGGCACGACCAAGACATCAACAGTCCATAGCAAAAAAAGGTGCCGGCGGGAAACCCTTCAGGCTCTTTGAAAATCCCAATGTCGAAGACAACATATTCTCAGGGCTGGAGAATCTGAGAGATGAAGACCTTGGTAATGAAGGCCTATGGGTGGACTCTTCTTTGCTCAACGGCGAAATCGACCTTTCGGCAACCTCGGCGCCTTTCCCTTTGCTGACTGGCACAGTGGGCTGCTCTCAATTAACCGATGACCAATTTACCCATCTCACAACCTCAGAATTCACGCAGAGTGCCTCACAGATCAATCTCGTTCCTAGGAGCAGTCCTATCATGACCCCAGTCGACGACTACCAGGGTCAGAGGCCTGTAAAGGCTGTTAGTGTGCCCAGGCCTGCTCTTCGTCACCTATCGCACGAGGAAACAGAGCTATGCTCCCATTTTTTCAAGGTCGTGATTCCACTATTCTGCGTCTGGGACAACGTCATCAATCCTATGCGGACCATGATTGATTCCCTTTGGCAGCATTCAGCGCCTCTACAGCATGTCATTCAAAGTATGAGTGCTGCTTGTTTGTCCAAGTCGCTCCCTCGAATGAAGGCAATTGCTTCTCTGGAACATAGGAAGGCATGGGCTTGTCTTAAAGACTGCTCCAATCAAAGTTTAGCCCAGGACGATCGACTCATATCTGCATGGCTCATTGCTCACACATATTCATGGCTACATCCACAGAACCTCGGCCTCGACATCTTCGATCGTATTAAATCTATCGTGTTCAATATCGACTTGCGTGAGCACAACATTGAAACATCCTTCGGATTCTTTCAGAGTGCTATGATCTATTCCGACATGCTTCTCGCATTCATGCGAGGAAGACCTGTTCCCCCCGCGCCACAAGTTGGACTTGACTCTTCTTATCAAGATATTACGGAGCCATCTCACCCGTGGCTCGGTATCTCGTCCGAGACTGCTCAGCTTGTCACAGAGGTGGGGTATGTGATTTACGAACAATGGAGGAGGCAATATTCGATCAATGGTTTCCTAGAGGATGCAGAGATAGACGGCTTCCGAGCCTGCCTGAAACAAGCCAGATGTATTGAAAGACAACTTCTGAATTACACGCCCGGTCAGGCAATTGTCTCTGTCACCAGAGAATCAAATACGAATCCGATGGACTTGCAGAAAACGGATGAAGCGTACCGTTACACAGGACTGTTGCAACTCTATCGCGTATTCCCAGATCTACTCGTGGAGCGCTACACACCATGGGATAAAGCGAATTTTCTTTCGGTGGGGCCCCCAACTTCGCGGCCTACCAGGCAAGAACAGAATGCTTGGCTCGCCAACCTCGCACTTGATATTCTCGACAAGATTAGTACAATACCCGTCGAGTCTGGCGCGCGTTGTCTGCATCCATTCGTGTTTGTCGCCGTATCGGGTGAACTTCGGTTTGAATCATCTAGCAACGCAGAAGAGACCTTGATGGATACCAATCAATTTAGAGCATTTTCGACGAGTGATACCAAGTCGGCTATCGAGATTGCTCAGGCGCGACAATTCATTCGCGCCAAAATGTCGCTCTATTCTGAGATATTGCCGGTACCCAAAATAGGCCATATCTTCCAGCTGATTCTCAAAATTTGGAGCGCCATGGATGACAAACCAGGGTTCATCTTCTGGCTGGATATTGTTCACCGTGACAACTTGCATACCCTTTTAGGCTAAATGCATGTCAAAAGGTCGCGGTTTCAGAGCCTGATATTGATCTCTGTGCCCAAGACATTCTCTAGCCCGTTCTATCGCGGCACTGGGAATGAGATACTGCAGATGAACATATTGCTGCTGTCTATCAGTGTATGCTCTGGATATCCGGTCTGATGCCTAAGTTGCATAATAGCTATTGGACGGCAGCCACCCACTCCCAGGCTGCAAACGGCCGACCAGCCCTTCCAACCTTCGCAGTTATCCGCGAAGGAAGATCTAAGAAGTGTTTCTGCCTGAGGCATATGTCCCGCGATTCATAACATTCATCGAGGGACCGCGGCCACCGATAAAGGCAGTGGCTGCCTCGCAAATTTGTTCGATCAGCAACAATACCTTAAGGCAACATATTGGCACCTTAGGCCTCGCGAGAACTATTCGTTCATCACACTACTTCACTACTCCGGCCCTTATATATGGAAACAGCTTTCCAGCTTGCGTCTTGACGAGAATACACATGGCAAATTGTGTTTTGAATTTCTGCAAATAAAGTAGATTCCTTCAAGATCTCACGGGGAACTGTCCCCCGGCCGTGAGGGTGCCACATTCACCTCAGAGCCACCCATCTTCTTGCAATGCATGCGGCGACGAGGAGGAAGAAGAGACATGATTGTGCGCCGGGGATGTATACTCGGCGTTGGTGCTCCGGGTTGGGCCTAATGTGGACAAGGAGATGACCACTATTGTGCCCCAAAACTGCTTTATTGGATCATGATGGCGGTTGTTCCTTTGATCACCCTTCATACAAGAATCTTAGTGATTAGGACAGGGAAGGAGAATAAAAGGATCGGCGGAGAAGGGAAAAATCAACGTAGAAGATATTTTGGACTTACGCGCAAAGCATAATCGCCATTGTATTCGACACCGCATAGGCCTGCTATTCGAAGTGCAGTGCTATGATGGTAGCGATCATACTCCTGCCCAACAGAGATTGTATAGTCATATATCTTACGCCCTTTTCTGTAAGTTGATTGCTTTTGCCTTTTTTTTTTGTCTCGGCTGTAGAGGAAAGCTCCAACCCCAGAGCACTGGTCCGACCGTCAGCTTCTTGCTCGGGGGGCAGATGCAGGTTCTAGTTGACGGGAATAGGCGAGCAGAAGATGAGCATGTGCCAGTGTAATGAGCCTGAAGAGCATGCCCGCCAGCGTGGTGCCCGTTTTACACACGGCCAGATTCATCAGCGTCGCTTCGGCGGTGTCGGGGTTGCAGCGCATGAACTTGGGCGCCATGACGCACATATACACGAGTCTCACCATGGCCATACAGGCGTAGCAGGTCCAGCGCAGCTATTTCTGGATACCGACGAGCTCCATATACATCAAGAGAATCGGCACCTTAGTCGTCCAGAGCTTAAAGGCGATGAGCACTGTGATGACCACGGCCATGCATTTGAGCCAGTTGAGACAGTTGGCTGGGTATATAAATCCTGGCATAATCCCCGTGATTATCCTCCTCTCGAGGGGAGGTAGTATCCGTCAGTCCTGATCGCTTGTTGCTCTGTGTGAAAATAAGCCCCAGAACTCACGCTGAATAATAATATTGTTTATAGAGAAGGCGATCGTCGCGAATGTCAATCCGGGGAAGGGGAGATATGTAAGCGGGCAGAGGAGATTGAGTGCAACTTTCAAATATCCTTTGGACTCTTTCAGAGTGCTGCGCGGTCTTTTCTTGGTTATTGGAAGAACCATACAGTCTGCAATGAGCCGTTTCTTGTGTACTTGGCAACCCATCCAGCATCGGAGAGCCACAAAGCCCGCACACAGGACAATGAGAAGCGTCGTAACGGCCACATAGGCGTTGGTGATGAAGGTACGTTTGGTCGACATACTCCCGCTGTTCACTGTCAAGGCTTATGGACAACTCGGCAAAGGCTTTTGACGATCAGAGGACGGGGAAGCAATAGGTAAAGGTTAAAATATAAAAGTTTCATTTACAGAGCAAATGTAAGACCTTGGTTTATTCTGCACCATTAACAGAGAGGGCCGTACGCATAGGTTAGACGAAGGTCAAGTGTGAAGAGGGACGATATTAGGCCTGCTTGATTTTTGCCGCGGCCCAAAAAGCCCTTCTCAACATCTACCTAATGTCTCATGGCTCCAAAAGTCCCTCTAGCCCCTTGTCACACAGCAGATCCACTTTAGCCCACCTTTGCAAGATACTGCCTCTTGGTATCTATAATGGAATAACAAACAACTTGCTACTATAGCCAAAAGCTCATGCGTGAGTTCATCTTCAAGCAGTTTATATATTAAATGACAAACATCTATACAGAATTGCTAGATATGATAAAATCGGTATATAGAAAACTAACGGTGAGCTAAAGAGTTAATTCATTAACTAAATTTAAAGATCAGCTGGTGCGGCCTAATGTTCACTACTCAACTTACACACTAAGACAAATTAGAACAAGGAATCAATATCGCTATTCTACATAATTACAATATTTCTTCTTCTTCTTCTTCTTCTTCTTCTTCTCCTCCTTCTTCCGATACTTGCTTACATATAGGAAAGAGAACTAGAAGTTATTGTATAAAAGAATGACGCCATTCTACGGCTTCTAAGAAACATGTTTAAAATCATATCTCGCCGCTAGTTGCTAGATCTGCTTAATATTTCTGGTCCCATAGCTTCCCAGAGGTTTTTGTATATCGCGGTAGCAAAGCTTCTATATTCAATATCTAGAAAATAAATTCAATTCCAATCAGAAACTATACAGTTTTTGCTATAGTCTCAATACTTTTCCATGTTTTAGTATTATCACTTTTGTTCTTAAAATATTTATAAAAAACAATCCATTCTATCTAAACTGGATTGAATCGGTACACTACTTCAAAGCATTTTAAAACCTCTACTATACTTTTTATAATCTTTGTCAACTTGGACATCTGTTTCACCAAATAGCTGAATAATATAATATAGCATCGCGCCCGTTGGGGGGATTTTGCTAATCTTTGTTGAATATGAGTTATTTTTCTTCGAAGATCATGTAAAATCTAGATTATAATTGTGCAGATGTATTGCCTGTATAGATATACAGTAATGTTGGTAAATACCAAGAATATGTTTTCAGCTCCTGACATGCACTTTGGGGCTGTTTGTTGGCTAGTATGAACAATGTCAGGTTCCAATTTGATACTCTATTGCTATTGGCATCCTTGCTCAGAAAATGCAAAGTGGGCTGTGGGGCTCTTCGGTAAGTAATCTTCGTCTCATTCTAAGGGATGAACACTACGATGCACCAGAACAATAGCTGTCTGTTTTTCCTAGAGAGAAATTGCGGGGCTCCAGCCCTTACACTCGATTGCAGTTTATACCCGTATTCTCCTTGAGTTTTCACTTCCCTGAAGCTCGAACCAACTCATTCCCACCAACACCCTTGGGCAGCCGGTTTGTTTCTCACATCCCCGATACCATGATCCCAAAACCGATGGCCCTTGTCTCATCTACGCACAACCCTCACAGAGCTGGCGACTTCACCTCTTCCTCACCGTCGAGCTGCGGGCTGGCCTGTGCACGGCACATATCTGCGTCTTCCAAAGTGACCTCCTTCCACGCCCACGCGAACGCCCAGACCAGGGCGGAGAGACAGACCGCCACGATCAACATGAGCTTGTACGTCTTGCTGTACGCGGCGTTGATGGCGTCGCGCACGGCACTGCCGACGGGGTACGCCGTCTGCACGTTCAGATCCTCGTAAATCTCGTCGACGAGGGGGATCTGTGCCTCGTTTGCGGGCAGATCCCGGCGCAGCATACCGGGGAAGATCGCCTGCCACATGGCCGAGCCGATGGTCGAGCCGATAGCCCTACCTAGGTCGGATACCATGTTCTCCACGGCGAGAACGGCGGGGAGATGTGGTGACGAGGACGAGGAGGAGGCGACGGTCGCCATCAGCACGACCGGGAACAGAAGGGCCATGGTGCCGAAACCGAGGGAGACCAGGATCTGACACAGGACCACGTACCCGATGCTCGCGCTGGCGCGGCGGAAGCGGATCATCAGCCCGACGCCCAGCACGATGACGGGGGCGCCGAAGTAGATGGCCTGCGGGCGGACGCGGCCGTACCGGCGGAGGAGCAGGCCGACCAGCAGCGCCCACAGCGAGGCGCTGACGGCCCAGACGTTGGTGACGTACGTCGCGGCCAGCACGCTCAGGTCCCACACCACCACCAGCATCGAGTAGAAGTAGCTCTCCCACACGTACGAGGCGGTGAACATGGCGAGCACGGCGGCGTAGGTGACGACGATGTTGCGGTGGCCGAGGAGCCGCCACGGGATGACGCCGACGGCGGCCCAGTGCCGCTCGTAGACGCCAAAGGCCACAACGAGCAGGCCCCCGACCACCAGGAAGCAGACGACCAGCGGCGCGCGCCACTGCCCCGGCTGGTCGGCGGCCAGACTCATCCCCAGCAGCAGCAGGGCCAGCCCCGTGCAGAGCAGCAGCAGCCCCACCAGATCGACCTCCCGGATGTAGTGGGCCAGCCGCTGGCGATTGGAACGCGGGACCGGCGTCGTCGCCCCTCGATCCTCCTGCTGAGCGTCACTGTGGAAGAGCAGCCATGCGAAGGGGCCTGCGACGACCGGGACCACAATGGCGAAGACCCCCAGCCCCCACCGCCACCCAACGGTGTCGAGCACCGCCTGCGCGGCCGGCCCGTACGCCCAGACGGTGAGGATGTTCGGGGAGGAGGCGAAGGCGATCCACCACGCGCGACTCGCCAACGGCGCGGTGTCGGCGATGAAGATGGTCACGCTGAAGGTGATGCCGCTGGAGCCCACCGTGAAGAAGATCTGGGCGGCGCTGTACATCTCGACTGTGGTGCACGCCGCCATCAGGACCATCCCTACCGTGGTGCACAGGACGCTGAGCGCGAAGGCGGGCGGCCGCCCCCAGAGTTCGAGCAATTTGGCGTAGGGCAGCTTCATCAACCCGCCCAGCAGGCTGGAGAGGATGGTCGTGGTCGCTGTCACGGAATGCGCCGCGAAGGAGCTGGTCACGTATGGCGTGAGGGTTTGGATGATCCCGCTGGCGAACGATAGCACGAAGTTGAGCATCCAGATCCTGGTTTAGGGGGTTTGGTTAGCGTTCGCTTCCAGGAACGGTTAACCCGAGGGGGGGAGGGGGGTTTCTCACATGATGTACGCTGCAGCCAGTGTGCGTGGGCTGAGCTTGATGCAGCGGTGTCGAGCATCGGTCTGCCGAGGATGAGCTTTGGAATGGCTTCCGTTGTTACGGGGGCTGCTGCTGTTGCTAGGGCCAGAGGTATCACGGGGAGATGAGGCCCGACGCAAACCAGCCATATGAATGGAACTCGAGGGTGCATCCGCTTTGCACATCATCTTCTGGGCTGCCCTCAAACCTCACGGGACAGAAATCGAGTAGATGCAGGGTATGGCGGCGAGCTCAACCCTTCCAGAGTCCGTTGTCGAGGTTCATCAGTTCCGTTGGGTCTGCCGGGTGCAACGCCTGAATTCTATATACTGGACGATGTTCAGTGCTTGCGCACAACAAGACCGGCCAGCGAACTTGTCGCCTTTTGCCCAAAGGTCCAACCAAAGTCCACAGCTGAGCTGCAGGACTGCAGGACCCGACATCAAAACTGACGAGCTTACCTAACAATCAGCGCACGGTGGGTCTCGCTCCGTGGTATCCAGCAGGCTTTTCTCCAGGGCATGTTCAGTCATGATATGATACGACTCGCCGGTGGCCTTTGGACCCCCCGAGGAGAAGATTGCGGAGGTGCTTCCCCGGCAAGCTGTCGACAGTCATGCCGTTTATTTGAGTCCCCGTCGCATGGACAGTCTTCGATCGGCTGATGGCTGGTCAGGGAATCATGTAGACCCTAAGAATTCCTTGCGAGGAGAACTGTAGCTTCGACAATGGCAGCTCATCAGCGTACCTCTGTGAAACTTGCCACAGGTTTTATCTAATTTAGATGTTCTGCTGGTGATTCGAGATAGACCGGATGGTATGGTGGGAATTGGTTAGAGGAGTGGGGGGTCTAGAAATGGAAAAGCCGGGACCTGATGGACTGTGACGGGGAAGCAGCCTCTCGGCCATGCTCCACCATTTCGCGGAACTAAGCTTGTTCTCACTGGTCAGATTGTATTATCTGTGCATGCAGTGGGTAAGTTAAATGGTGTTAGTCATCGGAATGTACGCGCTGCCACGCTGGCGACAAAACGGGGATGGGGAAACTAAGGTAAGTGTACCCCAAGACGAGGTCAGTAATGGACTCACCTGCATCAGAGCCGATACTCGTCGGTAGCTAGGACTCCTAGCACTGATATACACCTATCTTCCGTGCGCTTATACTGCGTGGCCTGCATACTAAAGGGTGCCTCTGTGCTCGAGATGGAGCTGAAACCAACTGCATTGTGCTCATCTTGGCCTACTGTAGGGTGGTGTCTATGTCGAGACCTGTGATCGCATCATACTTGTAGGATTGTGTAAATACAGCATTCCCCGTCTGCCGATTCACGCCCTCACACCCTATCCACCATTGGAGGCAGCTGGCCACTTTCGACCAACTGCCGAACTTCCTTACAAGACCGTGAATATTCTTCACGCGTGAGAGTCGGAGTGTTGTACTCCAACGCAATCCCTAGCACGCGCATCTTTTGCTTTAATTGCTCCATGCGATCCCATGGATAATCGTCCGGGTCTACATAGCCTAGCCAATCGATATACGGCACGAACTCGATCCGAATCGTCCGCAGCGCCTGGCCTTTGCCCGCCAAGGCGCCCTCGGCAAACGCCAGCAGCCAGCGCGCCTGTGGCTCGTCGAACCCCAACAAGCCTGGCCCCCAGAAATCTCCGTAGCTGATCAGGTCCCAGACAAACGTCCGCACTGTCGGGCTTAAGAGCTGATCAATCGCTGCGGCAGGACGCCAGTAAACGCGGGGATGCGTCTCAGACATGACGTGGAAGGGCAAGCAGACGACCGTGTGCAAGTTGGGGAAAGTGGAGGCCCGGAACTCCAGGCCCAGGGCGTAGAACGGGATTGCACCGAAGACCATGCGGCGGAGAGTGTGGGGGTGGGCCTGCAGCCAGGGATAGAAGACTTTGACGGTGGCGGGTGTGTGCGGGATTCCGTTCTTGAGGAGCTCGTCGAAGGCCAGGCTGAACTCAACCAAGCCGTAAGCCGCATCATCCTATTGCCGATAAGGGGTAGCGGTTAGCCTGCGTGGTCTTTGGCCTTCGAGATCAGAGGTATTTTGGGGAGACGGCCTCTAGCGATGTGAACGAACCAGGAAAGACAGGAGGAAAGGGGGAGCGAAAAGGAAAAGAATGATATCGGGACCAATGGAAGGAGAGAGACGGACCTGTAAAGCAGCGCAACCCTCGTGGGCCTCTCTTCTGATCGCCGACGGGGTTGTCGGGTCTGTGCCGGGCAACGCACGCAGCTCCGCATAGCCCTGCAGCTGACATTCAAACCGGCCCCCGAAGCCGTCACGAGGTTCATTGATAACGCCCATCAGCTCCACCCTCCGTAATGCTGGAAGGTGCCGGAGAGCATGCTGTAGGAGCTCCCATTGGCCGTTTCCGATAGACTGTCCAGGCTCGAGTTGTGATTGGAGGCGTTCCTGGTCCTCGGGCGACCAAACCACCTCTCCCTGGATCCTCAGCGTGTAGACCTTGGCGCCGCAAAAGAGGCTTAACACATTGGCTGCAGCCGCATAGTCCTCGAGTGAAATGCAGGTCTTGGTCCGATCGCGTTGTAGGACCAGGACAAGAGATCGGACGGGCAAGAGTAGGCTCGGGTCGGATTGCAAGGAGCGGTAGAGGCAGTTCGTTCTTCTTCCAGACGGGTAGCAAAACTCCAGTTCGTGATACAGCAGGGGAACTGTGAGGCGGTAAAATTGCTGACAGGTGAGGAGAAGGGCAATGATGCCGGTACCTGAACGCAGGATGCCGAGTCGCCGTTCGAAAGAAATCCGGCCCAGAATAAGGCCGAGGATCTGGCTCAGGATCTCGGGAGGGAGATTGAGGATGGATGACCGGGGCATTCTGCTTCACGCTCAACGTGGGGTTGATGAGAGAGAAAGAGATGGGGAGGGAAGGTGCGAGACACGAGTAGAGTCAGACTGTCAGTCACGCAGCACTGATTATTTTAATGAATTCAGTTGTGATAAATGATGCCCAACTGGTCAAGCACGGCTGGCTGCTGAGGTTGCCTGTATTCACAGAAGTTTGGAGGGGACTGGGACTGCTTGAAAAGAAAAAAGAAAAAACGTCAGACGGATGGGAAATGATGATGTATGCCTTACACCACTTTTGAAGAGTAACACGCTCCGCTAGTGAATTCTAGATAGTGAGATAGTTTCTGTTGGATCATTCACTACTATCTCCCCCTCGTACTTCTCGCCCAAGGCTTTTTGAGTTGCAGCAGCGTATTGTATTCACTGATTCACTGATTCACTGATTCACTATGTTACACTGCTATCGCAAGCCAGCATCCTCACTCTCCCCAAGCTTCCTCTTCTCTCTCTTACTCTCTCTCTTCCACCCATCCCCTACATTGGAGAACTCCCCACTCTTTAACATTTCAAGGCCTTCCAGCTCTCGTCACTTCAGCTTGCCAACCACTTCCTCTTAACACTCAGAGGTCTCCAGAACAGATAGAACCTGAAGTATTCATCAGAAAGAGAACGAACGAAAGCAACCTCGCATGGCGAGGAAGATCATCGGCATGTTGCCGAAGGAGGAGGCTGTGAAGCCCTCCAGTATTCCTCCAGTGGCCTCCGGACTTCCGTACGTCTTACTCACCCAAGTAATGCATGTCCTGTCAAGCTAATATATGGCCTGCAGATTCTTCGCAAGCAAGATGGTCAACCTCAGCGTCGAACCGGACGTCCCCATCTGCATCCACACCGACCTTCTTGCTGCCAAAGCCCCAAAGTTCCACCTGTCCACGATCCGCGACAACAGACTGGCCATCCTTGCTCGTTTTGTTGAATGGGCCTACACCGGCTACTACACCGCGCAGTACGATAATACCAAGCTCAACGTTGGCGTGGGCGAAATCCTTTCTGTAATCGATTATGCGACCTTACATATCGATATGATCGCCTTTGCAGACAAGTACGAAATCTCCGAGCTCGTCGCCTTGGCTCAGGACTATCTCAGCGCGGTCACTGAAGATTTTTTCGAGAACTATCCCCGACCCTCCAAGGTCTCGGTTTTTGTGAAAATCTGTGCTATGGCCGTTGCGGAGCTAGGCGCGAGCCATTCAGCCTGTCGGAATCTCGCCCGTTTCACCGTCCGCAACTTGGACGTCGTGCGGGCGGCCGACATCTTTGACTCGTTTCTTGCAGACCATCCCGAGTTTGCGGTGGCCATGGTGAAGTATTTCGAGGGGCCAACTGCTGGCTATGAGGCTGATTCTTGTGGTTTGGGTTCTGGCCGCGATTTAGATAGCGAAGATGCTCTTTCTTGGCATCCCGATTCCTTCGTCGTGCGTCGTCGCGCTTCCGAGGGTGGGCAGAGTCGTTCGGTCTCAGACATCGATGATCCCTTCCGCGGGTGGCCTGTTTGTGCTCCTTCGGGTTCGACTGGGAATGATAGGAAAGCCTGCGAGGTTCCTTGGTAAGGTCTGTTCGCGGCACTCGAGGATCTGAAGATCTCCAGTCTGGTACATATTGGGATGGTTGAGATTATGGTGCGCTTGGATTGGGGTTGTCTTGCAATATTGCGTTACTTGTGATTTAGTTGCATTTGCTGAATACATTGCCTTCGAAGAGAAGGTCATTCCCATCCCAAAGTCTGCCTGCTGAATCACAGCGTGACTATACGCTTATTCAGTACGTTGGTCAATCAGCTAACCAGAGTAACGGCCCCCCCTGGACATTGCTATCGAAAATATTCTAACCTTGTGATGGTTAAAACCTGCGAGCAGAAACAAAACAGATAATTTTGTAAAATTGATGTTGAGCCCCTCAGCCACCTGTTTACTTCACCCACCCCAGAAGCCATTCACTCACCCACCTCTTCACCTCTTCTGGGAGAGGCCTACACCCCTCATAACTTCCCACATCACCAACCCAGGAACCAACCCAGGAACCAACCCAGGAACCAAGCTCAGTAGATCTTCTCTTCCATAACTTCTTCTTTCCCACACCACCACCTTAATTCTTTGTCCCAGCACACCTTCCCTCCCGAGAAACACCCCCTTTGTCTCATGCTTAAGAACAAAGATCCCACCCACTTGACAATCCACCATCCTTTGTTACCTCCACCCACATTATCAAAACAAGGCTCGTTGTTCGCACAAAGAACCCAAAATAGCATCACACAGCACTACACAACCCTCGAAACAGAGTGGAACGGAGTGAAACATCGAGTACTTTTCTACAACATTTGACATCGCTATCGCAACAAGATTCACAACATAATCTTTACTCCACATCATCAACGTAACCTCTACCCACATCATCGACAACCTATCTCTCTCCTGCACTCGACACACACACACACTGCAGACCAGTATTCCTTCATCATCAACACGTTATCGTTCTAGATTCAAACAATAAACATCAAAATCTGTACCTCTCATCTCCTCTCGTCTCATCTTTTCCCACTCGCCTGTTTACCCAGACGTACGCGTCGCTGAATCTTCACTCTACACTAGATCCCCGAGATCCGACTCGGTGGATATAATCAACGTTCATCACAACCCAGAAACCAAGCGTTTCTACACGCTACACCGACCCATCACACTCCCAAATCGAATTCTTTCTTGGTCACTAGAGAGAAGAAATGGCCCGTCCATCGAAACAGAAACGCGCCGCGAGGATGCGGGCGAAAGTGAGGCGCGCGGCACTGCAGAAGCAGACACAGTCGCCCCAGAACACAGAGAACCAGCACTCTGCCGAGGAAGAGATGCAGGTTACGAATGAGGATGAGTTCCATACACCGATGAACGATGAGAATCATATGCCTGTGGGGATGTCCGCTCAGATGCTTGAGGCCGACTCCGCCAGCGAGAACCAACATTCACAAACTTCGGAGCAGGTGATGCAGTCTTTGAATAATGCCAACGTCACAGGGGGAGTGAGCGTCCGCGCAGCACAAGACGAGACAGAACCCGCAGATGAGAACGAAGGTCTACAATTCTCTACACAGGTTACACAGCCTACAAATGATGCAAAGAAAGAGACTACGGATGAAGTGAGCGTGGTCAGTAGACAGCGCGAGGACCACGCGATCGATGATGAAACTCAACAACACGCAAACCAGCAGACAAATCAGCAGACAGATCAATCGAAGTACATCAAGAAGGAGACGGAGGCCACCACACAACATGAGACGAAACTCCCCACCAATCCTCCCCAAACCATCAAGCAAGAGACACAACCTCCGACCGACACCGAAGAAACCACCGAGCGAGTAAGCATGCTGGCAAAGAAGCGCAGAAACCGCCCAGTCCCAGTGCCAGCACCGCAACCCGCCCCAGAGCCTACACCAACATGCAAATTCACATCACCGACGACCCTCGCCCACCCCAAGACCCAACCCACAATCGCCAACCCACCACCCCCAAAGGCCCCAAAACGCAAAGCCTCAGAGCCCGCCGAGAGCATCGACCTCGGCTCGCTCAAGAAACTGAGCCCCAAGAAACGCAAAGCCCGAGTCGCTCCCGAGATTGTCGATCTATCTTCACCCAAACCCGCTTCGAGAGAGCACGGACAGAGGCCAAGCCCCAAGAACCTCCGGAAGCGCAAGCCCGTCGATCTGCCCGAGACGATCGATCTCCGCTCGCCGATCAAACGTGCGCGGATCTTGGCCTCCACGTCGCCTCGCAGGACCAGAAGTTATACGAAGCAAGCTGTTCACCCGCCGCAGACGCAGGCTAAACCCAACGGAGACTCTCAGAAGGGGAAGGGGGGTAAATGGGCCCGGGTGGAGTGGGCGGACCGAGACACCCGCAAACAGACCTCCGTTCCGCAGCAGGACTCGACCAGGATAAAAAAAGAGGAACAACCGAACCGCATCCTCCGTGATAGAAGCCAGATGCGCAAACCAGCACACGCCTACGCCGACTCCCAGCCCAAGGCTCAAGTGAAAGTGAAGCGCGAACCGACCTCGCAACCACCCCAAACTCCTTTCCCCGAGAACGAGAACGAGAACGCAACCCCCTTCTACACGCCCCTGCAACAAGCCCTCCTCTCCCAAACCCAAGCCGTGACCAACGCGACCTACGAGGTCCTCGAACGCCGCCTCGCCAGCACCCAAGCCACCGCCGCGCGTCGCGCCCGCACAACCCTCGCCACCGAAACCGAGACCGACACCGAAACCGACACCGACATCGACGCCGCGCACGACCCGATCCCGCCCCTGCCCCTCGGCCGCGTCCTCAACGTCGCCAAATACCTCGACACAAACGTCCTCTCCCGCCTGACCCAAACCTGCAAAACCCTGTACCGCCAATTGACCCACGAGCTCCAACTCCGCCAGGACACGACCTCCATCCCGGACAGCGCCTGGCAAACGGAGATCCGGCTGGGCCTGTCCGACGCCGAAGGCCGACGGACCGTCGAATGGCTCCCGGGAACAGGATACTACCCCGGCCCGATGGAGCTGGCCACACAGCACGGTCGCGTCGACGACGTCCGGGCATACCTCCTGATGGGGGCGGACCGCAACTGCCTGAACGCGTACGGCATCCGCCCGCTCCGCTGGGCGGTCGCCACGGGCCAGCTGGGGGTCGTGCGACTCCTGCTTGAAGACGAAGCGGACCCGAACCTCCCCGACGAAGACGGCGCGGGGGGCGCGCTCGCCGGCCCATTCGTGGGGCCGGGCACGGAGACCGAGACGTTCATCGAGACCCTCCTGGACGCCGGGGCACAAATCACATGCATGGACGCCTTCACGAACCTGTGCCACTCGCGCAAAGCGGCGGAGTACCTCAAATACGCGCTGGCAAACGGCAGCGCCAGCGCGCTCGGCCGCCTACGGGGCGCCGCAGGGACGACGGTGCTCCACGTCGCGGCGCAGACGGGCGACAAGGCCATCGTGAACATCCTGCTCCACGAGACGGAGGGGGTGGCCATCGACGCGGTCAACGACCACGGCCAGTCGCCGCTGCACCTGGCGCTGCGCGACGGCAACGAGGCGACGGCGCTGGCGCTGATCGACGCCGGCTGCGCGCTGAATCTCGCCGACAATTTCAACCGGGATGCGCTGGCCCTGGCGATCGAGAAGGGGTACGTCGAGGTCGTGCGCGCGATGCTCGACGCGCCCCCCGCGGCCCGGGTGGATTTCCGGGCCACCCGCAAGTACGGCCATCGGCCCTCGGCGGAGATGACCCATCTCGAGGGCGCGTTTTTGTATCGCCGGTTCGGCATTATGAAGCTGTTGCTTGTCGGGAGGGTGCATGTCGTCGATGAGGCGTTGCAGAGGCGGTGTCGCGAGTTGGCGAGGACGGATCCTACCTATGGGGAGCTGTGCGAGGATGTTTCGTTGTTGATGGGGAGTAGTATGTTGGGATTTGATTCGGAGGAGGTGGAGACGGAGGTGGGGACTGAGGTGGGGACCGAGGTTGGGGAGGAGTGTGATTGAGGTGGGTGGGGGGGAGGTTGGATGACTAGCGGGAGGGTTTGGGATAGAGGAGGGATTGGATACGACCAGCGGGAGGACTTGGGATAGAGAGCGAGTGCATATGATTTGGAGTTACTGTTAGTGTTGGGGCTGTATACCCGGATTAGCGCTGCTTTGAGAAGAACAACGAAGTTGAACATACAACCACCCAAAGAACTACCCCTCGTAAGAAGTAGAAGTCAGAAGCCACAAGTCAAAAGACCGTCAATCATTATTCACCCCCATCTATACAAGAGTGAAGATATGTAAGTATGCAACGCAATGCAGTATGTACGGTATGTACTTCCCCCAGTTAAAGTCAAAGTCCAAGTCCAGGTGCAGGTGCAGGTCCAATAGCCCGACCCCCATTCTCCTCCCCCATCCCCAAGTATCCCCCCACCCCCAAAACCAAACCAACCCCAAAAGCGAAGCGAAGGAATATCACAACCCGCGCTTCTCGACCTCACGATCCTTCCCCCCGACCACCACCTCCTCCGTGGTCACGCCGCCCACATCCCGCGCATTGAGGTACACCTCGCCCTCCTCGTCATCGACCGCGGCCTCCCACCCCAGCTTCTCCGCGCGGATGCGCTTCTGGTTCTCGGTGGGCCACACCCAGCAAATCCCAAAATAGCAGACGAAGGCGGTCACAAACGACAAAATCCAGCCGAGGTCGCCCATGCGCGTGGCGGTCGTCGACACGGAGGCGCCCAGCGAGCCGACGAAGCCCGGGAACGGGAAGGCGATGCCGATGATGTAGGCGAGCACGGCCTGCACGTTCCACCCCTTCAGGTAGTAGTAGCTCTTGTTGAGCGGGGTGCCGTCGTACAGGGCGGGGATGAAGATGTTGCCTTTGGTGAAGCAGAAATCTGCAGCCGGATATTGGGATTAGCTTGGTTGCCGGGGGAGGTTAGGGTATGGGGAGAGGTGAGAATGGGGGATAGTGGGGCATGGGGAAAGGGCAACGGGCAAGACAAGGGAAAAGGGGCGAGGGGCAACGTACATTCACAAACCATAATGGCGACCACACTCCCCATGAACAGGGCGTACCCGGACAGAAAGGTCTCGAACTTGGTCGCCGACGCCAGGATCTCCCACGGACACACCGCCCAGGCCAGCGTGTGCACGATGTACTGGCCGCGGCGCATGTTGATGAAGCGCGGGAACAGCATGGACGAGTCCGCGCCGAACGAGATCATGTTGGCCGCGACGTTGGTGCCCAGGATCTGCACCAGCCAGGCGAAGGCGGCCAGGAACACGGCGAACCGCGTCGTGCCCGACCAGTAGCGGTCCAGGATGAATTCCATCAGGTCCCATTGGTTCCTGTCGTCGTTAGGGGGGATGCTGGACGCAGCGCCGCGGTGGATGGGGCACTTACCAGATGGAGGTGCCGTATTTGTTGTTGATGGCGGAGGTAGCCAGAATCCCCAGGCTCGCGGAGAGGGTCGTCGCGATCGGGTTGGAGATCAGCTGCGTCCACAGCGGGGCGTTCTTCGTCTTCGCCCACCGGCAGTAGTCCGGCTGGTTGGTGATCAGCGTGGCGGTGTTACTTTGCCTCTGGTTAGCCTCACCTCACCCCCCAGCTTTTTTATTGGAGGCACTCACCCCAGGCCACTGTTGATCCCCGAGATGATCAACCAGGCCATCGCCGTCGTCGACTTGCTGTCCTGCGTGTACACCGACCCGATCTTCCCGCCGGTGTTCACCATGGCGAAGATGAACAGGCCGAACATCGCCGGCAGCGAGATGAAGGTCTTGAAAATGAAGAACCCGCGCAGCTGGTACGGCCGGAAGTGGCAGAACGGGAGGTGCACCATCCAGCACAGGAACAGCGCCAGCATCTGCTGCGTGGTGATGTGGGCGCTCGCCGGCAGGTGGTTCGGGATGTCGGTGAAGTGGTGGCCGAAGATCGCCCGGAGGATGTTGAACATGTACTCGGCGCCGTAGTACACTGCTGCGCGTCAGAGAGGGTTCAAGTAGCGGTTCGAGTAGTGAGTGATATACGCACACTGCACGGAGTACCAGACAATCGCCAGCACCGCCCGCGCCCCGACGAAGTAGAAACTGCCCCACATGCCGAAGACACTGCGTCCCACGCACGGGAAGCCGATGTGGTACACGCTGGCCGCGCGCGAGTTGAAGGCCATCGCGATCGAGGAGATCATCTGGGAGACGAAGATCACGATGATGGATTGCCACCAGTTAAGGCCAATTCCAATCATACTCTGCTGCGGTCAGAGGGGGGTTCCGTGATGGTGCTCACTCAGGGCTGAGGCGAACGCGCTTACCGATCCCAGAGTCCAGTTGGTGAACGAAATGGACCAGTAGAAGGAGACATAGTTCCACCAACGCCAGGCTAGGGTGCAGATTAGCCCGGGCTCTCACCGATGTCAACACACCGAGAACAACTTACTGCACTGCTCCGGGGGAGTGGGTAGCAGATCTGCAGGAAGGCCAAGTCAACAACAGGCGTCGCGTGCGCGGGCAAGTAAAGAAATCCAACCTTCATTGGACCACCGCGAATCCCGGCTGGAGTCCAGCTCGAGGGCGGAGACGATTCTCGTGCCGACCTGGGCCATGATTGAGGTTTGGTGATAAGATACTGGGAAAGACAAAGGTAGCAGTCCCCCCAGGCCCAAAAATTTGGGAGGGGAGGAAGAGGGAGGAGGAGAGAGAAGGAGGAAACGTCACGGCGTGGACAGGATTTTATTCCCAGCGGGAGGGAGTGAATGAGGGCAGCCAAGCCAAGAGGAGGGGAGGGAAAATTCAAGTGGGGTTCGTGGTGTATGGCAGTGGGGCTTTTGGCTAGCTTTAATTCACTTTGGGTGGGTGAGACGATAACAGCGAAACCAGAGCAGTGGACCGATGGGGAGGTGCAGTGTGTGATAAGAGGGTTTCCCGCCACGCAGACTGGCTGCAGCCCTGAGTTACCCAGTGGTGCAGTGGCGGAGATTGCCCAAAGGAGAGTCGTGCGGTGATAAGCTCTGCTGGGGTGGATTCCTAAGGTTGCAACCCTATTTGCCTCGCCGGTTCTTCTTAGTCACAGTTCTTCTGTTTAGCCTATGGGTGTGGCCGGTGGTGCTACGCTAGACCTCAAGGGAAAAGAAGGCACACGCGCACCGAATCTAGCCTGATTCTCCCGGATCGACGTGAAGTCTGGCTCATGGGTCGATGCTATGCTATTTTCATCCTCACCGGACAGCCTCCGAACAGGTGGCAATAAAGTTCAGTGAGACAGATGATGTATTCTAGAAGACATATGGGAAAAAACGGGAGATAAAGCAAGACTGCTATCTATCAACAATATCAAGCAATATCATATCAAAGAAGAAGGTTGCATCAGCCATCAGCAGATATCAAGGTTTTTTTTTTCTGATCCTTCCGGCACGGTTCGTGGAAGGTTTTTGGTGCGGCCAAGGGGAGGAAAAGTGGATCGGGAGGGCAGCCGGCTTGCCAATCACCTGACTGTGTGGAAGGCAATCCCAGCCACACACGCGGATTCGCCGAGGATAGCCTCAACTCCTCTGCTCTGCCCACATCCCCGGAGCAGGAAGATCCTTCACCCGACTGTGCTGCCTTCGCTGCTGGAGCCGCCATGACTCTCTGTGAAATCAATGTCCACCCGACTTCGCCATCCCCGACGTTCCCCCGAGTCATGTAGCGTGATCAACAGGTGTGGAAGGGTGTCTGACAAGCTCAGGTCTCCTCCGATACTCCGTAGAAACGATGGCCATATAGCTCACCATGCGGGCAACGACAGCAGCAGTCATGTTTTGGACGGTCACTGCGATAACACTGCACTCGCCTGAGTTTGCCCCAGGTGTCAGCCTGCTGGGGCTGGGAGACCCTTGGCACGTTGCTCCGGGCTAGATCAACTAGTCTCCCGGCTGCCAGTCATTTTCGAGAATCCGACTAAGAGTTCTAGCCGGCATCTTGGCACTTCACCCACGGCCAGAAAGCGTTTGCTCCAACCTGGAGGTAAGACATGTGATGCACTAATTAACCCCAGGGTTGCACTGCAGCGGAATGAGGTTGATGGGAGATCCGTGCTTGGGTGGCCATCCAACGCCGACCGACTCGAGTAATCGCTGATCACCTTATCTTGGAACGGTGGAGGCTGGTGACTGCTCTCGGGGAGTATCCTCTTCTCACCCCTCAACAATCAAGACAATTTTAGCCATCGCTTTGCGGAGTTCATGGTGACATACCAACTCCGCCGGTCAGACACGTTGAAATCCAGGCTGGACCCGGCGGACTCGGTGGACTCGGTGTAACCGACGGAGATAAGTACTCTATCAGCGATCCTGCAGGACAATAGAGCACAAGACATTATAGTCAGCTTACAAGTTCGGGCGGGAATTCGCCATCGATGCTGCGATAGCTGCCTTGGTATCAATAAGACTGTCCCTGCTTGACGGCGGACTTCGCCTAGCGACCTGAGGCTCCCGCAGTTGGGGGCGATAAGGCAGGAGGACAGGACTGACGCGACCAATGGCCACGTTGGGTTAGAGATAACTCTATCAACCTAATCGGCTGCTGTGCCACCTTTAAGCACTGGTGTCCAGTTTCTAACGCCGCTGGGAAGAGACAAGACAAGCACTGAGTCGCAAATTCACTCAATCCGAGTCAATGCTGGCAGTATGCACGGGTCGCGCGCAATTGCTAAGCAGCTGCCGAAGTCAGGATACGAGCCCGTTTGTGGATGCAGGTTCGACTCCCGCCGCGCTCGTCTTCCTTCTTCCCCTGACATTGGCGCCGCCTCGTGATGACCGGTCTTGACTAATCTTGATCGCGCAAACTTGAATCGACTCATCAGCAGGTGTCAGCCAACCCCAGCTGGCAGGAGTCGCCCCTCGTCAGTTCACCGCTACAGCCCGGGTCGAGGATTTGTTTGTTGTTTGAGCATGCAAGGACACCCTACATTGACAGATCCAATGCAATCTGCTTTGTGCTCAGGTACGGGCATCGGAGCAGACACAGAGTATGCTCCGTCGTCCGAGGAGCCCTACGTCCGGCCCTATCCCAGGAAACAGCGCCCAATCATAGTTCCCACCCACAGCACCCTCCAGCGATCGCAATCTTGAAGGCAAGTCTTTGTGGTCCAACCGTGTCTACCGTGACAGTGCCAGGAGTATCACCTTCATTTCGGTGATACATCTCAGTGGTTGTACACACAAAGAACTCCGTAATGACCCCTTTTGATCACCTCCCTGGCGAGGTATTACTCGGTCACCGCGAGGTACAAGTACCACCCCCCGAGGTGACAACTACCGGGCCTCCGAGCCACGGTTCGAGCCGGCGGGCTTAATTCCGACCCCAAGGATTCCCACTCGGCCTTAACTATCCTCAAGGCCATCTTCCCTGGACCATGACATCTCGAATGCGAGCCATGATTCTCGTTCAAACCATCCGATTGTCACTAGGTCCAGCAGCGAAGTATATTGACCGGTCACGGTACAAAGCAGTTCAAAATGTGACCAAAAAACAACACACCCCCCCGACCCATTCTACGGTCGGACTTTCGCCCATCGCGACCAGCAAAGCCATCCATCCCCCAAAACATTCTTTGTCTGTCCCGGTGGTTTGTGCCCGTCATCGAGAACCTCGAACAGCTCAACCCAGCACAGATGAAATGAGAGGAGATGAAATGAGATGGGCGGCCGTGATCGGATTAGATAAACGCCACCGATGGGGCGGGTCCAACAGACGCCTGTCCGTGCGGACCAAGGGATTGGCCGGGTTGGCAATTCGAGGTCATGGGCGAGGGGAAATTGGACGGGGGCTGGCCCAGTGCGCGGTGGGGGACAGAAAGTAGGTCGGTCCTTGTCGATGGCTGTAGACTGAGTACTAGGTAGGTAGTTAAGGGCGCCTACACGAGTCGTGATCTTACCTAGCCTGCATTGCTGCATTGCGCGCATTGGTCTGATGGGCCGCGGGGTCAGCGAAGACATGTTGACCCGGTAGTATGCACTCCGTACTCCGTAGTGTACGCTGTAATGTACAGTACAGGGTGCGGGAACACACAAAGAAAGCAGTGAGACGGCCACCCCATCGCATCTGCAGGGGCAAACCCTCATCAAAGAAACCTCGACCGCAATTGTGATGGGTACCGTCAAAGGAAGAAAGGAAGAAAGAAAGAACGAAGTCGGAAAAGTTTTCTAGCCCTCAGTGCCAGGCACATCGACTAGAAGTACATAGTAATTTCCAAGCGAGATCCAATGAGGGCTGGCGGTGGAATGACAGTCCCCCTGCAATCTCCACTCGGGCCAGGATCTGCCCGTTTGCCCGCTAATCGGATCCTCGCCTGTTGTTTCACATTAAATGTCCGATCCCCAATCCCAGCGCCTACTCCTCTGACCTTGAAAAGCGACTCCATTGACTTGATGACTGGCTTCGGCATTGGGCCAGGCACACACGCAATCCTCACCCTGGCGGGGACGAGAGCTGAGTATAAAGACTCGATGGTCTGTCCCTCAGGGCCAGAAGCCCGGAACCCAGCGGGACTTCAAGAGCTTCTGGCAAGCGTCTTTACCTTTTACCTTCAGTTTCAACTTCTTTAACCTCAAGTCGTTCTTTTTCTCTTTACTTCCTGCACTATGGTCTGGACCACTCCCTCTCGTGCCCTCGGGGTGATGCTGAGCTGCATCGCCCTGCTCCCCGCGCCGGCCACCGCGGGCCACCATCAGCACGACCACCTGCACCGACGCCAGCACCACCACCACCAGGGCTACAGCGTCGGGCCCCCGATCTGGCAGACCCGGCCGCACGACAGCGAGACAGCTGCAGCGACTGTGGTGGCGCCCGCGACCGCGACCGCGACCACGACCACCGCGATCCAATCCGTGATCCCGTCCGCCCCCGTCGTCGCATCCTCGGCAGCAGCGGCGGCCTCGTCCGCGGCGGCAGCGATCAGCAGCCTGAAAGCGCAAGTGATCATTCCGTTCTACGTGTACCCGGACCCGGGCAAATGGACTCCCTTGTTGGACTTGTATGTCACCTACATCACCCACCCCCCAAGACCCAGAACTGATTCAACAAAGAGTGGCATCCTTCCCGGACGTGCACTTCACCGTGATCATCAACCCCAGCAGCGGCCCGGGCACCAGCGCCCTCCCCGACGCAGCCTTCCTCACCGCCGTCCCGAGCCTAACCGCCAACTCCAACGTGCTGGCGATCGGCTACGTCCCGACCCAAAAGGGCACGCGGGCGATCGCCGACGTGGAGAAGGACATCAACACGTACGCGAACTGGCCCAGCGCGTCGGGCAACAGCTCGTTCGCGGTGCACGGGATCTTCCTGGACGAGGCGCCCAACGCCTACAGCGCCGACCTGGTCAGCTACTACACGACCTTGTCGAATCTCATCAAGAGTAAAGACGGGCTTGGGCCGGAGAACTACGTATGCCCCTACCCCTTACCCTTCACCTAACCTCCCGGTCCCGGTCCCCCTCATCCAGCACAGTACTAACCGATACAAAAGGTGGTCACCAACCCCGGCACCCCCCCAGACAACGCCTACCTCGACCTAGCGGACAGCACCGTCGTCTTCGAGTCGCCCTACTCCTCCTTCCAGGACGCCATCTCCGCCGGCACCTTCACCAAGCTCAACGCCTCCAGTAACAGCCACACCAAGCTGGCGTCCATGGTCTACGGGGTCCCCGACACCGTGCATTTGCCGACGCTGCTGACGCAGGTGGGCAACATCTCCGAGCAGATCTTCTTGGGCAATACGAGCTCGTACATGGTGTATGATACGTATATGAACTCGGTGGTGCCGGCGTTGTTGGAGTTGGTTTAGTTGGGGGGTTTGGGTGGTTTGGATGGCTTGGTCGGGGTTGTGTGTGTGCTGGTGGTTGAGGGGGTGCATCGTGCATCGGGCATCATGTGCTGGTGGTGGAGGGTGTTGTGGCTCGGCTGGAAGATTCAGTGGCTGGGGGGGGGTTGGGTTTGGGTTTGAGCTCCTCTACCTTTCTATTCTCTCGTTGTCCTTTCTATTCGGTGTATATATAGATGTGTGTGTTGTGGATCGATATGCATGTTTCCTTTGTGTCCTGGTGGCATGGGAGTGGATTATGGGCAAATTGATGATGTTACGTTACGCTTGAGCTTCTTTGCTTGGGTGTTATTCTTCTTACTCAATCAATGCTACGGCATTGTCCTGCTAGATGGGTGCTATGTGGTTGTTTGTTGGGAGACGCAGCGAGAGATGCAGCTCCGACGGGGTCCATGTCATGGATGCAAAGTCAACTAGTTAACTAACTTATGTCGCGCCTGGCTGAGTCATCCTTGCATCTGAAAAGCATAAATGCTCTCGGTACCCACGGGTTGGTTGGTCGCCTCCACCCCACGAATGAGTAGAGTGGTTGTTAAAACTCAAATCCCTGCTTTCATTCTACAATCAAAAACTCCGGGAGTTTAGAGGACAAGAGCAAGGCTTTCTAATAAGCTTCAAACTTTGTTACACCCCTCTCTGCTTAAGGCTCGGGGATATCCCATAGAGAGGTACAAGATCTTCCATGGTCGAAATCTCGACTGACGTTGTTTGTAAAGAATATATTCGACTCAAGGAGTCTCTGACAGCTTACTTTAGATGGGGTCCCCCCCTGGTCGATTACTGCATTAATATTAGACCTCTTGACCATATTCACTTCTGTAATGAAAGGAAGACTTGGATGGATCACATATTGAAATCAAATTGATACCAGGTAACCAGGCTGGGGTCCGGCGACTCACCTCGAACCCGGCACTACCGAACACGAAAAAGACTACCTACATTTCGAGACCAGTTATGTTTTGTCATGGCAATAAATTCGCAGTCCTCAACTCGTTCCAACATGTGAGTGATGAGTAGCTTGTTCCAGAGCCTGCTCTCCCTTCCCCTTCAGAAACGAAAAGAAAAGGGCGAGATACGCCTCGATCACCCTGAGATCCATACGCCGCGAACTCTGACGGCTCCCAACCTGACAATCAGAACGGCGTGCTCCATAACGTATCTTCAGGGCCATTCAGGTCCAGGATTGGGATATAATCCAGAGTATCGCCCACGTCACACCGGCTCATGTTCCGCGCGATCTTCCACAGCAGCCACTGTCTTCCAGGGGGGAAGCTCCCGAAGAACACATCTCTTCGGCCCCGGACCAGGGCCTTGGCCCCCTCTGTGAGCTTGGAGGTCGAGATCGCCCGATCAATCTTTGTTCTCAGCACCATGAGTCGTCTGGCCTGATCTAGGTCGTACCAGAACGTCTCCAGGGTGGCGTCTACGCGACCGCGTCAGCATCCACGGGCTCTGTGATCGCTCGACTAGACTACGACTGACTTACCTGGTCTGAGCCGACGATACACGGGCGGCAGGCATCGCGGCGGCAGGCTCTCCAGCAGTTGGACCCCAACCAGCAACCCCACATTCATGGCCATATGGACCCGGACTCGCGCCGCCGCGAGGTCGAACGGGTGGATGCGACACCGGGCCGAGCCGCCCAGATCGGTGAGGACTTTCTGCAGTGCGCCGAGGTATGCGCGCCGTCGGTCGCCCGGCACGTCCAGCACTTGTTTCAAGCGAGGGTCCTCATCTGCCAGATATCGCTCGATGCTCGTCCGGCTGGTGGTGGGCCGCGCGCTGTGCTTCTACCAGGCTGGCGCGTAGGGATTGCGCGAGCCCCTGATCGCCCGGGAACGGCAGCAGGTGGCTCCGCAGGATGATCGCGAGTCGAGGCGCGAGCGGTGCGAAAGTGTGGAACTCGGTGTACACACTCACCTCCCGAAGCCCGCTCTGCGGGTCCACGGTCGTCGAGCACGGCCCCTCGAAGATCCCAAACGCGTTCTCGGTCAGCAGAAACTCCTCCGGGGGGTCGTCCGGCTCCCCGAACGCCATGAAGCTGTGCAGGAGATGATGCTCGAACATGGCCGCGTCGTCCGGGTAGATCCGGCGGCGCAGCGTCTCGCGCCAGCTTCTCCTCGGGTCATCCAGCTCCAGGTCCAGGATCTGCCGCAGGTTGTCGAACCACACGTCACGCGGCGCCGTGAATCCTTTGGTCTGCATGTACCGCAACATACGCGCGCGGTCGTCGGCCTGGTAGCTGCGGGCATCGTCGTGGTTGTACCGGTCGAACATCCCCGTGTTCCGATACTTCATGAGGAAGAGAAACTTGCGCAGGGTGTCGACTTCGATCCGTTGCAGCGTGAGAATCGAGCCCCGGGCGGCGAAGGTCCGACGCGCTTTGTCGATGATCTCGCTCGCGCGACCCTCGACCCTCGAGAGCTTCTCTTCCAGGTGGTTCGGGTTCTCGTCGAACCCCGGGTCGCGGTACATGTCCACAAGGGCGAACTCCGTCGACACCGGACGCTGGGTGAGCGCTGGAATCTGCAGGTCGACTTTGTTCACGAGAAAGTCGCGACAGCGCGAGGCTGCGCTGGGGGATGCGGCCGGGCCGGCTGGTGGCTGCTCCCTCGGGGCGAACTGTCGCAGGATAAACCGGGGAATAAAATGATGTTTCTGCTGCCCGCGATCTGTCATGTTCGCCATTTCTAGACGTAAGAGCTTGAAGGATCGGTAGGTGGACAGTGGGGTATCTTGGGAACGAAGAGAGCAGCATGGCGACGGCGAGAATGAGGGGGTCTCTTGTCTGTAATGACCCTCCGCACAGTGTGCGCCTCGTCAGCCTTGACCAGAAACGACAGGCCACGATCTCTTGATGAGGTGCAAGCCAGCCACGATGCAAGCGCCGTCACATGGTGACGAGGGTACCGTCGTACCCCAGCCGTGACGTTTAGCGCCTCCACCAACGAGGCATGCCAACTGTGCCGCATTTATCTTTGGTCCGGTCGGACTCGCCTATGACGAAAATGGTGCTTGTCTAAATCAGATATGCCTATGTCTGTCCTTGTCGATATAATCATCTCTCTTGGGATAAAGTTATTACAGCGCACCACTTCAGTGACTTGCGGGTCTTGGGGTCGAGCCTAGAGAAATCTGGATGGGACTACGATCACTTCCCACGAATTGTCGGCAGTGAGTACTTGGTCTATGCGACAAAAAGTAGGTAGCTTCAATCCAGAGGGGACTGGCTAGCAAGGATCAAGTACTCGTTTGACAGAATCGTTGATTGGGATATCGGGGACTGATGACTGATTAAACACCGATATGGTAGTAGTAGAGCAGGATGATATCAACCAAACAGGCAAGCCTTGCTTTACCGATCCACATGCACACCTCATGGTAATCATGTTACCCATATCTCAAGAGATTAGTACCAGGTAATCACTACTGCACTTTGACTCCACAGCTACCAGGTGCCACCGTATGATCCTTGCACCTCGCAATGACCCACAACGGGAAACACAATATCATAACCTCAACTTCCATTAGCGAAACTAAAGACAAGAACTGCTCGAGACCCAGTCTCTCTCCCTATGTCTGACAGCCATCCGACCAACCAACCAACCAACCGAAGATGATTCCGAACTTAAATAACCCATCCATACCAACCACCGCACTGCAAAATTCACCAACAATGAATCCGCCTTTCAACTACTCAAGAGAAAGATAGGTTAGCGCACCAATAACAGAGCGCCAAAAGATCTGAACCACTTACCAGCCTCTTGATCTCCGCAAGCTGGTGGGGGGCTTAGATATGCACTCCCGCGCCCAGCCCCGCCCCGGCCTGCGCGGCAACCTCGGCGGCCGCGTTGGCAGCGGCATCGACGCCGAAGCCGATGTTGAACGGCTCGGGGTTCGCCTCCGGGTTGGCGGCGGCGAAGGCGGCCAGGAAGAGGGTGGTGAGGGTGGTGAGGATGGTGAACTGCATTTTCTGTTCTTGCTGTTGCTGTTGCTTTTAGAATGTCGGATGTTGGGGTGGGGGTGGGGGTGGGGGTTGGTTTGGCTGTGTGAAGGGGAGGGGGGCGCACGATTAGGATTAGGGATTATCTTAGCTGGTCTTGTTAGAGATTGGATGGTTGGATGGATGGTTGGATGGTTGTGCGGAGGGAATGGAATGGAGTGGACTGAAGAAGAAAACCGAGCCTGCGATGTTGTTGATGGATTTTGGGCTATAGGGGGAGGAGACGGGGTTTATATCTTGCTTCTTTTCTGTGCTGCACAGTACTGCACTGGGTGGTGGGTGCGTGGTGGGAGATAGGGGTAGGGGCTTTCCTGAGAATTGGGTTTCGTATCTGAATCTCAACTTGCAGGTTCTATTGTCGGAGGTTGAGGTGGCTCGATTTTTGGGTCGCGTTGGGTTGGATCGCGTCGGGAGAGATCCAGCGGGGACTGAATTTTGGGCCGGAGGGTTTGTACTTGTGCTCGTGTTTTGTCCTCGGGGACTTGTTTTTGGGGTGGTTTGGTTGGGGAAGAGTGGTTTATGGTGGTAAGTGCCTGTTTGTTTACGATTTCGAGTATGGATATGGTTCTAGGCCTATGGAAAGCGGGCGAACAGGTGGTCAGTGGTCAGTGGTCAGTGATCAGTAACTCTTGTCTGCATGAACTCCTGCAGGACTCCGTGGTCGGAAATAGATGGAACGGTGTGGGGTAGGGTGAAACGGCGGGGTGCCTCCGGACTATCCTGTGACATCTTATGCAGGTTAGCGAGACACTGAAGACACATTTCACTCTGATGTTCATTCAGAACGCGATGCATGCGGAGCCTCCAAAAATGGGAACTGTGGTAGGTTCCTGGCGATCTCGAGCCGATCGTCCCGGCGGGTTCCTGGTGCCCGAAATATACTTCAGCTGCGACGCTGGTTGCTTCGCGTTGGCCGAGGCACATTAATGATCGTCACCCTTCTAATTCTTCGAGATAAGATCCTAGTAGTGAGTTGCAGTCTTTGCTCAAATTATGGTGAGCATCCTGGAAAAGAGTATGTAGGAAGCGATCGCCGTTTTCACCTGCACCGAGGTTCAGGAAGCTCTGGCTGGGTGTTGCTTCTCTCTTGACAGGCTACTGCTAATGAATGCTCTACATTTCACCATCGGGTCTTGCGACTGACCACTTTCAGGGATATCCTAGACATCCTGACAACCCAGTCCTAAACAGCTACATCCGGAATCCCAGCCTCATACTCCAAAACCTTCGGGTGCTTCACCCCTCCCACCCTCAACACCCCCCAATCCCGCTCCACCCCCTCCTCAACATCCGGATACGGCCCGACCGGCGTGATCGCCCTCGGATTGATCATCTCGTGACTCTTGGTATACTGCCTCCATCAGCTCTGCCCAACCCCCCCGGGAAACACAACTTACATTCTCCTTGATATGCCGGAAGTCCGTACTCGCGCGCGCCGCCGGCACATCCCAGTACATGCCCTTCAGCCAGTTATGCAACACGGGGTAGTCGTGCCGAATCGTCCCGAGATTGCACTTGAAGTGCTGCACGTACACCGTGTCGAAGCGGATCAGCGTCGCGTACAGCAGCACGTCCAGCTCCGTCATTTCCCTGCCCAGCACGAACGGCCCGCCGTGGGCGGCGACGAGGCGCTCGAGCTTGTTGAGCGCCCCGAACACCGGGATCACCTTCTCGTTGTAGACCTCCTGCGTCTCGGCGAAGCCGGCCTTGTACACGCCGGTGTTGAGGTCGGCCTGGAGCCAGGGGCTGATGGCGTCAATCTTGGCGCGCAGGTGGGACGGGTACAGGTCGATCGCGGCGAGGGCGGGCGGGATGTGCGCGTCGAAGGCGCGGGGCAGCCAGCGCAGGATGTCGATGCTTTCCTGTTGCTGTCTGTGAGCGGTTGAGGAGGGGCCAAATCCGACGACCACAGGGACATACGTTAGCAACGGCCGTGTTGCTCTTCGTGTCCCACAGCAACGGCACCGAGTACCGTCCCTTGTACTCCGGATCCGCCCGGAAGTACACCTTGTGCAGGTAGTCCTCCCCGAAGAGGTGGTCCACCGTCGCGCCGGGGTACTCGGTGTCGCTGGCCGGGAACTTCCACCCGGGCCAGCCTTTCGAGTCGCCCTTGGGGTATGGCTTGACCACGCTGGTGCGGATGATGTTGGTGAGGCCCTTCAGGTGGCGGACGAAGTTGACGCGGTGCGCGAACGGGCAGAACAGCCCGATGTACAGGTGGTAGCGGTGGGGCTCGGCGGGGAAGGCATTGCTGGGGATGATGCCGTGCCAGCCGTCGGCGGTGCCAGGCTGATGTACCTGCTCGGAGGAGGGAGGTGTGGCGGCAGATTCGGAGGCCATTGTGTGCTGATTTGGGTAGATGTGAAGCTCAAGTGTGAAGCTCAAGTTGCTGCGGTAGGTTGGTGGTGACATGCGGTGCGGGGACGGCCCGCTGACGTCATTTGCGCTAACTACGGTAGTTAACTCAACATACAGTAATCGGCAGCAACCCAGTAAGGCCACCGTAATAGCCACTTCACCTATCAAAGTAAGTATGGGCAGATATCAATGTGTCTAGTAGGGCAGCAACATTACACTCATCAGATTGAGAAGCTAGACCTCTTTCTCAAGTAAAGATTGTTACAGAGACCAAGTTCATTCGATTTATGAAGTGATGAGTACAGGTAATTGTTTAGACAACTGTCAAGACCACTGAGAGAATAAAGCTTTCATGATTCCAGGTATATGGACTACGATATAGCAGCGCTAGGCGACTGTGCGAGATGACAATAGCACGCTATAAAGTCTGAACAACCCTACTGGGGAAGACGTACTACCGCTCGATAGCTTGATCGAGGCATTTTTGATTGGAAACCACTCCGCACTCCCGACGCGCGGCCAACGAGGCAAATGTGAATGCATGAGGGCACCCGATGGGCAAGGGCTGTACAACATAAGAAACCGAATGCCGATTGACAGAGGAGAATGGGGCCGCTCACTTCATCGCCTGGCTAAGTCCAAACGGATTTGCATTCCGGGATTGAATAGACCTAGTAGGAGTCTCCTCCGTTAGTTTGTATATACTAGAGAGAAGAGAAAACGCGCGATAGTGCATCTGCTGCTGGAGCTCTCATTCTGTGCTACCTAAATTTCTTCCAATGACTACCTACAAGCCCAATGGGATAGTGATAACTAGATACAACGCCTTGAGGTGACGATTGACCGCGAAGCTGCTTGTACGACAAAGTAGTCATAATTTGAACAAAGAAGATTATAAGGCTTCTGATGGTAAAGGAATTCAACTACTGGCAAAACATGCAACTGATCATAGATCGAGCCTGAGCCAACCGACATATCACTTACGTATGTCATGTGGTGTCTCATCTCACCAGAGGTTTATATCTTATATTAGAACAGCACAATAATACAATCTAGATATTGTCTTCGAGTATCACGTGGCCGTGTTGCTCCCCGCCCAAGAACACGGTCTAAGGATTATTCTTTTGAGGAAACGTGTGGGCCAAAATGCTTTGGATGCTGCCTTCGAAGGTTGAGTGAACGCACAACAACCTTTCAGCAGCAAGGAATTCTTCTGTCTCTGGCTCTGCTATCGCGGAATGATCCTAGGGTGCGTCGATGAATGCCTGTGATTCTATACTAGTACGGTACCGTCAATCACCTTGGCTACACCGCTCAGCTTGCGGGGATACATAGGAATATCCCAGAGGCGTATATGGGTGGCTGCTTTTCACGGCTAACCCCGAGATTAATTCTTTCTGGTGGTGTGTCTCTGTGTTAAAGTGAGATTGACCTGATTTGAAAATACTTCCACGGAATTAGTTTAAGATGAGGAGGACGGTGAAGTTGAGAAGAACCGGTATTAGCGATTCAAGGTCACGTGAATGTCTATCGGAGTGTCCTTCCCGTCAACTACCGGGGATCATGTGACCATGAAGCGATGTGTGAATCCTCAAGCAAGGCAGACAGCCTGATAGTGCGGATATCGATCTGCCAATCGAACTTGGCATCGCCCCGAGGTGGACCCCAAGCTTCAAGCAACACCGATCTAATTCCGGCTCAGCCACCAACATGGAGTCAGGAACAGGCAATCAGAGGATCAACACTGCCATGGAAGCAGAGACGCTATCACGCTAACCCGTGGGGGCGGAACCCCCTGAATTTGCGACCGAGGATTTAATCGCGATCATCTTCGCTCTTCTCAAGGTCAGTCAATCGGACAAAATTCAACTCCGTCGTGCTATCGTCATGAGACCGTACGCTGTTGCCCTCCTCGCTGCGCCCGCGCTTGCCGCGCATCGCACCGCCCGCGACGCGATCGAGAGCATCTGCACCAAGAACAACATCATCACCACCGACGACTTCATCCTCTACAACAACCTCTGGGGCGAGGACTACGCCACCTCCGGCTCGGAGTGCACCTACCTCGACTACGTGAGCGGCAACTCCATCTCGTGGCAGACCTCGTGGACCTGGGCCGGCGGCGCCGACTACGTCAAGAGCTACCCCAACGCGGTGCTGAACGTCGGCGCGAAGCAACTCAGCTCCATCACCAGCATCCCCACTACGTGGTCGTGGAGGTAAGTCTTTGCAGCATGCTGCAAGCGACAGGCACCCCCCACTAACCAGTCAACAGCTACACCGGCACCGACCTCAAAGCCGACGTCTCCTACGACGCCTTCTTCTCCACCACCGCCTCCACGACCGCCACCCACGAGTACGAGGTCATGGTCTGGCTGGGCGTGTACGGCGGCATCGAGCCGATCGGCAACGCGGACGGTCCGATCGCCAGCCCGACCATCGGCGGCCGCGTGTGGGATCTGTACAAGGGCCCCAATGACTGGACCGTCTTCAGCTTCGTGGCCCGTGAGAATGTCCAGGACTACTCCGGCGATATCATGGACTTTTTCAACTATCTGATCGACAACGAGGGCGTCTCGTCGAGTCTGTACCTCCAGACGCTTGGGGCGGGGACGGAGCCGATGACGGGGTCGGATGCGTGGTTTACTGTTGCGCCGTATGAGATTAGCATCAACGCTTAGTAGGGTGGTTTGCGAGCTGCGCAGAGGGGAGATGGATAGTGGAAAGTGTGTAGAGTTGGTGGATATGCGATAGCTCAACCGATGTGATAACTATTCCTGCTGGCAATCAAAAGATAGTATGCGAGCTGCGTAGAAGGGAGATGGATAGTGGAAAGTGTGTAGAGTACTGTTTGCCCGATAACGATCGATGTGATAGCTATTGCCACTGGCAATCGAATGATACTGTGCGGGAGATTCCACGATTGAGGATGCGAGATTGGGTTGCGGAAATATCCGGTCATGGGATCTGGTCACTAGCTTTGAAGGGGTGATTGGACGAGAACCGCATTCCTGTCACATTTCGGGGCGTTGAACGGAGGACTATACAATGGACGCTAGAGAGCGACAGTGCATGATATCCACCACCCCCCTGCGTATAACCCACGCATACCCCGCTCGGTACTCGCACTCGCAACACCCCCCAAATCCAGATCAGATGGTCGCAGCAAATGCCGTCGACGCGACTCACCCTCACCGACCGTCCGGATTCCAAGGCTCACGCAGGTCTCACATACACGAGTCACCCTGCGCGGCCGTGCGACGCTGGGGTGACGCAGACCATGCCGCTGTGTGACCCGGGTGATACCGGTGCCGGATCCCATCTATAGTACTTCACGAGTCGAATATCTTCGATTAAGAAGGCCAATGCGATTAGCGAGGACTATACCACTGCGTGTTGGTGGAGCAGCAGTGACCCTGAGCCGTGGATCTGCGGAGTGCCCGGCGGCCAATGCAGCCTTAATTAGTGGACACCTCCGTAGGCACCCTTAGTAAACTCTGACTGTCGAGCCTGAACTCCAGTCGACGGTTCGAGTGATGGCCAGTGCAGTCAGGACGCGGATACATCGGTGGGCGCAACTGGAATCCTTCAATCAGATGCCATGCACGCAGGAAGGAGAATTAGCCGCCGTGATTCGGTGGGCTGTGATGCGATGCATGGGCAATTCCAAATACTCGGTCTGTCGGGCTGCGGTTGGTCGTTGGGTATGTCCGTCATACTGGGGGGGATTCATGCCTCAGGGGAGTAGATGGGTTTGTAATGGTTGAATTGAAGATAGAGCAGCGCTGGGAGATTTCCCCACATAATGTAACAAATGGATTGTGAGTTGTAGATCAGTTGTAGATCAAAGCATTGATGATTGAGTTTGGGGGAGGGGAAGAAGGAAAGAAGGAGAGAAGGAAAAGAACAAATGGTCCGAGCGGGCGGTGAAAACATCTCCGGATTGGCTGGCGGTCGACCGAGGAAGGCTTCCTCTTCCTTTGCTTCATCCCTGATCCTTACCAACGATACTTGTTTATCTCCGCCTTATGCCGCTTGACTGTCTTCGACATCAACGATGGGAACGGCGTCGGAATCAGCACGTTTGTCACTGTGATATCATTCCAATTCCTCCGCTAGAGCAGCCAGCCCAGTCCTGCGACGCCACCAGGTATGTCAGCAAAGTGAACCTGAGGGGCAGCTGGGAAGCTGGCATTCGCCCAATCCATCGACCAGCAGATGACCTCTATGCTTTCTTTCCCGACCAGGAACACATGTTCGTACCAGGGTCTGCGAGATGTGCTAGTGGCGAGTCGCCCTAGGCCATCTCATAGGCTATTCAGCGCATTAATCGCACTAGGAGCAATAGTCTGGCTGCTATACGCCGGCCAATTGAAGCGCAATGGCTAAATCGCTGGCTCGAGCGAGTGTCGCTTATTCCGGCTATTGTCTTGTCGTGTCCGTCCTGCGAACAAGGCTATTATGTCTAGATCGACAGTCAGCTCTCCTCATTTTTCTGTCGGGAATGCTAAGCTTACCTACTATCTCCAGAACACGAACACTGCCCTCACAGGACCGAATTTTGGTCTCGTTGGGCCCCAATGTCGCTTGGCTGCTTGGCGGTACAATGCGACCTGCTCACATCTTATCACCCCGCAACAGGGTTCTCGTCGTGCCAACCGCATCCAGCTCGCATAAGCATCACAACGAACGCCGGCCACGGTGACTGCACTGCCGTTATCAGCACGCAACAGAGCTGGACCTGCATGAGGATATCCACTATCCAGCTAGGATACTCCCTTCCCACCACCCCTGATCCATGGCGGGTTGCGCCGTCTGCGAATGACGGCGGTCAGCAAACACGAGTCGGGGGTCGTGGGGGGGAGAGACGCCGAGGCGCAGGATTCTCTGGCGCAGGGGGAACCGCACCCGGCTGGCTCGGAGGGTTCGCCTGACAGTATCATGGGATTTCCTCGGGCCAGATTGACGGCGGGAGGCTGATGGTCTCGATCGAAGAATGGCTTTGTGTGCCCGGCTGAGGAACTCAATCTCACAGCATAGGGGTCCCCTTGCGAAGCTATAAAGGCGACCCCTCGCTGGTTGTCTGCCTCAGGTCCAACCATATTCTCTACACACCTGATTATTGATTCGTTACATACTTGCTTCCCAACATGCAGTCATTCGTCCCGCAGATGCTCCCCCCGGCTGACCTGAAGCTGGCCATCCCCCCTTCACTAGGATATACCCTCAAAGCCCCTTCCCGTCTGCCTCCTACCCCTCCTTCGTCTACTTCCAGTCTTCCAACCAGCGAGCTTGAGCCCGAGGTTGCTGTCAGCACCAGCCGGAATATTCTGGAGACTTTTCCTGAATACGAGACGACTGCTTCATTCGACCGGCTGCGTGCAACCGAGTACAGCTACCTCGACGAGAACAACCATGTCTACCTGGACTATACTGGGGCCGGACTAGCTGCCAAAGCGCAGTACCAAGCACATCAGGCACGACTCAGCGTGGACCTGTTCAGCAACCCGCACTCCGCCAACCCGACCAGCGAAGCTTCAACTAAGCTCGTGGAACAAGCCCGCGCCGATGTGCTGCGCTTCCTGAACGCGTCCCCAGATACCTACACCGTGATCATTACAGCAAACGCCACCGGGGCCGCCCGACTTATCGGGGAGTCCTACCCTTTCGGCCGCAACTCGACTTTCCTCCTCACCGCTGACAACCACAACTCGGTGAATGGCATCCGAGAGTACGCCCGTCGCCGACACGCGCGCACGGTCTACCTCCCGCTCCAGACCCCGTCGCTGCGCGTCGATCCTGATGCCCTAGCCTCTGCACTCACACCAACCACATGGCCCTGGACTCGTCGATCTTCAGATGCGAAGGCTCGTCCGAAGAAACGCAAAGGTCTTTTCGCCTATCCGGCTCAGAGCAACTTTAGCGGCGTCCGCCACCCACTCGAGTGGATCACGACGGCCCAGCACGCCGGCTATGATGTTCTGCTCGATGCAGCAGCGTACCTTCCCACCAACCGACTAGACCTTTCCCCGGCCAACCCGCAACCGGACTTCATTCTGATGAGCTGGTACAAGGTCTTTGGCTTCCCGACAGGTCTGGGATGCCTAGTCGCCCGCAAGGACGCCCTCGCCCGCCTCTCCCGGCCGTGGTTTGCCGGGGGGACCGTGCAAGCCGTGCTCACTGGCGTGCACTGGCACAGCCTGACCACGACGGAGGGGGCGTTCGAGGACGGCACGGTGAACTTCCTGGCGATCCCCGAGATCTCGGTCGGGCTGAAGTGGATCGAATCTTTGGGCATGGAGAACATCCGCACCCGGGTCCGCTGCCTGACGGGGTACTGTCTGGCGGGGCTGCAGGCGCTGCGACACAGCGACGGCTCGCCGATGGTGAAGATCTACGGGCCCGCGCCTGACCCGAACAGCCCCGGCGTCGATCCCGGCGGCGACCGCGGCGGCACGATCGCCTTCAATTTCCTGGATCGAACCGGAAAGATCGTTGACGAGCGCATCGTCGCGACGGAGTCCGCCGCGGCGGGCATCTCGCTGCGCACGGGGTGTTTCTGTAATCCCGGCGCGGCGGAGCACGCCTTTGGGATCACGAAGTCCTTGCTCCGCAGCCTGCGGAGACGGTTCAGGGACACGCTGACGGTGGAGGAGTATATCCAGCTGCTGGGGCTGCCGTCAGGCGGGGCGGTGCGGGTGTCGTTCGGGCTGGTGTCGAACGTGAGCGATGTGGAGCGGTTCTTGGGGTGGGCGGAGGGGATGTATCGGGATCGGGTGACGGGGACGGAGGGGCTGGTGGCGAGGACGGAGTGTTAGCTTGGTGTATAGGATTTGGGGAAAGCATGCTTGGTGTGGATCTGTTTTCACTAGTCGGGTTAGTTTTTATATGATCTTGATAGTGTAACCTACAATACTACAAAACAATGATGCCATCTCGCCCGCCCAGAAACTCAGATCCTGATACTTGACTCCTAATCCCTCAATCCTGATTTCCAATCCCGCATGTTATTGGTGGTGTGGACATGTCGCCACATAATTGCTTTTTCGGCAGCAATAGTCCCATCCTTTGACCTCGTAGTAAGTTAGTGTCCAGCCCCGCAGTCCACTCCACTCCGTACCTCCCAGGAAGATCCGATCGTTCGTCCTGTCCTATCTCCACTGCACCATCACCATCCACCCATCCACATATCCTAGTGCCTACTTACTTGTAGCTAGCGGAAAATCTGGTTAGCTCGACAACCCACCCCCCGGCCCTTGACCCTTGAGCCCTGTTTTGGGTGGTTGCTTTTGCGGCTGAGTTGAGATTCTCTCAATTCAAGTGTTGGTGCACGGATGGATGGACTACCCCGGCCATCTTGAATGAGAGACAGTGAGCACAACGCTATACCTGAGTTAGCGATAGTCTCGTCTAGGCGGGTGATGCAAGAAGAATGGGATTGTTTGGTTTGGTTTGGTTCGATGCCTGGAGGGCTCTAGCTTTGCGCTAACGTTAGTGGATACTACTATTCTTTACGGTCCTGGATTATAGTATAAGTTAAGGCAAGGTAAGGTAGGTGGGTTGTCGATCTCGCCTCGTCTGTATCTGGCGGGAGGCTCGTGTTCGGGACTTACTTTTCTTTGATTGGATGGGTGTGGGGTGGTCTGGCTGGGTTGTTGTGTAGCGATTACTTGGTTCTAGGTGGTTTGGGGTTTGGGGTTTTGGGATGTTGGGTTGTGTTACTGTATGAGGCTCGTGCTCGTGGGCTGGGTTGGATTTTCGGTGGTGGTGGTGGTGGTGGCCGGGGTGGTGGATTGGGTTCCGGATACGGGAGGGCTGGATGGGGCTGTTTCATGTTTTCGAGGGGGGGGACAAAGGAGGAGGGGGAGGGTGATTGGGCTGGTGGATGGTTGGGTAGGGATGGAGTCTGGGCCTTTGTGTGCAGGTACATGTATGTACTGTACTATTCTAGTTTATAGATCTTACTAGGGATACTACTGCAGGGTATGGTGCTGTTGTTTAGGATAGTTATGAGGTGAGAACATGGTCGATAGTACATTAGACACTGGGTGGATGTTACTGCTGGGTAATAGGCGATGAATGTATAGGTAGAGTTCTTGCAGATCGAGAGTGTATAGTACTCTTGTATATAGGTTATAGTATATGCTGCTATGACAGTGGAGAGGTGCGCTCGAGTGACGTAGTGATTTGCTAAAGCTGGATCGAAATGAGGCTGCTAGCGGAATCCATATCTGAATTAGTGTTGGATTCTGGGTAGTTTGATAGCCAAGATGACCGATCTCTTCCGAGGACCAACCTAGAACTTACCAGACACAGAGGAAAGAAAAGTGGAGGCTGAGCAGCATTGGGCTGAGGACAGGACTGAGAAGTGAGGGCTGAGGCTGAGGCTGAGGTGGAGCTGACGCTCGCGGACTAGCCCGGCGCCCTCACCCTCGTATTGGTGTAGCAGCAGTGGGGGCAAAGCCGCCGCCACGCGACGCCCGCGGCTGCAGTGCCACGGATGAGCAACTGCCACATGGGGGATTACCTGTACCTTCATCCTTACCCTGGCTGCCTGGTTGTGCTGGGTGAGATCCATCCTGGTGATTCTATGGGTAAGACAGTTCGATGAGCGATTAGCGTCTACCCAATGGGTTTAATATCGCTAGAATGATTTAGTTGGATTCTCCGCGTAGAACTTGACTACTGCACTGGACTTGGGGTGTCTGATTTTTGCGCTATCGATTTTGGGCCTTGTTCTGTGGATACTTCGCAATAAGTATACTTGCTGCCTATCCATGATGTTCAGGGTTGTGGGTGTATGTCTGAACGGATTTTGAGATCTGTCCCTAGAATGTACATTCTAGAGTTGGTTGAATAGAGTGAGGCAGCCCTCAGCTCGACTTTCCCGCCTTTGTCGATTGCATCATTGCTTGATAGACCATCTCGAGCACTCATCCCATAGCTCTGGGGTGGAAATTCCATGTTCATCATACTCTTTCTCCTGCCTGTAAGTCTTCGCTAGCCATGTCGTAGAGGCCGTCTAGACCACAGTCAGCTAATCGCATCCCGCCTGCTGTACAACACCCGAATAACTTCAGCGAAGCCAGAACACACTAACCCGCGACAACAGAGCGCATCCATACACCTCCCGCACAGTAAAGTCACAAAACTGCCCGCTCAATCCGATCAATTCCACTACCCACCACTCCTACCCCAGTCCCAGTCCCATCCAGCGCCACCACAACTCCCTCAATCAAAATGCGAAGCAACATGATACGCAACAGCCGCCTCATCCCCTTCAAAAACCCCACAAACCGGACAAGTCACCGTCGTTGCTGCCGCCGCAACCGCCGCCGCACCCCCATCCAGCCCCCCTCCACCAGCAACCTCCCCCCTCCCACCCCGTCGCTTCTGCCGCGACGGCTGGGTGATAAACGCATCCAGCCCGATATTCTGCGGCGGCTCGGCCGCCTCCCCCCGCCTGTCCCGGGGAGCTCTTCCCCGGGGGAATTCAGCTGCAGCAGCAGGGTCTGAAGACTGCCCCCCCGTGCTCGTGCTCATGGACTGCACCCTCCCCACCCGCCCGTCCGTGAGCCGCACCTTGATGCCCCGCGGGTGGTTGCCCCGCGTCAGCACGTCGGCGATGGTCCCTGAGACGGTGCGGCCGGTGGGTTGGTCGGCTTTCAGGACTATGTTCACGTTGGCTCCGGGGAGGACTTCTTTGGTGGTGGGGACGCGGGGCATTTTGTGATGGGATGGGGCGGGATGGTTGATGGGGGAGGGGTTGCAGGTGCAGTGGTTGGTTGTGGGTTTGATGGGTTTGGGTGGGGGGGATCACGTGAGCCATTAGTCATCCGTGCATGGTTTGTGCGGGCTTTGTGCAAGCGGTGGTGGGGTGGATTGAGGGTTGGGTATGGGTGTAAAAGCTATTGATGCGATGCTCTGTTCCTTTTTGAGTAATATGAAAGGTTGATTATTGGTTCAAGGTGGTAGATAGACTTTTTGTTTTGAGATGTCAATTGGTGGCGAGGTGCTTTCTATATGCCTCCCTAATACTGTAGAAGATGCTGCCTGGGGTGCGCAGAACAATGGATAATCTAGACTATATAGGTAGCTGCTTCTATAACTAGTTCAATTTAGACTTCCCTCATTTTAGAAAATGCGGTATCGAACAAGCAAGCGCCCAAGGTATTGCCACCTGAGGCATTCTGCTGCTCCATGGTAGTGTTAAAATATGTCAGACACCGAAGCAAAGCATTCAAACGAGTATATAATGTCTGGGAATAGGAGATGTACTCGAAGATCCTTTATCAGATCTCCGAAATGGGAAAGGAGTTGAGAACCTAGGGCTGTCCCTGCCAAGAGGCAGCGCGATCGGCCCACTGCACTGGACCCCCTACAAATTCTGATCTGAATGATGGAATCTACCACCGGATAGCAAGGATGACTGTGGAGAATGGCATCGAGCCATCTTGGACATAGATAGAGCATCATTTATATGTGGGATGATCTATTTACCTGGAGCTAAGCGCTGCTTGTACACTGATATATCTGCTCTCTACATCAAGCAGACTAACCTAAACAATGTTTTCAAGGAAACTACGTGTGCTAGGCATCTTACACGGCTGGATTGAAGTGGCCTGCAAATCAGAACACCCATCGAATACCCACCTCTCAATGCCATCCGCTCGCTGTCTCAGAGTGGTTCCATATGATCCCTTCATCTGCCTCTCCCCACTCCCGTTTCAGCTTGTTGTCCTCCCGTCCGAACACCATTAATTTAAGCTTAATCCTTAAGAACAGCCATTGCCTTCCATTTCAACTTATTCTCCCCATTGTTTGCATTCTTCTTCTTCCTACAATCGTTTCACTCTTTTATTTACACACTCGTTAAAATGCATCTCTCCGCCACCCTCGCCCCCCTCTTCCTCTCGTCAGCGCTGGCGCTGCCCGCCGTCTCCCGCCGCGCTGCTGCGCAGTCGGCCACCACCCTCTGCGGCGACTACGACTACATCATCCTGCAGGACACCCCCTGGATCGTGTACAACATGCTCTACAACGCCGCCGAGACGGTCGGCACCCAGTGCACGGGCTACGACTCGCAGACGACCTCCGCGAACGGCACCAAGGAGGTTGTCTGGAGCAGTGTGACGGACATCGAATATGTGGAGGCGACGTATGTTCCCTTGTCACCATCAATTCCACAAACACATCGACTAACAAGCCGGGTGCAGCAACAACGTGCCCAAGGGCTACTCCTTCGTCGGCCTCACCGCGGACCTCGAGACCAAGATCTCGGCCATCTCCTCCATTCCGGCCGACTACACCTGGACCAGGACCAACACCACTGCCTTCAAGGGTATGCGCCCAATCCCTCCATTTCGCTCAACCCTACTCCAGAGCCAGAGCTAACGAGAAAAGGAAACACCTGCTTCGACTTCATGACCAACGACGTCAAAGGCGACTCGACCTCCTCCTCGTCGCACGAGCTGATGCTCTGGCTGCAGTACGAGGGCGGCCAGCTCCCCATCGGCTGGACCGACGGTGCCGTCGCCACCATCGACGATCTGTTCGGCACCTCCTGGAAGCTGTACGAGGGCGTGAACGACGACTCCGGCATTACCGTCAGCTCGCTGCTCCCGGATACCCAGTTCGAGGGGGCGTTCGAGGGCGATCTGCGCGAGTGGCTGATGGCGATGGTCAACTTGGGTCGGTTCACGGAGGAGACTTATGTGAATGTTGGCAATGCCGGGTGAGTTTCTTCCCTTTCTCGGGGAGTATGTGGTGATTGGGTGACGGGGCTGTTGCTAACGCTGGAATAGCACGGAGTTCTTTTATGGAAACTCGGTGTTGAATGCGACGTTGGGTCTGCAGATTGATCTGGCTTAGGTCTGGGTTGTTGGGAGGTAGTGGTGGTGGGGAGTTGGGCTGCAAGTACCCGCATGCGAGTGCCTCAGGCTGGCCTGCAGATAATTTTGAAGATCAATAGAGAATGTATATGTATATGCAGAAGGTTGAACATTACTCCAAAGGGCTGACTGCAGAGTGGGGTGCGTAGCTTACAGCACTAGCGGCGGCTAAGTTATAGTATACTTAAACGTCAACCTCTGATCAACTCACCCAAGCATCGCATCAACCCATCCGACTAACCCACACCATGGAACCACAGCCCTTAGAACCACACGATGAGGGAACCCCCATTATCAGCAAACCCCTGAGACAAACCCTCCGCGCCCCATTCAACCCCGCAACCGCAACCGCAACCGCAGAAAAGGTCTTCCTCCCCAAACCCACCTCCCAAGTCCCCCCTCACTAAACCGAACCCCACCAGCTCTGCACAGCACCAATAGAATACACGCAATCCATCCCCGGCAAGAACACCCTCGCCAGCTTCATCGACAGTCTTACCGTATGGTTCCCCCTCCGCGACGAATACTCCGCACCCCTGCGCGAGATAACCGCCACCCTCTTCACCACGATCCTCATGTACCCCCCCTCCCATTCCCCCCTTCATCCCCATTACCCAAATAACGCTAAGGAAACCAGATTAGACGATATAGAAGACTCCTCCCCCCTCCGCCGGGGCCATCCCTCCGCGCACACCAAGTTCGGAACCGGACCGACCGTCAACGCAGCCACTTACACCCTAATGACCCTCACCGCGTCCATCCAGAAGCATCTCGGAGCCGAAGCCCTGGACATCTTCCTCGAGGAGATGCAGCACCTCGGAAAAGGGCAGGCGCTCGATCTCCACTGGACGTGTGTGAGGGAATGTCCCACGGTGGAGGAGTATGTGGGCATGGTGGATCTCAAGACGGGGAGTTTGTTTCGGTTGGTGGTGCGGTGGATGGTGCTAGGGGCAGGTCGGGAAGTGGATGAGGAGGTCACGGTGGTGGGGTTGGGTACCTTGCTAGGGAGGTATTATCAGGTTAGGGATGATTTGTTGAATTTGACGGGGGAGGTGAGTTCTTTCTTTTCTTGTCGGGTCTGGGTTCTTCTTTGGTGTGAGAGATGAGGGGTCTATTGGGCTGGGGTGTGATTGCTGATTGTGGTGCTGTAGTATTCGGTGGCTAAAGGTTGGTGTGAGGATTTGGATGAGGGGAAGTTCTCGTTTCCGCTGGTTTGGTTGTTGAGGGTCCAGGGGGGTGAGGTTGGCGAGGAGGTTTATGGGTTGCTTTTTGGTGAGGCTGGGGGCAGAGGGGAGGGGGGAGGGGTCTCGGGTGAGGTGAAGGGGAGGGTGGTTGAGCTTTTGAAAGGTGCTGGAACGCTGGAGGGTACGGCTAGGGTGTTGGAGGAGATTCTTGAGGGGATACTGGAGGTGTTGGGCGGGCTGGAGGGGAGGTTGGGGGTTAATGCTGGATTGCGCGGGTTGGTTTCGCGTCTGAGGGTTTGAGAAGTGCAGTCTTCAACAGCCGACTGGCGTCTATCTATGCTTCAGTGGAGAGATGAGAGATGGATATGCCGTTTCTTTCTGTACAAGGGACTGGCTGAGAGCGTGAGACTCAGAACGTTTGTATTGGCCCTTACAGCCCCCAAAATCATGCGAGCAAGGTCCCACTGCAATCTGGGCTACTGCGGTGACAGGTCAGTGACTCGACAGGATAAGGAAATGGGTAAAGTGATGACTAGCAGGTCCTGAAAGCTCCGTTAGTTCCACTCCTCTCGGGTCAATTTGAGCGCTGCAGTAGGCTTGATAATAGGTATTTCAGTCTTCAGTCAAGACAAGAGGTTGTAATGGACTATAAATGGTCTAGTCCATTCCTCCAAGGGAGATATTCTCCGAGAATTTGACCTTAGCAAGATAGCGATCATTGTCGATCTGCATCAAGACCGACCCTTCAAAAAGCGCAACATGCTTGCACTCCTCCCCCTTACAACATGTTCGACTTTCTCAAGTCCATTGACTCAGCGCTTGTTCTCTTCTACCCCCTTCTCCCCTGCCGCGTCTGAGGCCTTGTCCGAAACCTCATCCACTGCCTTGCCAGTAGTCTGCCCCGGAATCGGCTTCTGACAGTACGCAGCCGCGTCGTCTCCCTGGTGAGTATTTATACGTGCGTTAGCCCCATCGAAGTGCAAAAACACCAATCTGGCCGAAATCGGAAAGGAAATCCAGTTCAAATCGCGCAGCAGGCATAAGCCTAACTATGAGGGATACAGAAGAGAAAGAACATACCGAGTTCCCCGCACAACACGCCAGTGCATACCCCCGCGCAACATCACAGTCTGTCGCTGTTGAAATCGCGTCACCTGCTTGTTTGTTAGGTTCATGCTGTGGAGAATTGTTTTGCAAAGGGGAGAGCGTACATTCAGCGCCCACAGTCCCTAGCAACTCCGGGTCGAGCGCCACACCCGCTCCATCCGTCACGTCGGTGACCGCACCGTCGGCCAGCGAGTTTCGGACCTTGCAGCATTTGAGGTTGTGGTTGGGGTTGCATTTTTGGGCCAGAGTGGTCGCCGAGAAGGAGAGGAGGAGGACGGGGAGGAAAGTTGTGAGATGCATTTCTGAGGGTTCGCAGATTTCTGTGGCGGAGGAATCGAGATTGGAAGATGGTTGGTGAGTGTTTGGGGCTTGGGTTGAGGTTGATGGTCTCGAGGAATGACAAGTTCTTATGTTAATCCTTGCGAGAATTGAGTTTGTCTCTCTCCTGAAGATCGGTTATATGTCAGATGATGGGCATCGTGATCGGCCAGCAAAAGTCTATGGTGCATCTACTGGTTTCCAGGGCTACGTCGGTGGTCAAGCCGATGTAGCCGTTCTGGTTGCCTGGCAGATAATCATCGAACCCATCAGACTTCAACGGTTGAAGTCGATCGCAGAAATGAAGTGAGCTCAACTGTTTTTCTACAGTCGAGTATAAAGGAAAGAACTGAGGGGAAATGTACGTAGCAGGGGGCTGCCGTCTCACATGCAATGATATGCAGGGCCAAGTGTGATCGTCTTTATTGCATCTTCATAGTGACCTGTCATATGGCTAAGAGCTTGTGCATGGCACTTGACAGTTGACACAGGATTGATATTCGGGACCACAGTGCAAGTAGGCTGACTGTAACTTACTATGGGTGGAGCTGGCATGTTGTATACCCCGCTTATAAGTCGGTACGCAACAGATGACAAAAGCAGAAACCGGGCAGCCCCATTACACCCGAGTAACATCTGATGTATATAGCAGGTAAAAGAAGACAGCTTCACTGATTAAGAAACAATATACTCTACACAATTCCATCCTGCTCATAACCATCGAAATCGATAGTTTAGATCGCATGGTATGCTCCCACCCATGGAATCGCCCGTGATAACCCAAATCCACAACCTCGGCTTATCCCGACCGGGTTCTAGAACCATTATTCCTGCCTCAGGCCAGGATCCATCCTCATCAAGTCTAGCGTTCTCTTCCACACTAAGCCCAAACCAGCAAGACCAAAATGTCCGACGGCAGACGATAAGCGCGAGAAAAAAAACTCCCCCTCCCCGCTTCGCCTCCTTTCAGAAAAATTTCCCCCGCATCTCACGCATTCTTACTCACACAACAACGCCTAATATCTTCACCCTCCACCTTTCTTCACACCGTTGCCAAAAGCACCACAACCATCACCATGGGAAACGTAAGCGACTAACTGACTTTTCTTTCTGCAAGATGCGATGCGACGACTTGAGTCGGGTTCTCGGTCGCATTTAGGGAAACGTGGCTGGAGAACCTTGCTCAAGTCGAGCGGACAACACATGCAAATAGACACTGTGACTGCAGTGTCGGCTGATTCTCAAATACTTACGACTCATTCTCCAGGGAGCCAAAGCCCAGATGAAGCGCGAGCGCAACGCCAAGGACGCTGGCAAGGGTGGCAAGTCGCAGTTGAAGGCCGTACGTATTTCTTCTGCTCTTTTGGTGTCGTGTCTGGTGGGGAGGTGAAGAGCAAGAGGAAGCGCAAGAGGAGCAAAAAAGGGCGACCACTTACTCACGCTGCCCTAGAACGAAGCCGCCAAAGACATCATCTGCCAGATCTGCCGATCGACCTTCCTCAAGACGGCCAAGGCCCCCGCCCTCACCGAGCACGCTCAGAACAAGCACAACAAGACCCTCCAGGAGTGCTTCCCTTCCTTCGCCTAGATTTTCGGAGACACGAGCGATGGGTGATCGGTGGGATCAGCGGGGTTCGTGCTTGTGATGGGGACACTACGTGCATCTGTGCTGGGGAGTTTTTGAGCGACTGTTCTTGAAGTGCATATTTCTTGGAGATGGAGATGGGGGAGAATTGATACCTTTTGATTTTCTGTGCGACTACTGGTTTTCATGGAGGAGCACGGCTGCGACTCAGTAGTTTGGGCGTTGTAGGCAGCGGTCACCAACTCGTGGTTCATGTCGGCTGTTACCGTCTCTCGGACGAGCGAGGAGATCTTCATCTAGAATTGGACGAACTTCACTCTCTATAGTGTCGAGTATTGTTTCTTGCAGGAAGGCGGAGCATATCGCGGTGACCTTCTTCGTCCAAGCGATTGTCTACCCGGATGGACTCTATGTGCTGTCCAGAAGACTCTTATTCCGATTACACATGCTCGTACTATATGGTAGCACGGTTCATGATGCGTAGGCCAAGATCGTCACTGTATATGATGGGTCTGATCAAGTCTGGACAGGGCTTGTTGACCCTCTGTGACCAATGTCCGACAAGCAGCACGTCTTTCATCGTCCACTGTTTGCCGTCTGCCCTCAGTATCACCTGTGCGATAATCGCCTCACTCAGTGTCTTATACATGTAGTCTCGCATCCTGGGGCCAGTCGAGGTATTCGTAAATCAATCTTCACATAGTCTACAGCTGGTGTAAAAGATCTTCTCTGGGTTTATGTACACTTGGTCTAACGGAGTACGTCGCCATAGGACACCCGACTGGCAGTGGTCGGCCCTACTTCCGGGGGTCTCTGTCGGGAACAGACAGCTGAACAGGGTCGTCTATATGCGACCGGCAGCATCTCCTCAGCCTCCCCACAGTCGATCAGTGTCCTAGCTCTTCTTGCGTAGTGTCCTCTATTGACCAGTTCGTACTTTCATCGCATCTTTCAAAGTCTGTGAATCAATGTGGTTTCCGGAAGCCCAGTCGCAGACAAGATTCCCGCGTACAACCAGCCCTAAGGAAGTACGGATCCTGGAAGAGAATCGGTATCGCTCTGGGAGAGTAGATCCAAGGTAAACCGGTCAGTGAACAGTCTTCGACTTCACTTTGCGCCATCCTGCGGACAACTAAAACAGACACCATCACTACTATCCCTATTCTTCGGCAAAGATTTCCGCCTTCGTCCCTCCAACCCTATATGCGTTCCGTGGCGTTGGCTCGCCTAAACCACACCCCGCAGTCGAGTATCAGTCATCATCTTGTTGATCCATGTCCTGCATGCAGAAAGTCAAATACGCCCCGAGAGGATGCATGCTGGAGCTAGAGGTTGTGCTACTTGGGCTGCAGCAAGCTACCCGGTTTCGTACATATTGCGAGGGATGGCTTCAACGAAATGAAGTTGGGATGGGGTTCAGTCCGATGCTGCCTACTACTGGCTGCGAGACTGCAAGCCTCGTAATTACTCTCCGTGTTTATCAGGAGGTGGTCCCACGGACTGAGTACGATTTGCGACCAGCTTCAGAACCCAACTCTGCAGAAGTCGATGTGTGTATGTGTCGTGTCTATTGTGGGAGTTTTGTCGGCCATTGTCTCGACAATTGATGTCTAATTCGATAGATACGGCGCCATTGGATGCAGAATTGTCTTAGGTACTAGCCAGCCCGGTTTCACCGGGCCATTGTCTGTCTAGCATGACGTGGAAACCCCCCAGTACCCCCTCGGCCACCCTCCGGCAGATAACCAAGAACCGAGTGACGGGACTCGGCAATCCATAAAGAGAAAACATGTCCGATAGGACAAGAGACCTGCGGAATGCAACTTGATAAGATGGCATATTGCGCCATAAGGCGACATGCGGGGTACATCAATTGCCGGAATGCCGATGCATTGTTGGTTGGTGGTTGCATAACATGCATCGCGGATTGCGTGATACGTCCGGGATAAGGTGGGATGTGTTGACTGACTCGCCCGGCAAGACATGGCTTTGTAGTGATTCAAATAGACGGAAAAGACGGTTGTCACCACCCCTCCATCATCTACCAGATCAAAATCAATCGTACCAATCCCTTGCTCGGACCTTCACCATGGCTCCCGGAATCAACGAAACGCCTATTCCCATCCACCCGCACCCCGACGCGGAAAGACAATACCCCAAGCCCCTCAAGGTCAGCGGCGCCTTGGACAAGTACGAGTATGAGGAAACCACTCCCGTGATCGGACGCGAGTATCCGACCGTCAACATCGTCGACGACCTGCTGAATGCCCCAAACGCGGACGAATTGGTCCGCGACCTGGCCATCACCAGTACGTAGCGCAGCCCACAACAACCCTAACTCCCCATCCCTCCCGCAACACCTTACTACTCCCAAAAGAACCCCCACTAACAAGCCCAGTCTCCCAACGCGGCGTCGTCTTCTTCCGGGCGCAGGATAACCTCACCGACGCCCTCCAAAAACAGCTGGTCCAGCGCCTCGGCGAACTAAGCGGCAAACCCGCCACCTCGACCCTGCACATCCACCCGGTGCTCAACAACACGAACGAGTTCGGCGTGGGCGACGCCGAGATCAGCACGATCAGCTCGCTGGCGCGCAAGAAGCTCTTCGGCCCCAGCCACGCGCTCAACCGCCGCAAATACGACTCCGCCCAGTGGCACTCGGACATCCAGTTCGAAGCCGCCCCGGCCGACTACACCTCCCTGCGGCTGACGCAGCTGCCCCGCACCGGCGGCGACACCCTCTGGGCCTCCGGCTACGAGATCTACGACCGGCTCTCGCCCAAGTACCGCGCGTTCCTGGAGGGGCTGACGGCGACGTTCTCCGGGGACGGGTTCCTGCAAGCCGCGGAGCGGAATCCGGAGGAGGTGCGCATCTACACGGAGGCGCGCGGCAGTCCGTTGAATGTGGGCAGGGAGCTGACGGCTGTGCATCCGGTCGTCCGGACGAATCCGGTGACCGGGTGGAAGAGCGTCTTTGCGATTGGGCCGTTTCCCAAGGTGATTAATGAGTTGACCGGGGAGGAGTCGGAGGAGGTGTTGGGCAAGTTTAGGCGGGTCGTCGCTGAGAATCATGATTTGCAGGTGCGGTTGAAGTGGAGGAATGCGAATGATATTGGTGAGTTTGGGGCTTTTGCTTCGGGTAGGGTGGTTTGGGGTAGCGCGGTAGGGCTAACGTGTCGGCAGCGATCTGGGATAATCGGAGTGCGTTCCATACGGCGACGTTTGATTATGAGGGCCTCGGGGAGCGGTTCGGGCATCGTGCCGTGGGGATTGGCGAGGCGCCGTATTTGGATCCGAAGAGTCGGTCGAGGACGGAGGCGTTGGCGGAGGAGGCGGCGTGATGGCGGTGGTGGGTTTGTGCAGGTTGTCTTCGGACGGAGTCCTCGGAAATAGGTTGGGTCATGCTTGGTGCCGGAATCTCGTGGCTACTGACATCAAGCCCTCGAACAGCTTCTTATCTGTTCTGTATCGAGTGTAGAGGCCTCTTTCACTGCTATGACGTCTCTAGATGAGTGACAGATTTTAGATATTGCAACTGAGCCAGGTCATGACCAGTTGCGGTCCTACAATAACCTTACTATCTGCTACGTTATCCGGACAATCGTTGACCTCATATATACACCGGGAAACTAACTTTTGATGAGATGGGAAAGGCCGGGCGAGGAGCATTCGTTGTATGTTTTTGCTTCACCCTGTTCGATTGTTTCTGAAACTCGAAAAAACAAAAAGGAAAAAAGACAAAAGAAAAATCAGCAAAATGGGGTATCCCCATCGTGACCCGGTTCTATATATACCCTTCACGCGCGTCGACTTCTTCTCTTGCTGAATAGTCTCTCTTCCGACTTGGGGGAACCTATAACAAGTTTCAGCCTGCTGTCGAGTTCCAGCCTACTGAATGCTCGATGTATCGGATGCAAGACTCATCCTAAATGTGCACTGGACAGGCTCGATTGACAATGATACCGAGAGCCAGATCCAAGTACCACGAAGATATTCTGGTGAGGGTGTTCGAAGGAGCATGCGAAGAACGAGTCGGATCAATCTTAATTTAAATTTAGTGATAAATATTTTAAATATTTAGAAAATATTAGACCATTGTAATGCTATATAAAATTTCCAAGTTCAAAACTCAAAAAGATTAATTTTAATTATAATTATATTAAACCTTTTATAGTTTATCTAGAATTGAAGATCTCTTTTTTTTTAACATAAAAAAGAAGAAGCTTTTATAGAATTTTTTCAAAGCTAAATTTACATCAGTCAAGAATTTTTTAAAAGCTGTAATGGGAAGTCCTTGCAGATTCCGTCTCCAATCTACAAGCAGCTTAATTTACTTAAGTATTTGGAGTGATGTATCAAGGAGTATATGTACAAGCCCCTATCAGATACCTGTCGTTCTTTACAAATTAGTCTTTGTACTAACCCAGAATCCTAGCCCTCTATCTTTACCCTGTTATCCCCCGTAACCAGCGCGAAGCTTGTAAAGACACTACCCTACCTTTAGGCGGCGATGAAGACGGATTTTCTCCCGTCTTTGTCCTTAAGGGAACTCTAGTCGTGTACAGTGTCTATGCTATTTATTGTCGAGTCGATTTGTACAGCCGAGATACTAATAAATTCCGTCCCAAGTGCTGGGAGAATGGCATATTGCAGTGGCAGCTGCGCTGGGGCTATCTATTGCTTAATAGCCGCCCGTGTATCTGTTTTGATTAGCGGTATGCTTTGACTGAAGCGAGCTGTGCTTTATTCGCATATTCTAAGAATGCCAGGGGCTGGAGAGTCGGAATTCTGGGCCTTGGGAGGGAAGTCCGGGCCTTGCGCTTTGCTCGAGGAATGGGACGCTTGTTGGGCTGATTCACTAAGTAAAGAGATAGAATCCGATGTCTTGGTATTATGCCTGTAAGAAATGTAGTGCTTATCGAATTCTCTTGTTGATTAACTGAATAATTGAGTGTTTTTTGCTGGGACGGGCTCGGTATATTGACGCCTGAGGAATTGTATGGCCGAACGTATATTGGATGACTTCGGGTCCAGGCACCCTCATGCGAGCTTGTGTGTTATCGCGTGATACTTGCACCCTGCTTAGTATGTCTGAGTCAACATGGAGCTGCCTGATGGCCTCAATTGTCTATATAATATGGTTGCCGCCCACTTCTCCCCAAGGCTCCAAAGCATCACCTACAAATCTAAGCTCTTCGAAATGATCGTCCAGTCTGCCATTGAGTCAGGCTCCTTGTTGACCGTTTCTGTTGCAATATTTCTTGCAATCTTCTGATGTTTGGATCCATTACCCTTTCTGATAGTTCGACTTGCGTCTTACTATCTATCTCTTCTTAAAGTGGAAAATTGATCGAAGTCAAGTTGACATTGAACTACATAACTGACACAAGATTCACCTTCAGCTCTTACAGCCACAGTATTCAGTAAAAGGCCTTGATCCTCCGTACCAGGTGGTAGCGGGGGCTTGACACTCGAGCCTCGCTGTTTCGCCAGCACTCCGGCCAGGCGTAATCGGCGCTGGCGAACAAGGGAAGGCATCTCCCATCAGTGCTCCACCAGAACCCATAGAACTCTGACTTGTCCTGCTGCTGCTGCAAGTGGGCGACTACGTTGTCGCCCGCGTCGCAATTCTTCTGCGTGTCCTGGACGGACTTGGTTTCGCAATAATAGTTACACAGGATCTCCCACTCATTCCAGGTCTTGTCGGGATTGAGTGTGGTGAAAGTCATTGCATTGAGCCTGTTATCCCTGCAGAGCCCATCCAAGTGCGCATTCGTGACAGCCTCGACCAGATCCTGGTTCTCCTTGGACAAAGGATCTTTGATGCGCGTGCCTCGTCTAGTGGTGATGATCTGGATCTGAGCCCTCGCCTCGTCGAGTGCCTTCTGCAGCTGCGCTTTGGCATCCTCGCAGGCTTTCTTTTCTGCATTGCACTTGGTGATGTCGCCCTTGGGCTCCGCCTCGCACTGCGTCAGCTTGCGGTTGCACTCGTCCGTGGCCGCCTGAGCCTGCTGGAGCGCGGCGGTCTGCTTGTCTCGCTCGGCCAACGCATCTTTCAACCGGCTGTCGCAGGTCGCGCCGTCATGCTCGCAGTTCGACAGCTTCTGCGTGCAGGCAGACCTGTCCGCATTGCATTGCGCCACAGCCTGATCAATCTGGGAGTTGCAATCCTTGGTGCACTGCTCCTTGGCTTGCTCGATCTGGCCCTGGCAGTCTTTGGTGCACTGCTCCTTGATTTGCTCGGTTTGAGTCTTGCAATGCTTGCTGCACTCCTCCTTGGCTTGCTCGATCTCGTGCTTGCAGTCATGGCCACCGCTACATTGACCCGGGCCACTCTTTTGCAGCAGGATATAGGTGTCATCGCTGCCAGTGGTGACATCTTTATCGCCTAGATAACAGTTCTGAAGCGTCGTGTCCCAGCTGGCCCAGTAGCAGCGGGGGTCGCGGCTGCATTCCTGCATGCATTGAGACCCAGCCAGGCCCTCGTGCATTGAATACCGACCCGCCCATTTGCCACAGGTATATGTATAGACCTCGCCATCAACGCAGACCGTTCCGCTCGCGGTCCCCGAAGCGCAGCATGACTTGAGAGTCGGGTCAGTTGCACAGGAAGAATAGGAGGAAGAAGGAGCCGGGTCAACTTGGCTGGCCGCACAGGCGAAGAATGCATAAAGTGCCAAATTGGAGAAAGGAAAGTGACGCATCTTCGATTCTCTTGTGCCCCAGTGCTGATTGAACTGAGGTTTAGATTAGGCGCGTTTCACGAAGGGCAGTTTGAACAGTAGGTGTTGTTTCAACAACAATCATCTACTACACAGCTATATACAGTTCCTGCTATGCTGATAGATGATGCCTTGAGTTGAACTGACATTCACGTCAAGACTCTTCAGCATGCAACGAAAGAAAGACTAGACCCCTCGGTCCCCATCTGCTAGGTGTAGCCTTGATGGCTCTGATGCAGCGATGACTTCACTTCATTTCGGGTCCAGAGTCAGGTTCTGGAAACCTCCGGCTCACACTTGAGAGAAGCCTATCCTCATCATGGACTTTCCCAAAAACAGTGCACCATCCTGGACTTCCGTGGCGGCCGCTACGGCACAGCTAACCTAGTGATAAGAATGGTGTATGTCATGACTAGGAAGTTAGACCGCTGGCTCTTCCCATACTGTTGCTACGGTGTGATTCTGATGAGACTTTTGATACCAACCGAACACTACGCGTAATCCATGCACGATCTTGGACTCGAACAGAGTTTGTGATCCACAGTCGGAGACCTCAGCTCGAAATCCTTCATGAACGAAGACAAGAGAATCTCTCAAGCGTAGAGTCAGTCAAGAAGTAAAACCTGACGCCACGATGATCGCCATATTCTTTGCCATGAGGTCGTCGGAGTCGATGAGGTCAAGACGTCTATAGATGCCCGCGGCGGCTCATTCCGACTACAACGAATCCAGGTTATTTATTTGGCCTCATGGACTCGCGAGTTCCAGTTCCAGTTCACCAAGAGCCACAATCCACAATCCACACCTCAATCTCCATTCCCACCTTGCAACAGATCCTACCGTCACCGTCCAATTCCGGAACCCTAGGTTCGTACCCCAGACACGAAAATTGGTGTCTTGCCCACAAGCTCACCCCCCCTTGGGGGCTCTCTTTAGATCAAAATGAAGACCCAAGCCGTTCTCAGCATGCTCGTTCTCCCGCTGGCTGTGCTTGTCCAGGGACAGGGTGCAGCTTCCGGCGATCCGAGCGCTGCATCGAACACCCCAGCAAGCTCATCGCCGGGTACCTTCCAATACCCCCAGGGCGACGACTGCCTGAACTGCCAGAAGGGCCCCGCGAGTGTCTGCGACACTTGCACCACAACCCTCCTGCCCTACACCAGCTATATGCCCCAGCAGTACCACGCGTGGACCGAGACCAAAGTGATGTGCACCGGCACACCTCCCCCGCCCAAAGCTTGCCAGACCCACCTTTAAACTGACACGTGCTCCCCTATCCGCGAAGATCCTGGAGTGCTAGGTCTTTGGCTTCATAAATCCTCTATTCTCAAGTGTCGGTATCGCTCATTAAAGATAATCACAGGCTTTTTTTGGACTGGTTTATCCTTCCTTCCAATCTGTTGATGATTTGGGTAGTGGTTTCGGGTCTACAGGGTTTTGCCCACGTCTTGGACAGGCACGAATGTGAAAGCAGCACCAGTTCTGTAGCTACAGAGACATAATATCAAATCCTTGGATAGGGCGATCCAGCGTGACAAAGTAGACTCGTACTCATGACTTTTATCTTATTGCGTCAAGAATGACATGAAGCTCTATCGACTACACAAAGCAGGTGAATCCACTTTCACAAAGATATTTCATCCTGTGCTGTGAAACGAGGGCATTCTGGTCCAACTGAGTGGTTCAGCTACTAGAAGCCCTCGAATCAAGCTGGATTTCTAAAGTGATGTACCCTCCCGGGCCAGATCCCGGGCCAGATAATTTACAATTCTCTGATTCCGCTATGCAGCCACAACAAATTAGTCCTCTTGAGCATCAAAGTATTACACTTGCAAGTTCTTCTTTCAGTATATGGATCTCACAGTATTGAAGTAGATTTTATTTCAAGAAAAGAGTTCTCTGAAATCATCAAATACATACATCTATATATATTTTGATATGAAGGCACTCTGAAGAAATGGTGTCTTTTTCTTCGGCCTCCTCTCTCTTCTACTACAGGTTTAATTACCGATTGCAGCCAAAGCGCTTGACCTCCGTTCGCTGCTTCCACCAGTGAGTATCGAAGAGTTTAGAGTAGTAGACCTTCAGTTCCTCAGTCTCTCAGTTCTCAAGTTGGGGCCGGGGAGGCACCGTACAGCATCACTCCGGGGGTGTCGGACTGGGTACTACCGGGGTAAATCCTACTCAGTCGAGTATAGACTGGGAGACTGGGCCTAAGACTCCCTGACAACCCGGACCACGACCAGTCAATTACCACAATCTCCCAAGATGGCCCAGTCTTGAGGGAATCCATTGTGCTTGCGTGAGTCCGAGACAGCCGGGCTGAAGAGATCCGCCGTTTACGGAAGGTCTCGAAGTAACCGCTGGGTAATGCAGCATGAAATGTGGCAGCTGAATGCGACAACAGATGGCTTGTGCTGGAAACGTGAGGGTGGGATGACCACTACGAGTCTTTCGGTTGGTTAGGTCTACCAGTAAGGTGCCACTATCATCGAACGAGGATGCCCGATGCCACGCACCCCACCTGGAGGCATATGGGAAAGAGACGTAGGTCAAGACGTCAACGACATTTTATTTCTGCTGTTGTACGCGGAGAGAGGCCTCCCACTCCACCCCGGTTCCCTCCCCCCTAGGGCCCAACCAGGATACGCCAACACACCCTACCGCCAAAAGAAGAAGAAAAAGAGAAGAAAGCTACAAAGGCCGCTTCACATCCAAAGCACTGATCGTCGACCTCCACTGGAAATCCAACCCTCAATCATTGTCCATTGATTTGTCCCCCTCTCAGGACTCCTCATTCGGCGCACGAAGAACAATGAATATGCATCTTCTCCTGGCCACCGGGGCGCTGATCCTTCAGACTGCTTTAGGTCTTGCGCCCCAAGCCAACGCGAATGGGGGATTGAACGTCTTCGAGATCAAGCCCAATGCCAACATCACGGGCCATTCCATCACCTTCGAGGAGGCCGACTGCCCGCCGTCCCTCTCCTGCCGGACAACCCAAACGTGCAAAGACAGCAACGCGGTACCCTCCATCCTGGACCTGCCTCCGAAAAAGTACTTTGCTTGCTGCACCTACGGCACGCACCTGCTGGGGAGCCCCCAAACTGCCTGGGACTGCTGTGCCGACGGCCACGAGTTGGCGGGACCCTCCGGCCAGGGCGATTACCGCTGCTGTCCCACCGGCAACATCTACACGGCAGGCAAGTGCGCGGAGTGCACGGGTGGGAAGACGCGAGTCGACAACAAATGTGTCTGCCCGGAGGGCATGATCGAGGGCCCCAAGGGGGACTGCCAGCCGCCGCAGACCTGCCCCCAAGGCAAACGTCTCGTCGCGGGCAAATGTATCTGTCCGGAGGGCATGATCGAGGGCCCCCAGGGGGACTGCCAGCCGCCGCAGACCTGTCCCCAAGGCAAACATCTCGTCGCGGGAAAATGCGTATGTCCCGACGGAATGGTCGAAGGGGAGAAGGGGGGCTGCGAGCCTCCGGTGGAGTGTCCGTCCGGGGTGGATCCAGGTACGTACGTAGGGGCTTTCTCTTTTCCGGTAGAATGGTATAAGTTAGGTATGGGAGCGGCGCACTAACCTTGGAGCCCACTCGGGTTAGGCAAATGCTACTTGATCTCCCGTCGGAATGGGCAGTACCTGTCCCTCGGAGAAAAGGGCGAATACTCCTTCGCGCTACCGGACGGCCATCGTCTCATGGGCCGCTTCCAGGTCTGTACGGAGCAAAGCTGTAGTTCCTCCCATAAATCCGTCAACCCCAGCGACGCTTTTTATCTGCGGGACACCTTCAACGGAGGTGTCTGGGTTGACGGGTCATCGAACGGACGGCACATCTCTCAGACCACAGATTTCGAGAGTGCTGGTAAGTTCAGCCTGACCAAATGGGGGCTGGGCTCCTACTGTCTGGGCGGATCAGGCGGAGGGGTTGGGGCGGCCTGCTCCAGTGATACTCCAGGCATTACCTTCCTCCCCGGCAGCCCGCAGACATGTTTCCCAGTGATCCTCACTGAGGTTCCTTGCGACACGAAGAGTCACTACAACAGTTGTGGGTGGGGAGTTAGGCCTCCGGGAAATGGAAAGGTTGCTGCTGATGAATTGTAGTGGTGTTGTCAGGTTAGGGCCTGTCGTACGGAATGCCCGGAACCATGTCACGGTGCGGACGATTGTCTAAAATGAGGAATGTTTTACTGTTATTTTCATCTTCTGTTCTCTCTTAAATTTTTACTTTCTTTTTGCTTTCTCTTCTTGTCCAACAAACAAAAAAAAATAACACTAACTGAGTTCTTTTCCCCCATTGTCTATCTGCTTGCTTGGCTATTTCTAGTGGTGACAGGTTGACAGCGGCTGTCATCGAACTTAGTTAAATATAGGCTTTCCCGAAACTTCAAAAAGAAAAAAAATCACAGAATTCATCTCGAGAAGAATGATTTGGGGCATTTCGGGGCAGGCTCCCAGCCCCAGGAGAAGGGAGAAATGTACAGTACTAAGTTATGTATATGTATATATGCCGCACTCCTTACTTCCCTCGTTCGGGACGACCCCAGGTGCTCTCTTAAATTTGTGGAATGTCGCTTCATCCAATGAAATGTCCAGATACTACACGCTACTACTCCGTACTTCAATCGGGAATACGGAATGTCTTAAGATACGGAACTCTCATGGATATAAGGCAATTTCTCTTCGCTGCTTTACTACACCAAGCTTGCCCTAACTTCGCGCGACTTAAGCGGCAATTCCCCAAATTTCGCACCAGTGTCTCACAAAGCCTAACCGAAGGAACCTTTTGGTTACCCAAAACCGTGACCTGTACCGTCATCACACATTTGTAGCTTTTAAGAATGCGAAAAGAACACAGGACTGTGACACGAAGATTGCAGTCTCCAAATCCCCCCGCCCCTTGCTTGCCTCGAGGTCATTCCCCCTCACAGATACTCATCTGCGTGACTACCGTAACAGACCTCAAAACTGTCCTCAAAGGCCACCCGATCCGACCAACAGACCCCCTGCACGGTGGTATGGGACTGTTCGTGCAGAACATCGCGGTCTCGCAGGTAGAACCGGCCGCTGAAGTCGCGGAAGGTAAAGATCTGCTGGTCGCCGCCGGTGACAATCAGACCGTCGTCTTGGTCGTCGAGTCCCACGCGCAGCGACTTGCCCTTGGCGGTGGACCAGGAAATGGCGACGTGGTCGGAGTAGATGAGGGGCACGCGCTCCTTGGCCTTAGGGGTCCAGGGGGTGCCCGCGGCGTCGGTGATGGTGATGGTGAAGCGCGACCGCTTCGTGTCGGACAGGTAGATCATGCTGCCGTCGCAGTACCAGTAGCTGGTGGTGTAGCCCCGGCGCCGCACGAAGAAGCTGTAGCCCGACAGCGTGTCGAACTCCCGGTCGCCGTGGCCCAGCTCCGGCAGAACGCGCGACATGCCGGAGCTGTAGGCCCCCATCCAGTAGCAGAGCATCTTGCCCTTGATGGGGTGGAACACGGAATCAGTCTCGCCGGTGTCGGAGGTGAGCGCCACCGCCGCCCCCAGTCCACTGAAGGCCTCGAGGTTGTTCTCGCCGATCTGCACCGTCCAGAACCGCGGTGACGCACGCGTGATGGCCTGCGGTGTAAAGCGTCGATCACCATAGGTCGGTCCGCTGGGGACCTTCAGCGTCCGGCCTAGGTTTTCCTGCAGGATCCGGAAGCAGTTGTCGGCGGTGTTGCGATCGGCCGAGATGAACAACCACACCCAGTACGGGACATTGCCACCAGCACTGTAAGGGCTGGCGGCGATGTAATGCGAAAAGACCATCTTGGACTGTAGGGGATAAAAGAATGGCACGATGGCTGTTGGCTCTAAGTGAGAAACGATAATGTTTACTTTAGATAAGGGAGCACTCATCGTGGAGCTGGAGACAGCGTTGGTTAAGTATTTGCAATTTCCCCAATGAGATAGGGATAGGAAAGATCGTGCACGTCACGACTGAAATTCTGGACTCATGTCGTAATCTAGCCTGCACGGAATTGCGGTTTAGATTGACTGCATCTCAAGATGACATGTCCTGAAAGCAGTCCGGGCCAGACCCAGTGGGTATCCCAGCTCCAGAGTGATGAATAGAACAAGGTGGGCCATGTCTGTCCCCCTCCCTCCGTAAACAGCTATGACCTTTGTTCATGACCCGTGGTAGTCAGTACTGGAGCACTGGAAGCATACGCCCGCATCATCTCATGCCATCAGAGTCAGAGAATAGAGTTCGATCTCAGGGATTACGGCATAGACTACTGCGGATCACCGTCCGAAGACATACCCTCAAAATCGCATCAATTCTATCATATGACAGCAGGGTGAGGTGATATCACTGACAGGCCGACAACCTCAGTACGTAGCACTTAATCGAAGAGGATCAGCACATTTCTGGCAAGGGGTCTGTCTCCCCATTGCATATATCTTTGAATATTACTCTTCTCAATTGATCCTCCTCACCCTTGGTAACACTGCTAGCATGCGGCCCATCCTTCTAGTCCCTCTATTCTCTCTTAATTACACGCGACTAATGGCCGCGGCCCAGTCTTGCCCCGGAACCCTACGCTGCTGTCGAAACGTCTATGCTGCCGACAATCTCTCCTCGCCGATCCCCGGCCTTCTCGACACTTACGGGAACGGCGCGCCCGTTGGCGCAGGGGTGGGTACCTTGTGTAAATTCACCTCTGTCCCTTGCTGCACCTTTCAAGTGTCCTGAGAGTGTTCACTGCTATCATGACTAACATCACCAAGGCGTTGATTACCCCAGTAACGAGACCTGCGAGCAGAGTTTCGACCGCTGCCTTCAGTCTGCCTGTTGTGCAGCCAACCAGAGCCAAGCATTGCAGGTACGTTCAACCCCGATCCCCACTGTTATTGCATCTACTGCTGGTCCGGGCTGCTGTAGCACTTGTCAAGGAGAGAGGCATATCACTCGACTGCGCTCTGGCCCAGTAGTTGGGTGGTGTTTGCGGTTCCCATGGAATTCTCGTCATCAGTTGTAAGAGTTTGATATTTGGGCCGGTTCAATCGGGAAGTGCTCCATGCTGCAGGCAGAAAACCCACAGTATTTGTTCTAGCGTTGAGTGGGAATGTTTAGCTATGCCTTTCAGACTTCTAGTGGAGACGCAAACGCATGGAGTTCAATGACAACATCTCCTACCCGAGCCGAGTTGATAACACAGTCGACAGGTTGTATCCCGGGCTCTTTTTATTTCTTGTTTTCCACGTACATGTTTTTGGATAGGGAGTATATCATTCTTGTATTGATAGACCATGTCAGTCTTAGACTACTGTCTGCAGCTAGCAAAATCGAGGAGGCATGATTTCTGTTGCAGTTGTTAAAAGATAGCTGTCCAACCTTGTAGCATAACTCCGTTGTTGATTTCAATAGCGAGCCTCTCTTGTCTCAAATCAGTATCGCCTACGGCGGAGGAATTCTCTTGTTTCTTTTGCGACTTCAATTCGGGTGATCTCCTTGTGACGCGTTTCTCCAGTCGATTATCTTACTGTTTAGAACTCAACCCTTTGATTGCCTCGTTCGTGGCATCATCTTCCTTGGGGTACTATTTGGTTCGTCAGAAACTGTGACTTTTTGCGGCGCGAGGGAATTTCTTATATCAACATATCAACAACCTGCCAGATGAGGATCACTCGGTAATAGGGTCTAATGGCATTGCCCTGAGCAGCGGCCAAAAATGGCGTCTGGGGCTTGCTCGAGCAGTATTTGCGGCGCAGAACTAGGATGGGGCAGAGACGGAGATGCCTCACACAACAACACACGCAGCGATGCCTACGAAGAGGCTCATCTGAGAATATTTTCTTGACCATTGCGAATACCATCCATGTTCCATAGCCGACTAGTCTCAGTCTAGTCAATTCACCATTACCATAACACTAGAATGTTGAACAAACACGGGACCCGTGAGCACCTTGTTACTATATGGAAGAAAAAATTCAAGCTTCTAGATACTAGTAGAATTGCAAACCCAACTAGAAATATTATACAGGGTTCCTCGGCTGGGTAACGTAAGACACCCCACGTCTGCCTTTGTTCCCGGGGAGCCCCTCTCACGATCTCACGCTATCATCCCTATGCTGGCATCTGGATAATATCGTGGACTATGACCACGATGACTGTACTACATGAGGTTACCAGCAACGCTGCCCCCTAATCCTGCTAGAGCAATGCCATCGAGACTAGCGTATCGCCTGAACCATGCCGGAATGTCCGGCCTCACTCTCTGTCAGCGATATTGAGGTCTCAGAGGTGAGGTGTTTGGAACGTGTTCTCAATTCTGTTGGTGGTTGGAACTAACATATCAATATAGGAAGCAACTTAGTTACGTGTTGTATTATATAGCCGGATTACTCAGCTATACCGATATACCCTCTTAATCCGCGCCGTATGTAAAGCCAAAGCGGCTATATAAAATAAAGATTAACTAAAATATATAGTATTTCTTATCCTCTTCTTGGTGGCAATCTCTCGCTTATAGTGGTTCTTCTTATTTTTAGTAGTAATTAGTTCTTACCTATAGGCCCTAGGCGGTAATTTCTCGCAATCTTGCGGCAATCCGGTTCTTATAAAAACTTGTATAGCAATTCTAATACTAAATAATATTAAAAGAAAGTATGTATTACTTCTCTAAAGACAATATTAATATATTTAGTACGCTTAGTATTAACAGGATTCTTAAATCTCTCTGCTTTTAACTCCAGGTTTAGCTGCTAACAGGCCTTCTTCTTATAACCGTTTTTTCTACAGTAGTCACAGATCCAAGCCTTATATCTTTTACGTAAAGCCTTAGCTAATTGCTTGTTCTTCTTAGCCCTAACAATATTTAACAGAGAATCTTAATATTGCATCTGTTTTTCGTATTTAATTATCTGGGCGGCGAGATCTTTGAAACTTAATTTTTTAAACTCGTTGAGATAAATAGTAACAAAAACTTCCTAGTATAGATTATCAAGATTTGCAAGTAAAAGATTATATAAAAACTATTCCGAAAACTGTTTCTTCTCAGAGAATAAACAAAACTTAATTAAGCGAATATTATTTTTAACTTTAGCGATGTAATTCTTAATATTAATATAATTACTTAAAAAAGTTTTTATTATAGTTTAAAGATTTTAAAAAGACTATATCTTATTAGAATCATCATATTTCTTTTTAAGAAACTATCAAAGGGCTTTAATATCGGTATAATAAGATAAGAATTTAAAAATCGAGTTAAACAGCAAGTTTAAAATTAAACTAATTGTAATTTCTTACTTTTTTTGGTTTTCTCTGCTGTTTTTTTATTATCTTTATCAACGGTCTTAGTAAGAATATCCTAGGCTGAATAAACACAGAGTTGGGCTTTGATGCGGAGACTCTAGAGGTGCTAGTTCTGCGAGCCGGTAAGAATATATAAAAACTTAGTAATCTCGGGCATCTTAGCAGTGGTGTGTTTTATTAATAAAAGAACTTGATAAGCATAAAAAGTATTAAATTTAATAAATAAAAAAATAAATAACATATCCCAGAATCTTAAAGAGGCTCCGGGCTCATAACCTGTCAGCGATATTAAGGTCTCAGAGGTAAGGTATTTGGAACATGTTCTTAATTCTATTAGTGGTTGGAACTAATGTATTAATATGGGAAGCAACTTGGTTACGCGTTGCATCACGTGGCCGGATTACTCAGCTATGCCGATACTCTCCACCCCCTTAATCGAAAGCCTCTTTCACCCTAGTCCAGCCGAAATTAACTCATTGCAATCGTTTTTACTCAGTCCGATTCCTAACTGGCTAGACACAACTGATATCTTCAGCAGCAAGGATCACTCTAGCTATTTCAGTCGATCAGTCAAGCACAAATCAAAGCACTACTTGTATGAAGGCTATAGCTTTGTGAGACAGATTCCGCTAGAACAGAAAACCAAGAAGCCAACCCTGACCTTGATGCTGAGATTCGAAACCACTATTTATCAATCGGGTTGCTGGAACACGTGAGCGATCTAGGGATGTGGAGTGGCGACACCGAGGGGAGAAGACCCTACGTGTACATCGTGATGGCCACTGACCATAGATGACATTGGTTCTGAGTGATAATAGGGCCCCTACAGGCCGAAGAACCACTTAAAGCACATACTTCGGTAGTATAGCTGCCCAAACTGTGGTATCAAGCATAGTAAGGTAGCCATCGGTTTCTATCATGTATTTCCACCGCAACAGGCGTAGACAAACCCTGAGGTGGTGCTATTCAGCTGCATCGCTAGAAAGGTAGATGATTGGCCTCGTATCCAGTGCACGAGATCTCGGGAGGATCCCCCGCAGATCGGTATTTGAATCTAGATCTGAGGCCATCAGCAGACATCGACGAGCCAACAAGCTGTGCAGCCTAGATCTAAGCTTATCTGCATAGCCTCAGACAATCTAGACAATGCGTGGATACCTCGTACATTTCCATCATGGGACTTCTATACCGTGCATTTGTGACCTCCATTCGCTGATGTTTAGTCTCGACCTACACAATTCTCATCCGTGCCCAAGTCATCTGGTATCAAGTCCATAGGTCCAGGGTATTTAAAGAGCTGCGTTGCGCCTGAGCTGATTGGCAGAATCGTACTACAACAGCACACTCACTCCCGGGTGAGAACTGCGGAGAGGGATCCATTTTCGACGGGACTGAGCTCCTTCGTTGCAGCATTTGCGCCTCGGATCTGTCGGATTCTGTTCCCAGGAAGGGAATAATCTTTTTGTCCGCACAACAAACGCTCTGAAACGCCTGACCGGCGGATTCGAAGGGAGCTCATCCAAACGAGGACCCTGCAAATGTCCACGGCGGACATAGACCCGTTCGGTTTTTTGATCTCCGGAAAGGAAAAGATCCGCCCGGTCACCTTGGACATTGAAGAGCATTCAGACAGTTGCGATCCGCTCCTCTTCTCCGCTCGTTGGGGAGGCGCAACAATCCAGAGAATACGCTCCAAGTAGTTGCAGAACGCCGAATACGCCAAGCTGGCTAGTCTTGGATACCCTGCAACCGTTGGGGAGGAGTCACTGGTTTCGGCGACGGCGATCTTGAAGATCCTATGCTGTGGACTTTGGCCTGGAATCTTTGATTCTAGGTCTGTATGCCTGGTCCGGAGGTAGATAGAAAGGAAGCCTGGCAAGGGTGCTATGCCTATATTGACTTTGGACATCATATTTTACTCAGACAGTTCTGATGCGTCTCTCCTCTGCACTGAACTCTGGAGTTAATAAGAAAATGCAGGTGGTTTGACTCGAAGTTGAGATGAAGAAAGACTCCAGACATCTTGAGGGCTGGTAGAGGAAACGGTTCACTCCAGATTTGTGGTCACTCTCATATTCATCAACAGCAAGCGATTCACCCTATGCTAGTATTCAATTTGATTATTGTCGTGTGTGAATGGAATGGTCCCTGTGTAAAATAGATCTTTACCAACTTAGATTTATCATGTTGTTTCTTATTAACTGAGACAATACATCCCAGTAAAGTTGATTCCTTCTAAAATCAAATAATATGGTTTGTTTTAATGTGCTCGGTAGTGTATGTTTGGTATCTTTTATGCTGGCCAGCAATGCTAATCTGCCCCGGCCCTAAATGACGCCGATGGTTGAAATGGTTCCGCATCACAGTCCCTCCCGACCATCGCAGTGTTATATCTAGTCTGGACTTACAAGCATATATGTCCATTGCTCTCTAGACATCGCAGAAAACCTTGCTCCAGCTGCACTTAGACTATGCTATTCTGGATTCACCAAATTAGTGCGGCATTGCGCAATTGGTGCCCTCAATAGCATAATCATAGCGCCGGATGGCTCCAATTGTCGATGAATTGCAACAACCTAGAGAGTCGGTAGACAATTATACAGCATGCCCAAGTATACCAAATACGGAGTACTGTTGTGTAATAAATATGCAGTCATCCCCTGTAATCGCCGATTTTCTTGAGCCACCAATGGAGGGATGCAGTGCACAGATCCCTTGCGATGCATCGGTGCAATAGTGGCGGGATCTACATTTCCAAAAGCAGCCCCGCAGCTCGGCGACTCGGGAGGAGGGCAATGGATCATGGATGCCTCCGCTTGCTTCCGTTTGCTTACCCCGCTCCCGCCTTATAAGTTCAGCCCAGCTTATCTTGCCGACCCTCTTCCACAACACAACTCTTCTTCTCACACCACGTCTCCCATCTCCATCTTGCGAACAACCGTCATGATGGCGTGAGTCTTTCCTTTCTTCTCTTCTGTCGGTCTCTATGACCGTCCTGTCGACCTAACATCTCTAGGCCTCCCCCACCCGACGATGTCTACTACAATCTAGGCACCTACTCCCGCACAGTCACCACCACCTCCCCCGCGGCCCAAACCTGGTTCACCCGCGGCTGGCAATGGGCCTACAGCTTCAACCACGAAGAAGCCCTGCGCTGCTTCGAGACCGCCACCAAACATGACCCCAAATGCGCCATGGCCCACTGGGGCATCGCCTACAGTCTGGGCCCCAACTACAACAAAGCGTGGGCCTTCTTCGACCGCGCCGATCTGGCAGTGAGCATAGCCAAAGCCCTGGGCGCCCTCACCCACGCCCTGGAACTCGCCAACGACCCCTCCACCAAGACCACCGCGGCCGAAAAAGCCCTCATCACCGCTCTCTTCCCCCGCTTCCCGCGCTGGTCCGCATCCACCGGCCCCTCCGACACGGACAGCAACTTCCCCATCGACTTCGCCCGCCTGAACCAAGCCTACGCGGACGCCATGCGCACCGCCTACAAAGAACACCCAGACGACATCGACATCACGGCCCTGCTGATCGAAGCGCTGATGTGCATCTCGCCGCGCGGGCTGTGGAACCTGACGACGGGGGAGCCCAGCGGGCGCCACACGGTGGAGGCGCGCCAGCTGATCGAGTCCGCGTTCGCCACCGGCCCCAAAGCCCAACACAACCCGACCCTGTGCCACCTGTACATCCACCTGATGGAGATGTCGCCGTACCCGGAGATCGCGCTGCCGGCCGCGGACCGGCTGCGGCGCGCGGCGCCCGACGCCGCCCATCTCCTGCACATGCCGACACACATCGACATGGCGGTCGGCGACTACCGGCGCTCGGTGGAGTCGAACTCGGACGCGATCCGCGCGGACGAGACGTATGTGGCCGGGTGCGTGGCGGAGGGGCGCACGGGCGCGGGCGTCGGCGGCGCGCTGTACGTCGCGTACCGCGTGCATAACATCTGCGCGAAGCTGTACTCTGCGCTCATCGCGGGGCAGTTCGCTGTGAGTATGGAGGCCGTACAGCAGTTGGAGGGGCTGGTGACCGAGGAGACACTGCAAATCAAAAGTCCCCCCGTCGCGGACTGGGTGGAGTCGTTCCTGGGGAACCGCGCGCATGTGCTGGTGCGGTTCGGCCGGTGGGAGGATATTCTTGGCCTGCAGGAGCCGCGCGATCGCGAGCTGTACTGCTCGACGTATGCGACGGTGCTGTATGCCAAGGGAATCGCGTTGAGTGCGTTGGGGAGGGTGGAGGAGGCGGAGGCGATGCAGCGGCGGTTCGATGAGGCCAGGGAGAAGGTCCCGACTACCCGCATCGCGAGTCTGCCGAGCAAGCAGGTCGATGTGTTGGCTGTGGGCGCGCAGATGTTGCAGGGCGAGCTGGAGTATCGCCGGGGTGAGGTGGATCAGGCGTTTGAGACGTTGGCGAGCGCGGCCGAGCTGGAGGATGGTCTGCCCTACGGGGATCCGCCGCCGTGGATGCAGCCGGTCAGACATGCGCTGGGGGGGTTGTTGCTCGAGCAGGGGCGGGTGGCTGAAGCGGAGAGGGTGTTTCGGGAGGACCTGGGTATGGCGGAGGGGTTTCCGCGGCGGAAGGGCCGGCTCAATAATGTCTGGGGATTGCATGGGTTGCATGAGTGTCTGGTGAGGCAGAAGAAGCTGGCTGAGGCGCGGCTGATCGAGCCGGCCCGGGATCTGGCGATGGCGGCGGCCGATGTGCCCATTGTGACCTCGTGCTATTGTCGGCTAAGCGCGGTGGAAGCAGGGAAGTGCTGTGAGTGTGAGTGCTGAGGACTAAAAGAGATTGGCATCCAAGCGATGGATGGAAGTCGATTCTGGCCGCTAGACAATCAGTACGTACAGTAAATGAAAAGCTCTCACGTATGACATTGGGACATCCCATACGGACCGATTCCATGTGGAACGTCGCCACTCGCCTGGGGCGGGACTTGAAACCCATTGTCTGCATGAGAGAAGATGTTCGGGGTAGAACCTGCTTCTTCCAGCGAGTAAATACCAAGAGTCAGGAGGATAATGTGGTATGGGGTTGAGGTGGGTGGTGCTGTGGTGTGAGTGTGAGTGAGTACTGGTGGTGGTGGTGGTGGTAGTGCCAGTGGTTGTGGTGCTAGTGATACTAGAGGCAGAGCCGGTGGGCGGTTGCCTTGGTCTGAACATCAACCTCATTCTCCCTCTACTCCCATCAACATCTCATTCACCAAATAATTGGCCGGATCCCAACCATCATCTTCCGGCATCTTCTCATGATCAGTTCATCCTTGCTTTGCTAGCCGACTGGCTTCCTACCTACGACGGCATATATTCCCTCTGACGCCATCATCGCACTCTGGTCTAATCTCGCCTCTCTCATTCCTCACACGGAATCTACTCTCGTTCTCGGGCGCATAACATCTCACACTGCATGGGGGATTCCCTCATCGTGTTGATCGGGAATGCTTCAGACGTCAGAGGAATCGCTCCGAGTCATGTTCGCAACTTTAATCTTATCCGGCTTCAACAAGGTCGAATAATTGTTAAACCCCTGGTTGGGTTGAGTTACATTCCCATCCAGGCTCATGATCCTGCAAAATACCTGTTCGGGTTGCAGATCTGCAAATGGGTTCCAGCTCACATTCCAAGCGGCCGGGGAATTCCGGTGTGAAGAGCCTACGCCATGCGAATGCCTACAGTCGACTAAGCAAGTATTGAAAGATGCTTAATGACAGCATGACGTGCATCAGTTGCATATATACTGGGTTTCGCCGCGCAGGAGTGCGTCTAACCGTACACTGTCGCACCGTTTCTGCAAGTTGACTAGCCATGTTGCAGACATTGTCGGACCTTCCGATCATCTATTGCCTTCAATCTTTGCGTCACAATCGTGGGGAAACACACCACGATGCTTCATCAGCAAATGTTGCGAGACCTACTAGCCCACAAACCAAGGGCGCTTCAGCCAGCCATGACTGGGAGGCCCACAGTGCCAACCCGATGAACTGGCCGTTGTCGCGCAAGGTGTTCGCCGCCAGCGTGATCTACGCCTATACGTAAGTATGCCGACTCGATCTCTGGCCATGCTCGTTCGTACTCACTGCGTCAGCTTCGTGGTCTATGCGGGATCCGCGATGTACATGTCGGCTGTGCCGGTGCTGGTCAAGCAGTTTGGCATGAGCGAACAGCGATCTTTGCTCGGGCTATCCGCCTATGTTCTGGGCTGTAGGTATACACCTCTTCCAGGTTTTGAGTCGTCTGACAACTTTAGACGGCGCCGGCCCTCTCCTGTGGGGTCCGATGAGCGAGATCCCCTCCGTCGGTCGCTCCGTGGTATACTTCAGCAGCTTCGTGGTCTTCATCGCCATCACCGCGGGTGCCGCCAGCGTGGACAATTTCGGCGCGTTCGTCTTCCTCCGGTCGATCCAGGGCTTCTTCGGCAGCCCGTGCCTGGCCAACGGGGCCGCCAGCATGCACGACATGTTCAACGAGACCCAATACCCCTACGCGCTGGGGCTCTGGACGGCGGCGGCGTACTGCGGGCCGGCGCTGGGCCCGTTGCTGACCGACCACCTCGTGTACCAGCTCTCGTGGCACTGGTCCATCTGGCTGATCGCGTGCATGTCCGCGCCGGTGGGGGTGTTGCTGTTCGTGCTGCCGGAGACGTACGCTCCCACCGTCCGGCTCCGGCGGGGGATTGCCCATACCGACGCGACCATCAGCGCCTGGGCCCGCCTCAGATTCTACCTCGTCAAGCCGGTGCAGATCACCCTGCAGGACCCCGCGGTGCTCTTTGCCAACCTGTACACCTCCTTCATCTACTCGAGCTACTACATCTTCTTCGACTCGTTTCCCGTGGCGTACCTAGAGGGGTACCAGGTCTCGACGGGGACGTTGGCCTTGTTCTATCTGAGCGTGCTGGTGGGATGCGTCCTCGCCGCGGCGGTTTACTTTCTGGTCCTGGTGCCGTACATCTTCTCCCCCCGGCCGCCTGCAACCGACCATGAGACCAAACCCGACCCTTCGAGTGAAGCCCCCCACAACAACAACAACAACAACACCGCCCCACCCCCGGAACGCAACCTCCTCCCCGCCCTCCCAGCCACCATCTTCCTCCCCGTCGGCCTCTTCCTGTTCGGCTGGACCGCCCGCCCCGGCGAGATCCATTGGCTCCCCAGCCTCATCGGCGTGGTCCTCTACACCGGCGGCGTCTTCGTCATCTTCCAGTGTCTGTTCCTGTACCTGCCGAAGATGTACCCGCGATACGCGGCGAGTCTCTTCGCGGCGAACGACTTCTGTCGGTCGGCGCTGGCGGCGGGGTCAATCCATTACGGGGTGCCCTTGTATCGGAATCTGGGGGTGGGGAGGGGGTCGAGTGTTTTGGGGGGGGGGGGCGGTGTTGGGGGTGGTGGGGATGGCGGGGATTGTGGTGTTTGGGAGGCGGTGGAGGGAGGAGAAGGGACGGTTTCGGGATCCAGAGATTCTTTAGGCCGTCTTGTCTTGTGGTGTGAGGGGGTTCGAGGGCGGTTTGAGTTGTGGGTGGGTGCCAGAGGGTGCTGGATGATTGATGCTGTTGCTCTGGTTGGCTTTGCTTGTAATGCTGGACATAGAGCTGCATTGATGGGCAGGATAGCATCGAGATCCTAGACCATAACAGCAACAGGTACTAGGTAGTACTAGGGTGTGATCTATACTGGTTAAGAACTAGCTGGGACTATTCTTAGCCAATTGTTTATAATGAAATGCAACAGTGGATTAGATCCAATACCTCCATTGTATTTGTTCTGACAACTTACAAGTGGAGAACGGTTTAGTCCCTCGAACAAGGTTAAGTCATAAAAGATGTACCGCAATTTGCAACCAGCGTGCAAACCCTCATCCTCACTCCCCCTTGACCATATTTCCATAATGCGTCATGATCTCAAGTAACTGCGAGGCAGCAAAATCGCAGTGTCCACCCGCGCGCCCGAACCTCCAGCTCACTTCCGCTTCCGCCAACATTCCCATCCGAACCCTCCTAGCCCGGAAATTATTGATTGCCGATTAAACAGTATTCCCATAGTTACAAATTACCAAATAAACCAAACCCACCCACTAACGCAACCTGCCCCTCCCCCTTCCCCCCCCCCTCCAACATATCCAATCTCCTCCCACCCCCAATTAAGTATCGTGCGGTCTACAACCACCAAACCCCGACCCCCACCGCCGCCAACCCGACCCCCACAACCGCCATCCTCCCCACAAACCCCAGCATCGACTTCCGCTGCTGCACGCACGCCGCCCGCACCGCGGCCGAGGGCTGGCGCACCCCGCTCCCCGAAACCTCCAGCCCCGCGTTCCGGTCGGGGAAAACCGGCGGCGCGAGCAGATGCACCACCGGCTCGAGGAGGCTGCCCGTCACCAGGAAGGTGATGTGCAGCATTGGCGGGAAGGCTGCGCCGGTGAGCAGGGTCTTCAGCGCTGATGGCCAGGGGTGGGAGTCGGAGACACCCCGCCACAGGGCGAGGGTGAATGCGGCGATCGTCGCGCAGAGCAGCAGCGCGCTGAATCCGATGCCGTTGTCCCAGAGGTTGTGGGATAGGTTCTGGAGGAGCGTCGGGGCGGCCGCGGCGGGGCTGTTAGAGGTGTTGGTTGTGCTGCCGGTGACGAAGGAGCCTTTCTTTGGGCCGGGGGAGATGAGGTGGAAGCGCAGGAGGGAGAGGAGGTGTGCTGTTTTGTGTTAGTGGGGTTGGGGGAGTGGGTAAAGGTTGGGGTTGGGGTAAAGGGGACTTACGGCCGGCGAGCCAGGTGTTCTCCAGATGGGCGAAGGGGGCGCTTTGGAAGTCTGTGTGCGCGGATTGCAGCGCGGCGAAGAGCCAGCTTAGTGTCACGTGGGCGGTTGCCAGAATGAGCTGGGGTTTGAGCAGGTGGGTGGTGGTGGGGATTAGGGGCTGCGCGGTGAGGAGGAGAGCGGGCACCGCCACGAAGATCGCGAGCAAGGCGACCAGCCGGCCGGTGATGGCCAGCCCGTTCAGCACGATCCCCCACTGCATGGCGCGGGACAGGGTCGCGTTGGTGGGGGCGCACAGCACGCGGGTCTGCTGCGTGTGCCCGATGTGCCAGCGGCTCTGCTGCGCGATGTGGCCCGCCAGCGAGGTCGGCACGAGCCCGAACTGCAGCGGCTCCTGCACCTGGATCGTCTCGTGGCCCAGGCCCTGCAGCACCAGCGACAGCTGCCAGTCCTCCGAGAACGAGTAGGTCGGGTACCCGCCGGCGTCGACGATGGCGCGCCGCCGGAACAGCGCCCCGGACCCGGCGTCGATCGCGCGCCGCTGCAGATCCAGCTCCGTGTTCTGGCAGGTGTAGAAGTGCAGCCGCGACTGCGAGAACGGGTCCCCGCGCGGCAGGTTGTAGAAGTACTGGCGCGTGGTGACCAGCACCGCCTCGGGCGTCGCCAGCAGGTGCGGCAGCGTCGCGCGCAGGAACTCCGGCGCCGCGATCGAGTCCGCGTCGAAGATCGCGCAGAACTCCGGCCGCGTCTTCGCCTGCAGCGTCTGCAGCGCGTAGTTCAGGTTGCCCGCTTTCGCGAACACCTGGCCCGTCTGCCGGCCGCGCGAGTGGTACGACAGGTGCGGCCAGCGGGCTTGCAGCTCCGTGACGGCGGAGCGCAGCGCCGCCGACCCGCCGTCGTCCAGCACGCGCACCCGGAATCGGGTCGCCGGGTAGTCCAGCGTGCACGCCGCGCGGATCGTGTCCAGGATCACCTCGACGGGCTCGCCGCAGCAGGGCAGCAGGACTTCGACGGTGGGGAGGTTCTCATCGCCTTGCAGGCGGAGGCGCTTGCGCGGCGAGTTGGGCGGCGCGCGGCCCGATGCCACGGTGAGGAGCTGGTCCTGTCGCGATAGCACTGGGAGGCGGTTAGTGGTGTGTGTTTCGCATCTGACGGTTTTGGGGTGGGGGGTGCACTCACGCGCGAACATCCCCTCGATGGCCAGCGTCGCCCACATCTGCCATGTCTGCACGGGCGAGCTCAGGATCGACACCAGCCGCAGCACGAAATACGCCTGGAACGTCCAGACCGCCGTTTGCGCCACATAGTACAGATAGCCGCGGTATTTCAGGCCGGACAGGATTCTGGGGTCCGGAGGGAGTTCCTGGACGTGGTAGCCTCCAGTCGACATTTTGCTGCGCTGGGGGTGGAAGATGCAGCTGCGCGGTCTTTTGCGATCTGCTTGCTCTGGAGGGTGAGTCTCCGATTCTGCGGACAGAACCAGCGTGCCACTTAATCCTCAGCTGCGGACGGTGGTCATGGAGAAGAGTACCGGCAGTCGCGAGAGGTGTGAGAGAAGGAAAGAGAAAAAAAAATCGCGATGGACTCCCTGGCCGTCGCAAGGAGGTTTTGTGCGCCGCCGCCAGCTCGAGGCCATTTTAGTTCTGGAATTTACCACCTCCGATGATCCACTTATTGCCGGATCGGGGCGATTCTGTAAACATTCACTTGCACAGTTGGGGGGCACGGATGCGGGGAGGACGTTGCCGATTGGCAGGTTGGCAGGTCGGTGGCTTCACCGCCTCGGGTTCCAAGGTTGTGATTGTGTTGAGGGCGTTGGGAGTTGGTTTTGTGTTGTGATGCTAAATTAGCTTGGTACAGTAGTGGTGGTGGTGGTATGGTAGTACTGGTAGTAGTAGTTCTAGACTGGGTCTGGGTCTAATCGTGGTGACCCTCCCATCAGTTATCCCTTCCTTCATGCCTCGGGAGATCGTCCAACTGGAGGGTTTCCACTGCTGATCTTACAGTATGGAGTCTGATGCAGTACTCCGTACACAGACATAAAATCCTCACCATGGATGCCGTCGGTCTCTGGCTCTGCAGCTTTACCCCTATTACGTCCACACGTGGCTAGACGAGAGGCCAACCTTTGCCACCGCAGCAACAGCAACAAACCCCCTATTGCGGGTTGCAGGTTGCAGACCGCCTCGCCTCTCTCTCACCCGTTCTGTCATTCTCCGGCCCGATGTTAGCGCCTTGGGGTCTTCCGTTGCTTCCGGCTGGGGTGTCGAATCTACATGTGTAGTTGTATAGTATGGATCGGTTGTTGTCCCTGCTACAGTGGAAGATGAGCTAACCAGCCAATTACTCAGACGTACGGAGTACCTTACTTGTTATTTGGATTACACTCATGGGTCAAACTTGATCTAGTGAAGAATTGTTGAAGAAAGATGCCCGGTGCATGTGCAGCACTGCACCATGATTTGCCCCCGCGCAAACTGCTAGCCCGCTTTGCATTAGCGCTTTTGTTGCTGGTGGACTCGGGGTCTTCGGTCAGGTGACTAGGCTCAGCCAATGGGCAAGCTGAATTCGTCTTATGTCAATTCTGAGTCAGCGGATAAGGGTGCGGCTCGCTGGCAATGGCTTCTCCGCGTCGGGTCGATGTCGGCAGATCTGGCGCTGCTTTGCACTCGCTGTTGGAGATCTGGAGATATGTCGTTAGGGTGTTCGTTGTGCACTGCTTATAAGCTATTCTTTGAATATACAAGTGCTTCTCAAGCATACAACGTATTCCTCCTTATCTAGAGTGCTTGATGGCTCTTTTTGTGTTTGAGCCACGGGCAGCGTCCACCGGCGATTGAGAATATATAGTCGGAATCTGCACGTGGCAATCGTGACGTCTATCCTCCTTACGGCCCAAGTGGTGGTTATCTTGCTGAAATTTACATCATCGATATTGTCACTACGCTCACCTTACATGCATCTTCTATACAACACCGTCCCAGCAGGTGAAGCCTTCCCCTCACACATGACGTCGCTCCACTCCTTCCTGTCGACCCACCGCGGACCGCCCGTCAGCATCGCGTTTCGCGCTCGTCTTGGCTCCGAGGCTGACCAATGCACCGGCCATCTAGACCGGCGATCAGATGTCTACACTGCCGATAAAACAAACAGGTTCGCGCGTTTGATTGAGGCCCAGATCAGCATCACAACGAAGACGACCAAGGGATAGCCAACTCCTGGGTGTTGAGTTTATCAACCCGATCAAACCAACAACGAAATGTCATCAATCCTGTTGCAGAATGCGACAATTCTGGTCCCCTCCGGCGACCAGAATGACTACGTCGTTCCGCTCCACAATCACTCGCTGCTCATCGAAGGAGCCAGGATCTCGCAGATCGCACCTCAGATTACCCCGCCTGTCGAATCCACCCAAGTTATCGACTGCACCGGAAAGATCATCTCGCCTGGATTTATCGATACACATCACCACCTCTGGCAGACACAGCTCAAGGGACGCCATGCAGACCATACATTGATCGAGTACATGCCCACGGGTAAGTAATATGCCTCTTCTGCAGAGAACCAAATACTAAATTACGTCAGGAAACCTGCAACAGGTCAACTTCACACCAGAAGATATCTTCTGGGGAGAGCTGGGAGGCTGTCTCGAGGCCTTGGATGCAGGAACTACCACCGTAGTGGACCATGCTCACATGAATGTCACCCCCGCTCATTGTAAGGCTTGCTATACCCCCTGCTTACCACGCCGTCGTAACTAACAAGCCCAACAGCCGTAAATGGAATAGCAGCGACAGCGTCCTCCGGCATCCGATCTATCTTCTGCTACACACCCACCTCGACGGTCAAGAAGTGGCAGCCAGAAATCGAGATGAACACCAGCCTACTCGATGAATGGGTCCTCCAACAACTCGAGGAGCTGGCCGCAGCGGCGCCGTTTGGCGACGGGCGCGTCCAGCTGGGTCTGGCTTTTGACGGGTTCATGCTGCCGAAGGAGATGGTCGTCGCGTTGTACGATCGCGCCCGTACAGCGGGAGTGAAGGTGATCACCACCCACTATGTGCGTGGATATTTCAGTAAGTTCAACCCGATCTTTCCATCTTGGCTCCGAATGCAGACACTAAGTAAAATAGGCGACGGATCCCTGGTCGACCTCCTCGAGGCCTACGGCCTCCTGGGCCCCGACATTCTTCTCTCGCACGGCAATAACCTCTCGGCCACCGACATCGAGAAACTCTCTGCCACGAAAGCATGGATCTCCGCCACCCCCGATACCGAACTGCAGATGGGCCACGGGAACCCCGTCTGCTTCCAGGATGGCTGCACAAACATCACTGCGCTCGGGATCGACTGCCATAGTAACAATTCCGGCGACATCGTCACCCAGATGCGCTTGGCGCTGCAGAGTGAGCGCGCCCGCCGGAATGAGAGGCTTCTTGCGCAGGGGAAGTATATGCGGTCATTGGACGTGTCGGTGCAAGATGCCTTCCGGCTGGGGACGATCCAAGGCGCCCGCGCGATCGGCATGGCAGATCAGCTGGGGTCGATTGAGGTCGGGAAGCTTGCGGATCTGGTGATCTTTGACGGCGAGAGCCCGGGGATGATCTGCGCTGGGGAGAAGCATCCGGTCGCGGCTATTATATTGCATTCGTCTGTGCGCGACGTGGATACGGTCATTGTTAACGGCGAGATCCGCAAGCAAGGCGGTCGGTTGGTGCCGGTGGACATTGAATCTTCATTTCCCGAGGTGACGATCGCAAAACGAAGGGTGGAATGGAAGGATGTAGCGAAAGAGTTGCGGGACAGTCAGGAGAGGATCCAGAATGCTGCGGTGGAAGCTGGGGCTGTGGGAACTCGAGTGTCCGAGGCTTTGAGTATCTTCCATATGGACTCGAGCAAGTTTGTTTGAGCTGTGAGGCGTCGAGGATCTCTGGGAGGGTCGCGTTAGCCTTCGAGTGAAGGGGGTTGTGGTAATGGACGTAGCCTGCCAATATACCTCCGTGCCCTATAAAGCACGGACTGCCCATCCGATCAGCTCTCCTGTTAATATGGCGACTCGGTCCGACGGCCGATTATAATATAGAGATAGATCGAGGAGGGTGGATGCGAGCAGAGGAATGGCGTCATGAGGCAGAGACCAGAGGCCGGCAGGTGACACCCTGAAGGTTCAGGTACCCGTGCGACAGCGGCACGTGGAGGGACTAGCACTGACTAGTTAACTAGCAGGGATCGCAGGCAGTAGTGTGTCCGGTCTTTTCGTCACCTTCCCCTCATCTCTACTTCTTCAACCTATTACCTGTTCTTCATCGCTCTTCAGGGCCCCATCCCCTGCATGAAGGAGTGAACACCATCCTGCAAGTGATAGCCTGCCTTAGCGTCCTGACATCTCCGCCCGGGATTTATCCATATTACCCCTGATCAACAGGGGAGTGCGACGAGACTTCGACGGAGGAACGTCCGTGGACAATCCGTTTCTTCACTTCTTGGCCCATTTCGGACGCCTTCCGCTTGCCAAGGTGCGTGTCACACGATCGTCCGTGCCTGTGATTAGCTGACAGGCTAATTAAAGCCATATTGCATTACAGCTACCTCTGTTGCCTACACTGCATCTGCGCGATGGATCATATCACCATGATTCCCACCAAGACACCAATCCGGTCGAGCGGCAAGGCGGGGTATACTCCGAGGAGGGCGTGACCGGAAATTAAACCTGAGTTAAGCCAAGAACAAGTATCGAATTGTCTACACACCGGGTTCCTGCCGTCATGAGGAGGGTGACTTAAATAGGACCTGGGGTGCACCCACTTCTCTCCGTCGATCAACCGAGCTTGAGCCATTAACCACCATCTACAGCGCCATGGCCCGATCAAGCCTGGCCTTGCTATGTGCAGCCCTTCTCGGCAAGTTCGCAGACGCCACGGCGTCGCAGGCCTACACGTGGAAGAATGTCGTCACAGGTGGTCTGTTCTCTCTGGTCACCTACTCTGGAATGAATATTGCTGACTGCGACGCAAACAGGCGGAGGAGGTTTCACTCCTGGCATCGTCTTCAATCCCTCCGCCAAAGGGGTGGCGTACGCGCGCACGGATATCGGAGGCGCGTACCGTCTGAACTCGGACGACACGTGGACCCCGTTGATGGATTGGGTGGGGAATGATACCTGGTGGGCTGCCCTGCTTTCCTGGCAACGGTATGGATAGATTGGCTAACGAGCTCAGGCATGACTGGGGCATCGATGCCCTTGCCACGGATCCCGTCGACACTGACCGTCTGTACGTGGCGGTGGGCATGTATACCAACGAATGGGACCCCATTGTGGGATCGATCTTGCGCTCGACGGACCAGGGTGATACCTGGACTGAGACGAAGCTGCCTTTCAAGGTTGGCGGGAATATGCCTGGTCGCGGCATGGGTGAGGTAGGCTGCGTTCCTTTCCTGAAGTTGAGTGGAAGGCTGATGCAATGCAGAGATTGGCGGTCGACCCGAACAAGAATAGCATTCTCTACTTTGGAGCGCGGAGTGGGCACGGCTTGTGGAAGAGTACGGACTATGGAGCGACCTGGTCGAATGTCACTTCCTTTACCTGGACTGGTATGATTCTTTGGTGCTGGTGAGTAGGGCTTGGCTAAGTGTGTGCAGGAACGTATTTCCAGGATTCGAGCTCGACCTATACTTCGGACCCCGTGGGTATCGCTTGGGTGACTTTTGATTCGACCTCCGGTAGCTCGGGGTCTGCGACACCGAGGATCTTTGTCGGTGGGTAACTCATCACAAAAGAGAAATCATCCTCTAACGTGTCGATAGGCGTTGCGGATGCTGGCAAGTCGGTTTTCAAGTCGGAGGATGCGGGTGCTACTTGTGAGTTTGATTCAGCCCGCAACTGAAAGCAGCGCTGACTCTCCAGGGGCGTGGGTGTCCGGAGAGCCTCAGTACGGCTTCCTCCCGCACAAGGGGGTCTTGTCCCCTGAGGAGAAGACGCTGTACATCTCCTACGCCAATGGAGCTGGTCCTTACGATGGCACAAACGGCACGGTCCACAAGTACAACATCACCAGCGGAGTGTGGACGGATATTAGTCCCACCTCCCTTGCGAGTACCTACTACGGTTACGGTGGTCTGTCGGTTGACCTCCAAGTTCCTGGCACCTTGATGGTGGCGGCACTCAACTGCTGGTGGCCGGATGAGCTCATCTGGCGTAGCACTGATTCTGGTGCGACCTGGTCCCCTATTTGGGAGTGGAACGGTTATCCGAGCATCAATTACTACTACAGCTATGATATCAGCAACGCCCCCTGGATCCAGGACACGACTTCAACCGACCAGTTCCCCGTTCGCGTCGGATGGATGGTCGAGGCCCTTGCTATTGATCCGTTCGACTCCAACCACTGGCTCTATGGTACGGGTCTGACAGTATATGGCGGACACGACCTGACAAATTGGGACTCGAAGCACAATGTGACGGTCAAATCCCTGGCGGTCGGTATTGAGGAGATGGCAGTGCTTGGACTGATCACGCCGCCCGGAGGACCGGCGCTGCTGTCCGCTGTTGGCGACGACGGTGGGTTCTACCACTCGAATCTGGACGCAGCGCCAAACCAAGCGTTCCACACGCCGACCTACGGCACGACCAACGGAATCGACTACGCCGGCAACAAGCCCTCCAACATCGTCCGGTCCGGAGCTAGCGATGATTACCCGACTCTCGCCCTGTCGTCGAACTTCGGCTCGACATGGTACGCAGACTACGCCGCCTCCACCAGCACCGGCACCGGAGCGGTGGCTCTGTCCGCAGACGGTGACACGGTGCTTCTCATGTCCAGCACCTCGGGCGCGTTGGTGTCGAAGTCGCAGGGCACCTTGACCGCGGTCTCATCTCTCCCCTCCGGGGCAGTCATTGCCTCGGACAAGTCCAACAACACGGTCTTCTATGGTGGATCAGCAGGCGCGATCTACGTGTCAAAGAACACGGCGACCTCCTTCACCAAGACTGTGACCCTGGGGTCCAGCACAACCGTCAACGCCATCCGCGCGCACCCCTCCGTCGCCGGAGATGTCTGGGCGTCGACCGACAAGGGCCTCTGGCATTCCACGGATTACGGTAGCACGTTCACGCAAATTGGCAGCGGCGTCACGGCGGGCTGGAGCTTTGGGTTCGGCAAGGCGTCCTCCACGGGCAGCTACGTCGTGATCTATGGGTTCTTCACAATCGACGGTGCCGCGGGGCTGTTCAAGAGCGAGGACGCGGGCACCAACTGGCAGCTGATCTCGGATGCGTCGCACGGGTTCGGCTCTGCGTCCGCCAACGTGGTGAACGGCGATCTGCAGACCTACGGCCGCGTGTTCGTGGGCACCAACGGCCGGGGCATTTTCTACGGCAATCCCAGCGGGAGCTTGCCGTCCGCCACGGCCACGGCGACGGCGACCACCTCCAAGACCTCGACGACGGTGTCGACGACGCTGAAGACCACCACCAGCGCCTCGACCACTTCTTCCAGCACGACCGTGAAGACCACGACTAGCTCTTCCAGCACGACTTCGAAGGCCAGCTCAACCACCACAACGACAACCAAGACTACCAGCACCACAACAACCACGTCGAGCGGCAGCACCGCGACGGCCTCGGCGTACGCGCAGTGCGGCGGCAGCGGCTGGACGGGAGCGACCGTCTGCGTAAGCGGGTACAAGTGCACCTACTCGAATGACTTTTATTCGCAGTGTAAGTTTGTTGCGTCAAGCTAGGGGATGATTGCTAACTGAGGGTGCAGGTGTTCCATCATGATGACGGGGAAGGAAACGTGATGGAGGAGATTCGTGCCTTGATTTATTTGGTCGGTGACTGACGTTACAACGTGTTATCTCTGCACTTGTTTCAGTGAATGTGTCGTTTCATAATATGATCTTGTAATTGAGTGCAATGTGGTATCTCGGACTTAGGGAGTGGTCGGTGGTCGGTGGTCGGCGGAGACGGCGTAAGCAGAACCGAGGCCGCGGCTCCGGGGCCGGAATAAGTATGTTCCAAGCGATGTGGCGTCGCGGGTCGTACTCGTAACTATGCTGTGCGGTCGGTAGTTGGATACTGTGTGCATGGTTGAGTATAATCTTGCTGTTGAAGGCCGCTCGCATCATTGAAGTTGATATTCCTCACCGGACCGGATCTACTGGCAGAATGGCATAATAGTCTCATGGTTCCGTGCTCGTCTGCATGTTGTAGTTTTTTGGTTGATGCATAACCTGACCTTCCGACAACTTGAACTATCGTGTGGGCATTTCCCGCCATTTGCCACTGCATTGCCATTACACCAGTCTCGAGGGAGAATATCTTCAAGCGCAAGGTCATACATCCCGCAAGGGTCCGTCACGTCCGAAAAGCGTCAAAACCGACCAAAGATATCTACTGTATGGCTACCAGCACGATATGCCATATAGCTTATAGAAGTAGAGGCATGAGCTAGAGCTCTACGATGTACAAGACACACTCTGCACCCACAATCTCACGCATAGATACTCATATACACTCATCCTCCACAAAATCGGTCCGGCATCCGAATCTATCCATGAGCAGAGCATAAGAAGACAAAAGCATACGACCACCTACACCTACCAAAAAGGCAACGCAGTTGGAAGCCTGACCGCACTGCCGAATCCCGCAACGCAGTACGCGATTCGATTTCCCAATTTTTGGGAGGTCGTGATAGGCAAAACCCGGAACCTGGGATTGTCTGATGTCTGATCGGGGGGGGGGGGGGGGGGTGAATGTCCAGGGGTTTTTGGGACGTACAGTACGGAAGACCATACTCCCAAAGACCGTTAGCCAGGAACACCCGGTGACTACTCTGTAACTTACCTGATGCTGCTAGGTGGGATTTTGTGCAGGGCAGGGGGCAGGCATGCACTGGCGGAAAAACAGTGGCCATGTTTGCCAAGGCGGGTTTAACGGGGTGTACGGGTGGGGTTCCACTATGGCGATGGGCGATGGCGATGGGCGAAAACTCTACTCTACTGCGCACTGCTTGCTGTTGCCGTTGCCGCTGTTTCCGTGCCGCTGTCATTGTTTTGACTTTGTACGGTACTGTACTAGACTGTTCCGGAGGGTAGGAAGAGTGAATGGTCGTAGAGAGTAACTAGGACTGAAGATGTGTAGTTGTTTTCGTTCTCATAAAGATGAAGGTATAGCAGCAGGGGGCAGGTGTGTTTGTACTGTACTTTGTACACTCCACAAATCCGCCTCGAAAAATTGCCAGGAATAGATCCAGACCCCGTATAAGCAGTGAAGCACACCAAACAACGTGGCCCAGTCGGCGGGTAAGCAACCACCCGAGCATCGGCCAGACTTTATCTTCCATTGCTCTGGGTCTGATTGGCCTGCAAACCCCGGACAGCACCCAGTGACCAATTCATATTCCAGAAAGCTTCTCTATCTCGGCAAAAGTCTAACTTGCAGACACCCCACCCCACAGGAATCCGGGGTCTGATGGGCCGGTTAGCCGAGCCGAAGGATCCCGTTGTCCACACTTTCCACCCTTCCAGTGCAGCTCCGTTTCATCCCGATACGCTTGATCCTGCAGGACACCGAGATCGGGTTGGGAGCCTGGAAGGTGATGATGATAGCATTACGGATGCGAGGGGGGGGCATCGCCATCTAAGCGAGTTTACCCGTCACTGCCCCTTAAGCTTAAGCTTTGCCTTTCCTCTCCCCAGCGGACCTTATCTCTTCTATCTCTGACCTTTGACACATCCTCCCCCTTGTATCTCTGCTATCTCTGCTATCTCTGCCGTTCGTGTGTCTGCCTCACATGGCGGTGCCCTATCTCCCCGAGTACGAGCAAGAGGAGACGGTGATGCCCCCCGCGACGCCGCACCATCTGCGCGAGCATGGTCTGGAACCGGCCAACTCGCCCTTCGCGGGCCGCATCGGCGGCAACCAGGACTTCGTGCTGGACCGCAGCGACCCCAAGAACCTGGCGGAGCTGGACCGGGTGCCCGACGCGGCGCCGTGCATGAACGCGCAGGAGATCTTCGATCTGCGGGGGTTCCTGTCGCCGGATCTGTGGAAGTTCGCCATGCTGGAGTGTGTTGGTGAGTTCGCCTCCCCGCCGTCATGTCATAGGGCAAAGAACGGGGGATCGCCCGTTGCCATGCCCGTGCCCGTGGCCCTGACACCACCATACTATACCGGAAACTCAAATCAGCCCTAAAGCCGCGAGAAGCTAATGCCCCGAAAAAGCCAGCATGCTCAACACCTTCATCTCCGCCTGGGTCACCACGCACCCGTACGCGCCCATGACCGCCTCGACGGCGGCCTCCGGCGTCTACGGGACGGTCACCTTCTTCTCCCCGACCTTCGGCGGCCTGACCAACCTCCTTCTCACGCCGCTGCTCATCTACACCTTCTCCCCCAGCTCGGGCGGCCACATCAACCCCCTCATCACGCTCGCCACCTTCTTCGCCCGCATCATCTCCTTCCCCCGCGCCGTGCTCTACATCCTCGGCCAGACGCTGGGCGGCGCCCTCGCCGGCTTCGCGCTGCACGCCGCCTTCGGCGACCGCAACATCACGGTCGGCGGGTGCTACATCGACACGACCCAGGTGCCGGTCACCAGCGGGCTGGTGATCGAGTTCTTCGCGTGTCTGATCATCGTGTGGCTGTGTTTCGGGGTGGCGTTGGATCCGCGCCAGGCCAAGGTGTTTGGGCCCGCGGTCGGGCCGTGGTTGGTGGGTGTGGTGGTCGGTGTGATTACGTGGGGGACTTCGTTTACCCGGGTGGGGTATATTGGGGCCAGTATGTATCCTTATCTTAGGGGTTGGTTTGGGGGTGATGGGGTCCAGGTGAAGGCTAATGCGAGTGATAGGTGTCAACCCGGCACGGTGTTTCGGGGCGTATGTCGCCTCCGAGTTTCCGGGGTATCATTGGATTCATTGGGTGAGTTTTCTCTGCCTACCCCCCTTTGCGGAGTGGAGTGGATGTGCTCCTTGCCGAGGCGAGGGCCTAGTAAGGAACACTGCTGACAATACTCAGGTCGGTCCGCTGGCGGCCTCGGTGGCGCATGGGTTCGTGTATTTCGTAGATCCCCTGTGGAAGGATCCTAGGGCCAAGTCGTGAGGAGACAAATGGCTTGCGGATCATTGTACAGTATTGATATGTGTGGTGTCTATTAGCGTGTTCGTTGCATTTCTGGAATGCTTGGCGAATTTCTTCTCGGTTCGCTTGAATAATGATATCTGTACAGCACTGGTTGCTGGACTTCGAACTCCAGGGGTTGCTTTCTGCATATGCCTCTGTCAAGGGGGTTTTTGTACGGTTTCTTGTTGGGGCTGAGTTCAGTGGATTTGTGCAGGTTTGAACATTCTGCTGGTCGGAAACAGTCCGAGGGTCCGTTGTTTTGACTGCCTCGCCTAGTCAGCAGGTTTGTAGTCCTTAAGATGGAGCTGGTGCAGGCCAGTTGTAATCTTTTATGAGCTTGGGAAGAGTCGGTGTATGGGAAAGATCCTCTTGTTGTGTGCTAATCCATGCAAAGATTTACCACATAGTCGGCGACCGCACAACCACGGCTCCCCTCTTCCCACATGCTCATGCTCAACGATCACGGCATCCGTCCGCCGAATGATCCCCAGCATATGACCCCCTCTCCCCTTTGCATCAGAGAGGATATTCTTCTGGCTTTCGGCGGTTGCAACAACAAAATCCATCTTAATTTTAAGCTCCTGCTATGGCTCTTGTGGGAATACTCTGGCAAATTGGACCCCTTGCGACTGTTGTTGTATGAGCTCGCAGTGCGGTTGCCAAGCATGCATTAGTTCAAGGAAATGCTGGAGTGTGGGGATGCAGGAAGCGATGATCCCGATGCTGGACTCGATGCACTGCCTCTTATTAGGATTGATTCGTCTGTGGTAATGAATTGGAGGAACAATTTAGTCCAGATGAACTGGTCTGCGGTTCCGCATGTTGATCGTCAGTTTCACGCACTGCAAGAGGGGAAGAGAGCGCACATGTGTAGGCTTCTTGGTCAGCTAGACCTTTCAACTGCGTGCATTTGATGATAGCCATTCCCGTGGCACGAGCATCGCGGTAAGTTCATGTATACAGCGAACGAATGCCGAACATACACCGAGCCGAGGCCTAGTGCTGCGCATAGCGCCAGGCGCTTACGCAGCGACATTTGAAGCTTCATCAGGACGGTGCTGGAATAGATCACGAGGACTAGATCGACAAATCTGGATAGAGCTATCCGTTGCCTTTAGTCTCTTCTCAATCGTAATCCTTGGGGCAAGTGGCACACCTCCAGGAAAGATGGCGTAGTCAATCAACATCCACACATTCTTGAGGTAGCTTTGCCCTCCGTGACAAGGCCGGTCTGCCACAGAGCCCGAAGTGGGTCGCACATGGTGAACAGAATGATGATGCATACTCCAGATATGATCGCTGCCAGTGTGCTGAGTGTCTAGAGGCAAACACGTTGAATGTGGCTGGCATTCAGGATCTGGTTTAGCTTTGTGGTCACGGCTTGATTGGGAACGGTGAACGAGATGTTGTCGAAGAGAAAGTCGAGACAGTTGAGGAAGGTCGCATGTTCGACTGTGGCGGCACTCAACAACCACGCGTGCTTTCCGGAGCCGAGTCTGACATTGATAGTCGTGAGGATGCAGCATACGAGTCCCATGAGCTGGTTTCTTATCAGCTGCGTCGTTCGCGGAGGCATGGTAGACCTACCAGCGAAAATACAATCAGTCATTCGTCTACCCCAAGATTATGCAGCAAGCCTGCTCGGATGTAGATGCGGCCCGTCACCACGACTATCGTTAGAACTGTCAAGGTCCATAACACGATCAAGATCGTTGGCCCTTTGTCATCACTGGCATATTCCGAGGAAGATGGATTCATAGTGAAAATGTACAGTGTTAGAAACTCCCGGTGGAACGCTTTAGGAGATGGTAGGGAACCGATCGATCCCTCTCAAGGGCAGATGTTTCATGGATGTCTATAGAGTGAGAGAAAATTAGTAAGTTCGCTAGAAAGACTGGGGAGCAAGCAACAAATCTCTTACTGCTGGATGGTCCTGACAGATGGAAGACACGAGTTACAGGCCATCTGAGTCAATGATAGCGATACTTTCAAATTCACAGACTGATAAAATGATGCGATCATAGGTGTAACGTGAGTCCGCGGTCTCGGGAATTGTGTTGTTGTCCGGGGAGACGGAGGCGCACATGTCAAGGATATCCTGTTCTCTACTCCTGCCGAACCATGGCGCTGTCATCTCCACATCTCCCCCGTACTTGTGCGACACCCTAGCTCCGTCTCATATAGCCCATCATATTGCTCATGGATATTGCTGGCACACTTCGGGGGGTACGAAAACTCATTCTCTCGCATGGCGTCCACGACTTGCCGGGTCAAGCGCTACTGACGCAAGCCAGGATGGTCCTCCATTATATTAGGACTGTATCGCGCTGGTTGAGGTTCGCTTCAATTCACCACCTTGCAATCTCGATCTTGTGCCGTCACTTTAATATTGTCTTCGTGGAGTACCAGCCAACATGCCAAGTCCAACCGATGCCACAGTGAACGGCCACAACAACGGCCATATCAAAAAGCCCACTCAAGAAGCTTTCACCAACAACCATGTCGCGATCGCTCCCAACGACCCGGAGGAGGTACCTGGACTGCTGAAGAGAATCGCGCTGCACGGGGAGGCTTACCTCATAGAGAATGACGAGCTCGAAAGGACCAAGATACTGAATTCCGCCCGCTCGCTGGTGTATGCCTTGGAGACGCCGCGCGAGGCAGTCATCCGACACTGCTGGTCTCAGGTATGTGTTTTCAGCACACTCTTCCTCCGTCGCGCTTGACGCATGTTTTCTTGTTGACGTCCCTCAGAGCGCGCTTTACGCGGCCATTGAGATAGGAGTAGACCTGGATCTTTTCACGGCGCTGTCGCGGGATGACAGGTCCAAGTCTGCAGCTGAGCTTGCAACGGCGACCGGGGTCAGCCGGGTGATGCTGTGTATGGCCCGCTCCCATTCCAATTTCGATGTCGACGTGAGCTAATATTGTCCTGCTCCCTCTAGCACGCATCCTCAAGCATCTAGCCGCAATGGGCGTCATCAAGGAGTCCGGACCAAACGAATACCGCCGGACCGGGTTCTCTATCTCCATGCAGTCGCCTCGTTACAGCGACGCCTACCCATGCATGTAAGTGACCCCCCACAACCGAGACAAAACTCCGTCTCACTCTCCCAAAAATAGGACCGGTTGCGTCACAGCAGGAGTGCTCGCTCTCCCCGCCCACCTCAAAGCAACCAACTACATGCTCCCCAACGACGGCACCAAATGCGCCTTCCAGCGCGGCTTCGACACCAACCTCCACTTCTTCGATTTCCTGAAACAGCACCCCCAGCACGCCAGCGAGTTCAACAATCACATGTCCGTCTACCACCAAGGCCGGCCCAGCTGGATGGACTTGGGGTTCTACCCCGTGCAAACCCTGGTGCAGGAAGCCACCGTGACCCCCGACGATGTCCTACTAGTCGACGTCGCCGGCGGGATAGGCCACGACCTGTCTGAATTCCACCGCAAGTGGCCCGACTTGCCTGGTCGACTGATCGTGCAGGAATTGCCCGAGGTCGTGTCCCAAGCGCGCGAGCTGAACCTGAACCCGAAGCTTGAGCTGATGGAACATGATTTCTTCGAAGAGCAGATCGTCAAGGGTGCGTCCACTCTCCCCCTCCCCCTTCCGCATTTCAATTGCTGATAAGTGGCACAGGCGCAAGAGCATACTACATGCATTCCATCCTGCACGACTGGACCGACGACAACTGCCGCCGCATCCTGGCGAACCTCGTCCCCGCCATGCGGAAGGGCCACAGTAAGCTCCTTATCAACGAGAATGTCATCCCCGAGACGAACGCGTACTGGGAGACCACGAGCCTGGATATCATCATGATGGCGGACTTCTCGTCGATGGAGCGCACGGAGAGCCAATGGCGGGCGCTGGTGCAGTCCGTGGCCGGACTGCGGGTGGTGAAGATCTGGACTGCGAGGAGGGGGGTCGAGAGTCTGATTGAGTGTGAGCTTGTTTGAGTGGTTTGGATCCGCTGTGTGATTTGCTGGAGGTGGTAGCTTGAGAATGCTGGGCAGTCTGTGCGGGTGGGGTGTGGGTTATGTTGTATTGAGGCCTTTTCTGGCTTTTTTGAGCGTGGGTATAACTGTATCAACATCCGGACAAACTGGGTGGTTTCGTGGGGTTGGGTCTCTTGCTCTCTCTTTGGAGAGTTCAAATGTCCGGATGAGATGATAAAGGACGTTGAACGCTGTATCAATGGTCGATTTCTGAGCTCTTCCATCACTCGGCGGATTCAGGATTGTCAACGCGCATCGTGACTAAGTATGGGATCTGCGATGCGCGGGGGTAAACTTACTACCATCCCTTATCTCAGAGAATGAAAACGATGTTTTTTGGATATTTTTTGGTGATAGTAATGAGGCGTCCAGCATAGTCAGGCATGAGTAGATGACGATCGAAATGGGCGAGGCGTCGTCATTGCAGTCTCTTCCTTGAGACTGGAGAATGTAATTCTCCGAATCTTCTTAGGACTTTGGCTCAGCGCCCTTTATCCCTCCATCCCCTCATCCCACTTGTAACGGCCCGCTGTCGATTCTAGAGATTCGATACATGCTTCTGAACTCGGTTGGATCCTTCCGTGGAGGTCGAATCTTGCCCCATGCACAGGAATCGGCTAGTCAAAGTCGCGGTCTGGGACAGTTGAGTTGAGTGGAGCACATAGAATCCCAGTTGCAGAAGCAGGATGAATCCCAGGGACGCTTGAAGACAAGCAGGGTATGGGCTGGGTTCAATCATTCAAGAAGAGGTTCTGAAGGAGAGCCGCATGCTTGGATAATCCGGCGGAATCATCACGTGATGTTTATATGAGGACAGGTTCGATCGGGATGAGATTGGGGTCGCTAAGTACTACGAGGATGATCCTTGTACAGATAACGAAGTCACACCGGGATTAATCTCATGACCATCACGCAAGTACCTCGAGATAAACTAAAACATGTACCGAAAGGTCGGCGATTTATCCCCCATGGCTCTCAACTCGTCAATCGTATACTCCGGTCGCAGCGCGACCAACTTATCCACTCGTCGAGCATTGATCCGCTGATAGGCCACCCTCATCCCCATCACGCAGATCACGCCCATCAGAGCGAATCCCAACTCAAGGGAGTGACCGAGGATATATCGAGGGGCGTCTTGTGTGCGATAGAAGTGCGACGCCATCGCTGTAACAAATTAGTACTTTTCGAAGATGATGGGGCTGCAGGTTGCAGAATAGGTATCAGCATACCTCCTGCGAAGTTGCCAATGCCAATATACATGGCCATTCCGGCAGCGCGTTTGTGACTGGCGGCGAGATTGGTGCTGAGCCAGGTAACAAGGTTTGGAATAGCAGGGTAAATTCCTTTGAATCGTTAGTTATGAGGCAGGTAGACTAAGAACGAGATTCGTACCGAGAACTGCAAGGAAGACTCCGAAGTAGATCACTCCCGGAACCCATGTCAAAGATCCCGCTAGGCAAACTAGAAATCCACAGACGATGCAGCAGAGATGGAACAAAAGCAGCGGGGAGCGCTGACCCATGCGGTCGGAAAACCAAGCGGACACGATAGCGGCGACTGCGGCAGCCACGTAGGGAGGGACCTTGGCAGTGAGATTGAGATCACATTGAAATGGAGATAAGAAGCATACAGTCAATAACTGGGCCACTGAGGATGTGAAACCGAGGTCCTTGATGATCGTAGGGAGGAAGAAGGAAATGCCGTACAACGGACACACTATGGCGAGGTAGACTGTGACAGTCAGCGGTGATTGTGGTGGATGACGGTGCCTAAGAGATGGTGCGTACTAAGAATCCCCAGATAGACCTGCCAATCGCACACGGCATCCCAGACATACTTCCACCTGAACTCAATGGTGTCTGGCACGACATTTCCGTTGTCGGACCACTGCAACTGCAGGCGATACAAGATCCAGGCTCTCTCCTCGTTTGTAAGGAATGAGGCGGTGTCTGGGTAGTCGTACAGAAGGAAATAGGCCCCAACCGCAACGACGACCGTAGCAATACCCTCAATGATGAAGATCCAGCGCCAGCCAGAGTAGCCTCCGACGCCATCCATTTTCTTGCAGCTCATTAGAATGTAGTCAAGGGCAGTGGGGTTGCGGTACATACTCCGATCGCAAAAGCTAGAATCCCTGAAAAAGCACCTGCAAAACTTGCGGCGCTGAAGAATATCGCTTGGCGCAGCTGTGCCTCGTGACGGGAATACCACATGGTGATGTAGTAGGCTACTCCAGGGTAGAGACCGGCTTCTACAAGAACATTAGGACACATCCATCATAGCCCCGCTCAATCTAAACAATGTCATACCAGTGATCCCGAGAAAAAGTCGTGCGATAAGAAGGCCATAATAGCTTGTGACGACGCCCGTCAAAGTCTTCAGACTGTTAGACAGCTACGCTGTGAGGCCATGTTGCGACTAACCATGACAACTCCCCAAGCTACCATAATTGTAGGTATCCATATCGACGGGCGGATCTTCTTCAAGATCAGATTGGACGGAAGCTCAAAGACCGTATACGTGAAGAAGAACACCGTGACTAGAACGTTAGATTATAGCCAAGCGATCAAGGTTTAGCACATACGAGCCCAGTTGTACTGTGAACCCACTAGATGAAGGTCCTCCTCCATACCCTCAATCCTGGCATTGCCGATGTTCCCTCGATCGAGAAAGCAAAACAGATAGAGGAGAGTCAGGACAGGCATTAGATGCCAATCCATCTTGCGCAGAAGCCTCTGCTCGCTGACGGGATCCCATTCTGTCTCTTGTCTCTGCCTCGTGTCGCGACATGTGGTGCTTGGTACGTGAAAGCTCAAAGGCTTCTGTTCCATTGTCACCAGCAGACTCTTTGTCTGCACGGCGAAAGAGATGGGCACGAAGAGAGTAGTGGTCCCCAGGTGATCCAAGCTTTCGAACGGGGAACGCCTAGCGGTCAGCGCGGTTGCTTGCTTGACGAGGTGCAACGTTCCTCAAGCGTTACGCAAGGGTTGCTGAGGAATGCGGGCGGCGCAGGTGGCTGTCAGGACCTCTATTTGCTGGCAATCAGTACCGTGCCCTCGAGCAGTAAGACCTGGAATTCGAGCAAGTGGTTGGACTATTGGAGATGATTGTGGTGTAGACATACTTGTAGCTCATGATGAACTATGGTTTAAGGTGACATGTTCATGACAAGCAGGCCGGGATCAGAACATGGCTTGGCCGATACAGCAGGCAAAATGGGGTTGTGCTGTCAGTCACCTAGCCGGCCGGCCGGCCAGCAGTGATGAAGCGCATTGCCGCTATTTATTGATGGATGGTGACCAGCAGCGGGACCACTCATCCAGCAATAGATATCTTCTGGTATTTTGAGGCTCTGGATGGTTTTGCATCTAGCACCAATTATTTGCTAAGAGACATTGCTGGTGGTTGAACAATGGACAGGGGCGTGTTCCAATCAGTGGCGGTGAGATTGCGGTTATTGCATCAGAAGGGAGGGATCGATCGCCCTGGTTGCAGATCACAGGGTCTTGGGGAAGTGCTGCATAACAAGATCATAAGCCTTAGTCAGTGGCTCAGTGGCTCTGTGTGTAGAACTATGAGTTGGAGACTCCGGGCCCGGGAGCAGAGATATTCCGCACTCTTACCTACTAGTATCCACTGGCCACTCACTCCAAGTCGCAAAGATCGACAAGCCGCGCATCATGAGATTTGAGGAGTCATAGCAGCTGGGCCCAATCAGGAAACTAAGGATGCGTGCAGTGGCCTGGAGTACAGTACACAAGATCCTGGGACAGGATGGCAATCCTCGGAACTTGATAGAGTATAATAGGGTACTAATACTTCATGCTCAGCTTGCCTGGATCGAAGAAGCGGATATCACGGGCAGAAAAGCCCACGGCAGCCTCCAAGAGAACAGGATGGGGGGCTACAGTACTTAAGTACTTTACGTAGTTAAAACGTAGGTATGACTTGAGGCTGCTCAACCTACTGAGTACTTTAAAATAGTTCGAGTCGAGTACTCCGTACTCCGTATTTCATCTTTTCATGCATCAAAGCCGAATCCCTGTCGAGCGGGGGTGAGATGAAGCGATGACTGAATGGCCGGTCGCACAAGTCACAAATGGGTGAGAAAACAGGTTTGATGCCTGAGAAAGCGGATAAAATGCCTGAGATAACAGGCAGCGATAACACCCACTGCATCAGAATGGGAAGGCGTGACAAGGCGCGAACAGCAGGCGACCAATCAGTACGCGTCTTCGGTCTGAAACTTTTCCGTCTGGTGACTCGGGACACTCGGGGTAAGGCAATCCCAGCCTAGTTCGCTCTCCATCCATTCCACCTGGCTGAATCTATAGGTCCATCCCCTTGTCCGTACCTAAGGATCTCTTTCACCTAGTACTAATGAGGTCGCTGAGATCTCAGTACGGAGTAGGTTGGAAACAAATGTGAGAGGTTTGACCGCAACAACCTTCTCCCCGTCCCTTTTATCCTCCTCCCCCCTCTCTCCGACCACCCCGATCTCCCCAATGGGCACCACCAAAAACCTTTCCAGTTGAAAACGATAAGATAAATATTCTGGGTGCCCCACATCCTCCTCCCTCGGGTTGAGTCCAACATGGAAGTATCTTCCCTTCCACAAAACTCTTCCAGCCGCCTCCTGAACACCCCCTCGCTCCCTCACGATCATACTGACAACCCACCGATTACCAATTGGATTTCTCCGATCGTACCGATCATGACTGTCTAAAGTCGATCGGGACTTCATCGTCAACTCGAAAGACCTTGGACATGCGCACCAAGAGGGGCCCTATCCCCGCTCTCACTGGGCCCTCTGGCCAACCAGCTGGGGCGTCCGATCGAGTTTCCCGGGCCAAAGTCCTGATCCCGCGAGATCGGTCCCGGATCGTACTATCTAGCTCCCGCATACGCACCTCACGTGCCTGCGATCCGTGTAGACAACGCAAAGCTAAGTGCAATGGTGGCAAGCCAACTTGTATCCAGTGCGATGGCTTAGCCATCGAGTGCACCTATTCCGAACAGAAACGCACCCTCGAGCAGAAAGAGCTCACCCTGTTGCGGAGCACCATCCGACGCCATGAACGAATGATCCAACTCATCTCCGCTCGCCCCACAAACCAGGACGATGATACTACAGATCAGGACCCCACGGACTCAACCCCCTCGCAAGGGGAAACCATGGAGGTAAGTCTTTCATATCGTGTGGCTTGACTTCGGTCGTCACTGACCATGAGGGTGGTGGTGTGCTGAACCAGTGTGATCACAGATAGCCCCAGTGGCTCCACCCTCTCAGGAGGAGGAGCCCCCATCCGTGGAGCTTCATTACCCTGAAAGCTTAGACCAAGCCCTAGGAGTGCTTCAGGGGCAGCTACGGGACCTGCATCAGATCTACCAAGTGGTTCACGATTGTGATCCGGCAGTCCTGCCCTCAGTGGTGGAGACCATCCGGCGGAGCGCATCCGTTCACGATGCGGCCATGCATCTCGACCAGCAGGTGTCAACGCAACGGCCCGGAGTCACCCTTGGCAGAGTGCAGCGGGCCTGGCTGAGTCGACTTTCTGGTAAAGCGGAGCTGGTGTGTCGACATCCCCCGTACACGGTCACGGCGGCGGAGAAGTGGACATCGGTCGTCGATAGTGCGGTGGCCTCGCATCTATTCTCCCTCTTCTTCGTCTGGGACAATCCTACCTGGCATCTAATCGAGCCAAGTGTGTTCCTCGCCGACTTTCAATCCGGAAGGACACAGTTTTGCTCCTCGTTGCTGGTGCACGCCATCCTCTTTTTTGCTTGTGTATGTATTGCTACCCCTCGGTCAGCCTTTTCTGACCCAAGTAGCACTATTCATACGACCTGGAGAAGCCATGGGATAGGAGGGAGGAAATGTCCATTGCCAAGAGACTGTTCCGCGAGATTGGTCGTCTCTGGCAGCGGGACAAGGACAATGTATGTCTAACCACTGTTCAAGCCAGCTTAATTCTAGGGCTGTTTTTCAACGCGTCCGGAAAGGATAAAATCGGGACGCAATACATCTACTATGGTGGCCAAATGGCGTTGCAGCTGGGGCTGCATCTTCCTTCGTCGGCCGTCTTCCACAGCGACTCGATGGCGGAAGCGAAGCGAAATCACTGGGCACATAAGCTTATTGCCTGCGGGATATACGATGTCCAATCGTCAGTGATCATCCTCCAGCATGACGCTGTATACAAGGTGCTGATGCCCGATAGTTTAACAATGCAACTGGGGCGCAAACCATCGCCCTGGAAAGCACCCCCCGAGAACTACCTCTCGCAGGAAGAAGCATTGTTTTCAGATGTCAATCAACAATGGGCGCCTTATCCGTTCACATATCCGACATTCAAGCCCTATGCGAACACAGGGGTCTTCGTCCGCCGCAACCTCCTCATCCTTATCAACGATATCTCGAGATTCGAGGCGCAGATGCCTCACCGCGTCGATCTTCCTAGCTGGCAACAAGGCACTCTGATCCACGAGAAGTTAGTCACATTTGAAAGAACTTTGCCGATCGTGCTTGGGATAGGAAGGAACAAAACCCCCCACAATTTATGCCTTCAGTATGTGGCCCAATCGTTCCAAGCCTGCACATCACTGACTTCTGCAGTCTATATTATCACATGGCTGTGGTCAATCTCTGTGGGCTGTTCAATTCCCGAGAAGCCACCACGACCAAGGAAACCATTATTGCTGTAACACAATTCGACCCGCAGCAAATCTTAGAAGATGCCATGGATGCTATGGCAACGATCATCTTAATGTACCGTGTTTGCCACGGGTGGAAATCAATACCAGTGGTCATGGTCCACTACTTTTTTGTTATTGGGCTCCATGCTGCGTCCAATCTGCGATCTTCAAAGTGGCGCGAAGTGCTAGTAAGCTGCGTGTCAGGTCTTTGGCACATGGGTCTAGCGTGGCGAATATGTCGACCGTTTCTGCGCACAATCCAGTTGGTGTTGAGCACTGGCGCCGACGAAACGTTGATTCCCGTCGAGGCGCAGTCCATCTTGCGGGAATTCAACGAAAAGCTGTGGACCCAGCATGACATCCAATCGGTCTCCGCTAATTACGTCGTCCATCATCATCATCCGGCAAGGGATGGACTTCAGAGCGGCGCCTTCCAAGGAGAAACTTTGGAGAACCTGATCCGAGCCTTCGATCGGCTCAGCACAGCGGATGATCAGGTAAGCGTGGCCGCAGCCTGACACAGTATATGACGACTTTCGGATACGCCCCACTAGATATACGGGTGGCCTACATTATTTCTTTTTTGCGTTGTTGTTTTTGTTTGCTTCATGTCAGACACGATGCATGATCATGAATGAGCGATGAGAATACACGACTCACGCCATCATCACATATTACTCGCCGAGAACGGTTATCGATAGAACACGAAATCATACACGCCTTCAGCATTCTGAGAGGTCTGCCAAAGTGCCATTGGTGGGCAGGCTACAGCTCGTTGGGTTCATCTGGCCGTCAAGATAGCTTGGCAGGCGGCGTGCCAGGACCCATGCGCGTTGGCACAGTAGAACCAGTAGCCACCGCCGAAACCATATTATCTTGTTGACTAACGATCGATAGTGACCCTCAGCTGTTCGTGTCAACAACCACCAGCTCTTCCTCAGCTCGCCTTGTCCACTCCATCCAACTACCATCATATAACCTTCTAGGGCCCTTCGCGCCGATTTCCGAGAGTGCTAGATCCAGTGCAGCGGCAGTCACGCCGGAGTTACAGGTCAAAATCCACGAGCGTGGGACCTCGTTCACAACGGACAATCCTGCTTCCTCAAAGATGTCCTTGAGTGAGCCAGCGGGCAGTATCACCTTGGACGTCTCATCCAATAGCCTTGCCAGAGGCACATTGACTGCGCCAGGGATATGTCCCGACCGCAAGCTGGTGTCCTCCTCACTCTGCTTCCCACTGAATCGACCCGCGATTCTCGCATCGACAATCTTAATCTCTTCGTCCCCCACTAACCCCTTAACCTCCTCATATAAGATCACTCTATCAGGATCCGGAATCGTCGCGACGGGATACGCATCCCCCGGCTCTCCTGGGATTCCACCCCCTTTCGAGATCTCCCCCGAGCTCACCGGGTATCCCAAATCCACATACACGCGGAAGTTGTTCAGAACATGCACCGCTCCGTGGCCGAAGAACGAGCACATCCATGCCACGCGCGGCGCGCTATAGGTCCCGATCTCGTATGCGTCGTACACGACCAGGATGTCGGCGGGCCGGATGTCGAGGGCTGTCATGGCGGCGGCAAAGGCTTCGGCGGTAGGGAGCATGAGGGGGTAAGGGGAGGTAGCATCGCGGATGATGGACTGATCAAAGAATCTGCGTTTGTGGCATGACGAGTTGGTACGGTGTATGAATGTGGACGGGGGTAGTAGGTGAGGGTGGCACAGGTCCAACGTGCCCGAGAAGGGCACAAGCATCGATCATGTAGATAGAGAGGTAGATAATAGGCAGATATGTGTATCTATCAAATGCCAAAGTGCAAGTTCTTCATCTTCTGTTCTGGGTGGTGGAGGAGGGTTGGGTTCGTACTTCGTGCCAGGGAGGTGGTGCGCCTCGAACGCCGGAAGAAGCGCCGGCCGCCCTGCTGCTAGGGGGATGATCCTCCTCGCCGTCTTGGTTGTGATGACTACATTGTGGTATTCTGCGGGTGTGATGAGGTAGGAGGGGAAGGGGTCTGTCATTTCGTTCGACTTTGGGGGAGATTGAATTAGTACGCAGTGAGGTTTTTGGGGGGCGGCGCGTGATCACGGAGTAACTTGGAGCTTCAAGTTGTCGGAAGGTAATGCCGGAGCGGACGGACCAGTCTGGGCCCGGCGCGGCCTGCGTCCTTCTTCGGGGCGGGATTGTGGGTATAATTAATCAGCCGGCATAAATCTGCTTAGTGCACTGCATATTGTGCTTGGTTCTGCTTTTGTCGGGTTGATTATTTGGTTGGGGGTTTTTGCTTTGGGTTGTTTTGGAGAATGCTTTAGAGTTTGGTGCTGTTATTTACTGTCAGACTAGGTTGTTCTGGACAGGCTTGGTTGCTTCAAGCAGATTACTTTCTAAGTCCGTTTCAGTGAAGATTTGTGTTGTGTGAAGATTTATCTTGTGTGCCTGGCAAGAAGATATGCCTCCGCCCCAGCTTGATCGATGAGAATAAGTATAGGGATAGGTTCTGGAGAGTGCAGGCATGGCTAAGGCCTGACATTACTCTGACACAGGGGATGACAGCAGAGGAGATTTCCTTTTCCTGAAAAACAGAACATATATTGCTATATTAGGGAAATCTGGTGAGTCAATGTAGTGAATATCTGCGCTGTAGTAGCCTGTGAATATACAATCTGACATCAGGTCTTTTTCTCTCACTTCATCTGCCTTTTTCTTTCCTCTTTGAACCTCCATCTCTTTAACTCTTCATCTCCTCTCCAGCACGATCTTTTTCATAAATATCACTGAAGTCGTCAGTCTTGGATCATTTTCAAGTATTACTGAGACTATCGATCTTCAACTGATCTGAGAAACTTACTGAGATCATTGATTCTGAACTGTTTTGGAAGTCTTACTGAGACTATCGATCTTACACTTGCTTTAGTTTATTATCTTGAGTAGGTACGCGTTCTTCATTCCAAAGAAAACACTTTCGTTACCCTATGAGACAATTAACTCCAGTTTCCTTGTTGTGAAGAAATTTACTAACGCGTTACTGCGTGTCTCTGAGCTTGATAAGGCAGAAGCAAAAGCAGAGGACTTCTGTGCAAGTTCTTCTTTGCTTATTCGGCAATCGATCGATTCGAACATATTCTCGCCACCACAACTGGGTGCAGCAGAAACCCTCAAAATGTTGACACCCTATGCAGCAACCATAGATGGATTGCCTCATAATGCCCTGGGACGGATCGTATTGCCAGGATCCAGTGAGGAAGATACCGAGATGAATGAGTTGGATGAGACAAACAAGCTCGACGAGGTCAACAAGCTCGACGAGATCAACAAGCTCAATGAGTCGAACAACATATCAAGTCACTTTGCCAGGCTACCCAACGAGATATGGGACATGGTAAGCATCTACCTGCAGAAGCCCCTAGCCATCTAAGCTAATGCATGTTCTAGATCGCTTCGTACTTCGTCGAAGACATCGAGGAAGAGCTCTTCGGGCCAACGGTCCGACTCCTAGATAAAGGCATGGACAAGGCTAGCGCCCGGAAACTGCGAGAGCTGCGAGCCTTGAACAAAAGCTTTTATATGCGGATCTCGCCTCTTTTTGCTCGACACATCCAGATCAACGCAGCACGCGCCGGGGTTCCCCGACCATTTCCGCTGCTTGTCTATCTGACCAACAGCGACTACAACACACATGTCCTGCGGGCCGACATCGCAACCACAATCGGCCTGTCCAGCGGCGTGATGCCCTGCCTGCGCAAATTACCCAACGTCAGAGCTCTGAACTACGACTACCAAGTTCGCGAGTCCCTGACCCCCGGAGAAACGATCTATATCTGCAACATCATCATGCGCACGCTCTACGAACTGCCGCTTCTGTACCTGACCGAGCTCCGCATCAGTTTCCCCGTCATCGAAGATAACACGGGCTTTTTCCCTCTTGCGTTCTCTATGGCCCACGGAGACGTGTCGCACGTCCTCCCGCGTCTCACCAACCTGGAGGTGTCGATCCCGACTTACCGCTTTCACGAAATTCCCATGCCAGCGGGAGCCCTGGTCATGAACCGTAGCTTCTCGGCCTGGATGTTCTGGCTGGTCCACTGCTCGACGAACCTGCAGTGCCTGACCATCCGATCCTCCGGCGGGGTGCTGGACTTCGACTGGGCGGACCTCGAGCACCTGACCAAGCTCCGCGTGCTCAGGCTGGAAGGCGTATGCCTGTCGGCCGCGACGTTCGGGCGCATCCTCAGCCTGTCCTATCAGACACTCCACACCGTCGAGTTGAAGGGCGTCGCGCTGCACAGCTGCACCTGGGAGCGGGTCCTGTGGACGTTGGTGCAGCTCCCCGGCCTGCTGAACTTCAGGATCCTCGATTGCGTGTACTCGGCCCAGGGCGCGAGTCGACACCGCGATCCGCCTGTGCTGACGCCGCATGGCCCCGAGGTGAGCGAGACCGAGGCGGCGTATGCGCTCCGCGCGCTGATGTGTCGGGTCAATGCCAATCGGCTGGGCCTGGGCATGGAGCGCATTGTTCTCTGGGAGATTCTCTAATTTGCCTGCGGAAAGCCTGTCCTTCTGTTGTGGTGTTTCGGACTTGATTGCGTTTCTGGATTTACGCCGCTGGTTTGGGACGGTGCTGACGGGGTTTTCGACAACTTTTCCATTTATTTGGGCGTATGAGAGTGGATTAGGGAGACTGTGAAATAGTGCAACCGGTTGAATTTGGCCTTCAAAAATGTTTGTTAAATCTGGTCTAGTCTGAATCAAATGTTTTACAGGTACTTACTGGGTACTGTTTCTATATTGCCTTTTCAGTGAATCTGTTCCATCGGAGGAACATCCGCTCAGTAAGGCAAGCCCGACTGGTGTGCCTGGGAACCGTCCCATCTATGGTAAGGCCAACCATTCCAAAAGGTCACCACCGTAAAACGCCTCGTTACCATAACACACCCACTCTAGCTTCATCATCTCTCAGGTTTTCTCCTTTTCACCACCGCTGACTGGTCACTTCCTTTAAAGGAAGGCATTCTCTCGCTCAAGAACTTCATCAGTCGGTCGGTGCACAACATCCTTGGCAACAAATGACTGCCGCGCCCGGAACGAGGGTCCATTTACTCTACTATCACACACCTCACTCTTACTTCATCACCTCTGTTTTTCATCTCCTCTGCACTTTCCTTTTACTTATCGCCGCACACTGATCTTCTTCTTCAAACCAAGCTATTTTCATATCCACTTTGGCTTTCTGGGCGCATGAATCGTTTGGCACTGTAAACTTTCTTTGTCTCTTCTTTGTCTCGCGTCTTTCAATAAACCACGTCTAAATTGCCCTGGGTGGTAGCCGCGTTTCAACTTCCGCACAGCCTCCCTACCTCTTCCTGCCCGTTATCTACGAGTGAAAGCCCCACGAACATCGACTCAGCCACGTCGCTACGCTTGACGGGCGAGTTCAGATTCGCTGACGTTCATCGCCCACGCCTGGTCCCATCACCCTCATCGCAGGAAAATGGCAACCACAATCATGGATCTCCCAGCTGAGATCAATGCCATGGTAAGCTCTTTGCTGGGCCCGATACATCATATTCTGAACTGACTGCGGGTTTTAGATTGTGTCCTATGTCGGGGTAGGACGTTCGCACCCAATCGCAATAGGCAGCTTCCATGATCCATCTTCCAAGTTGAGATGCCCCTCCTTGTATAGTTATAATACCGAGTTGGCCAATCTGCGACTGGCCAATAAAACTTTCTCCGCTCTTGCTTCACCACTCTTTTTCAGAGTTCTCGCTTTTTGCGTGGGTATTGGAAAGGTGGCTGCTTTCCACAGATTCCTGGAAATTTGTCGCAGCCAACATGCAATCCATGTACGAGAGTTGGAGCTCAAAATCTGCCATTGCCCGAAAGATCCTAAGAACAAGTTCGATGGATTCTCTGAAGAAAGCAAGCAGCGGTTTGAAAAGGAATTCACCACTGCCTTGTCCCGCCTAACCAACATTGAGACTCTGGCGTGGGTGTTCTGGTGTTTCTCTTCGTGGTGTTCAAAGAATCAACATAGCATTCTCTACGAAGCCGTTATGAGAGCAGATCTCCCCAAGCTGAAGAATCTCAAGATTGTGGTCTTCGGATTGCCTTTTTACCCGAAGATTGTCCCAGAGCTGACCGGGGCTTCGCGAGAGCGGGTCAAACGGCTAATTCGACAGATTCGCTGTTTGTGGATTGATCAGGCTGGCCATTCGTTCTTAGATGGCGATGGATTACCATCGCCCGGTCACGACTTCACAGCGTGGTTTGTCAGTGCTCTGGAAAATGGTGTTGACCGCGATTCCGAGTCATCATCCCGCGATTCGGTGTCAACACCCCGAGGAGCGATGACTGCCCTGCAGGCTCCCTCAATTCACCTCAAAACACTCGTTCTAGAAAGCGTGCCAGTATCGCTTCATGTGCTCAAATTCCTTACAACGCAGGCTAGGCAGACAATAAAACGAGTGGAGTTGTCCATAGTCATTGCTTACTCTTGCCGCTGGCGTAATCTCCTGTCGCTCTTGATTCGACTACCGCATCTGGTGTACATGAGGGTGAACAGATGTATTGCCGTGAAGGAGGCTGGAAACTACGCCCATACTCAAATTGGGACTGTTGGTGGCGTGGCTTCTGAGAATGAGTCCGACGACGAATCCTCTGAGGATGGGCCCGCTGATATCAAGGGGCCTGATGTTGATTTGTCTGGCGATGTAGAGGTCGCTCTGTGTAATGACATTGCATGGGTTCCTCAAGCGTTTGCATGGGTTCCTGAAGCGTTTTCAGAGGAATTGCGTCAAGCATTTGCCCGTCTGCTGCGCCATGTTGATGCGAATAGAAGTGCTACTGGGATGCGTCCACTGATGAAAGAATTCGAGTACAAAGTACGTCAATAGGCCACCCTGCCCACTGGGCTTGCCACATGTGAGTCTGCCATCCCAGCAAATCGAATTCCAAGACGAGGTGCCTATGAGAACTCTGCTTCCAAGGGAAGAATAGTTCAGAATCTACGTTTTCTGGATACACGGGGAGAAAGCAGGAAAACAGCTACGCAGTGTGTTTGATATTCGCGCTTTGCAAACACACTATTCAAGGATCTAGGCTGGGAGGTGGAGATTGCTCTGGCTGAAATTTTCATTATCGTTCAATTTGGTTTCCTACTTGCGATGTCTCTGAGTTGAATTTCTTTACCTTGCTCGAAGCTTGAGGATCCATCGCTTGCTGTCATTGTTGAATCATGCAGGAGCCTGGACCGACTCCGTATTTAAAGAAGTCACGAGACGTGCTGTCTGCTGGCTTCTCCGCCCATAAGCCTTGTCGTGTCAACCTCACTCTGCTCAGTACGATCGCCCACTACCTCCCTTTTCCCAACAGTATCTCTTTTCAACCATGTGGGTACTCTATTCAGATCAACGAAGCACCACTACCAGTGTTCCTCCATAAAATCGCGACTGCAAGCTGTATTTGATCGTCAAAATCAGGTCACAAGTCTGAAAGGTCGCTCATAGACTTCGCGGATGTCATCTGTAAGGCGATATTGTATTTCTGAGACCAAGATGCTAATGAGCATAGTTCTAGACCTAGGTTGGGTTGACCCTAATTATTACGCTACACGGTCTATTTCGGTGCGACACTGTGACCCTCAAGCCGGGCAGCTTGCGCAGGAACAATTGCACTCATGCTGGTTAAACACGAGTCGAGCCTGAACATCCAATGCCAAGCACATCGGCTGGGCTTCTAAACGATTCTCTAGCCAAGATAATGTCTACCCGTTAGCTCACTCGGTTCTCGGCTCATGCTGCAGGAGTCTTCTCGAAGTGATGTTGGTTGTTTACAACCTTATGTCATGGACCCGGACGAGACGGCGATCATTATCCGTTCGGAGAATGCCCAGACGCCGGCAGAACTTGGCGAGTCCGGAACGGTCCACCAATTTGTCGGTGACAAGCTTCCTGTCCGATGACATAGCGACCGAAGGGAGAGCACCACGAACTCCCACTTTCTGCCTCTGAGCATGCATGATTGATGACTTGTCGGCCAAAGCCACTCAGCCACGACATGGCTGGCGGGCTAAATTTATCGCTCCGCCGCTCCTGCAGCGATTTACCTTCTCCCCGACTCAGTGCTAAATTCTTGCCGGGGCGACCCTTAAAGCCGCATCGCGGCGCGGATTGGCCGGATGGGCTCCACCTCGGCCCTGGCGCATCTCCAAGGATGTCCGGCAGATCGGTGACGTATGGAGCTGGCCCATGACTGCATCGTCGCTTGGATCTGGAGATACTTTGGTGCCTGGCCATGATGTAATAGGTAAAACACCCTGTGATACTTTTTTTTCTGCCATGATGATTGCAGTAACCAGGAAACCTATATAGGTTGCTAACCCTCTCACTCAAGTAATGTGCAGTGCAGCAGCAATCATCCCGCAGTACGAATATTCAGCCCTACTCGGGCTATCCGACCCCGTCCACCATGAAGTCCTTCACCGTCCTCGCGCTCAGCACCCTCGCTACAACCACGACTGGAATCGGTTTCAACCCTTTGCACCATCTGGCTGGTATCACACCATACTATGCCCCTCAGGACCCTCCCATTGACCCCAAGCCACACCCGGGCTGCAATGTGACCCGCGCCGCATACCTGGTGCGCCACGCCGCCATCTACGCCAACGACTTCGACTACGAGTCGTACATCGAGCCCTTCGTCGAGAAGCTGCGGAACACCACCCAAGACTGGCAATCGACCGGCGCGCTCTCCTTCCTCCGCAACTGGACTGCCCCCGTCGACGAGGAGCACCTCGAGAAGATCACCCGCGTCGGCCTGCAGGAAGCGACCACTCTGGGCCGGAAACTGCACCAGCACTACCCCACTCTCCGCGCCGACAAGGTGTGGACCTCGACCGCTGACCGCACCGTCAAGTCCGCCGAGGGGTTCATCAACGGCTACACGAACAACCAGTCCGCCGCCCTGGATCTCGTCCAGGTGGCCGAGTCCAAGTCGACGGGCGCGGACTCGCTGACCCCATACAAGGCCTGCCCGGCCTACAGCTCCAGCTACGGCAGCGACCAGTCGAAGGTTTGTTCCCGCCATCCCTTCTCACACCACCCCCCCACCTCCAACCCAGCTAATCAACACTGGTACAGGAATTCATCGACCACTACACAACCCCGATCATCGCGCGGCTCGACACGCTGGCCCCGAAGTTCAACTTCACGGCCGATGACGTGACGGCCATGTTCGAGCTGTGCGGCTACGAGACGGTGATCCGGGGGTTCTCGCCGTTCTGCTCGCTGGCGCTGTTCACCTCGGCCGAGTGGCTGGCCTTCGAGTACGCCAACGACATCATGTACTTCTACAACACGGGGTACGGCCGCCCGCTGAGCCCGCACATCGGGCTCCCCTGGGCCAAGGCCAGCTGGGCCATGGTCTCCGGCGACACCAACACCAGCGATACGCTGTATGTCTCGTTCACCCACCGCGAGCTCCCGCCCACGGTCGTCACGGCGCTGGGCCTGTTTAATAACAGTGCTTTCACCGGCGCGGATGACCTCAACACCACCATGCCCCTCGACCAGGTCAACTACAACCGCGCCTGGAAAAGTAGCCACATCCTTCCGTTTCTGGGCAACATCGCCATCGAGCGGTTGGAGTGTGATGTCCCTGGTTACGAGAGCCCGGAGTACTACCGCGTCTTGGTGAACTCGGCACCGCAGCCGCTGGTGGGCTGTCGCGATGGTCCGGGTGAGAGCTGCTCCCGCGAGGGGTTCAGCAAGTTCATGCAGGAGAGAGAGGAGCTGTACGGTGACTTTGGAGGGGCCTGTGGTAACGGGTCGGCTGTTGATACCTTGAGCATTTATAATTAGTTTGGACGGGGTTGAGGGTGTTGGGGTTTATGAGTAACGATTGATATAGTTGTAATATACATCCCGTTTCCTTTCACTTTCGCAAACCACTCTTGCCTCGTTCAAACCCGTAGTTTCCTACCCTCATGAGGATATCATGATATCATATGTACGAAAATATCCAGGCGGATCGAATCACTTCATAAGATCGAGGTTAATGTTGTCGATGCTCACGATCAGTCCAACCAAGCCTTGCAGCGGGCAGTCAAAGTAGAGAGTCAGCCATTCCGCCACCAAAAGACCTTTGCGTCTCTGCGAGAAGTAGACCTGTGACAGGCCCGTCGTCCTCGCAATCTATCTTGACTAGGTTGGTGCATGCAGGGACCCGATTGAAACCCGGAATCGGCATGTCTGTTGGAACAATCTCCGAAGATGATGTTCACAATAAGTCCACTTCGGTTCTCGGAGGATCTTCAGCTTTAGCAAGCTGAGATGTATTGCGTCGTGCTGTGCTGTGCCAACACACGTGTATTGAAGGGTAGCCAGTGACCAAGGATGATCCGATGAGATGTGTGTGCACAAAATGAGAGTGCTAGATTGGCAGCATCATGAACCGTCTACTAAAGACGTTAGCCAGTGAGCTTGATGCAGACATGACACGCAGTTCTTACAGGTACTGAGCGCTCTGTGCGAACTCATCAACTCAAATGACCTCTGGGCTGTGGCGCGCGTCGAACACGAGCTTTATTGCGTGCATGACGCTCCATTCCTCCTCCATCTGATAGGAACCAGTGTCGTCCTCAGTTCTGACCAGAATTAGAATCAGGTTCCCGCTCTCTCCTTGCCCCTTCCCCCCCCCCCCCAAGATCTGAGCTGTCTATTCGCGCGAGACATGGGGCGCGGCCCGGTGAAAACGTAGCATGGGGGGAAGCACCTAGACACGAACCGATTAATCGTCTCCTCAACCCAGCAGACCATAACCCAAGCCACAATGACATGCAGCCAGCATGACTTACGTTGTCTATAAGACGGATCATTAAACGCCCACCGGCGCACAGCCCACCTGGGGCCGGGGAAGGCCCCACCCCTGGGAAATGTGAGATTTCTGTTGAAGATCCAACGGGAGCAAGGTGAAGACTTACGGTGGGAAGAAGGTCTGAAGATTCCCGTTATTTTGAAGGGAAGTTTCGGAATGAATCCAGGAATCCAAGGATGACCTTGGGAGGAAGAGATCGAGGGTGGACTCTGCGTAGAACTAGTGGGGATTGAAGTTTTGCTGTGAGTCTGTTGGGAACGAGGTTCTGTGGATTGGGTTGATGACTGGAGGTAAAGGTACATGCTGAGGTACCTAGTGAATGGCCGGTCTACTTGGGCGTACTTTGGAGCGTTTGATCTGTTTGGTGTGTTTGATCTTTCCATCGGTCCATTCTTATGAATATACTTGCCTTCTGCACTCGCGCTATCCTTCTTGGTACTGTCGGCCACGCTGCACGTGTTCAGCGTGAGGATGCCTTGCTACTCGAAATGCAGTTTTCAGAAGCAAACCTACAGCAAAAGCCAATTCCGCATTATCACTAATCCAACCTGTGATCTTATCACTAATTCTACATGCAGTGCACAGCCCAGTTGGATGACCCTTATAATCAGACCCCTACCCACACGGGACAGCCCATGGGCTAGACGCCTTTTGCGACCGCGGTCCCTGACAAAGAGCCTCAAGAACCGCAAGCCGGTCATTGATTCTATCCATGGGTCTACGCAGGGACCAATCGCAGACTTGATTTGGCCCCATTTACATCCTTCGGATGGGGCCTGCCCGTCAATTTGGGGGCTAATTGTCTGAAGTTCGCGGATCTGAGTAAGACCAACAACAAGCAACGCCAGTGTGAGTTTCAGGATGCGACAGACAGACACATACCATTGATCTGCAAGGCAGAGTCGGGTCCTCGGTTTTATCATCGTCATGGTTCTTCCTGTTGTAAATATCGCTGTGTCCGGGTCCGCGCCGCGCATCGCTCGCAACTCAAACTTCCAGGTCGATTGACCTACATCGTACCTATACAGCGGGTCTACACAAACTAGAAATCGATGATAACATGAGTTCATCCAGCGCGGATGGCTCATACGAGCTCTACAACTACAATCCTTCCGTCGCTGCCGCCGCCATTTTCGTTTTACTCTTCATTGCCATAACCGCCTGCCATGTCTACCAATTGGCCCGAGCGCACGCGTGGTATTTCACCTGCTTCATTTTGGGCGGACTATGTAAGTGTCTTTAGCAGCAGAGCGTCGTAGGCGATGCCGCTAATCAAGCGGTTGCAGTCGAAGTTATTGGCTACATCGCGCGTGCCGGAGCGCACGACAATACAAGCAACCTCTCCATCTTCACTATCCAGACGCTATTCATTCTCCTTGCACCACCTCTCTACGCAGCAACTCTATACATGACACTAGGCCGATTAATCTTTTACCTCGACAAAGAAGAGCTTAGCTCCGTGCCGACGCGCTGGCTCACCGTGATCTTTGTTGCGGGGGATATCATATCTTTTCTGATTCAAGGAGCAGGTAAGCCCCTTACTTCTTGCATCTATCTCTCCTCCTCCCTCAAGAGACCTAACACCCTGAGCAAAAGGCGGCGCGATCCTCAGCCACACTACAACCGACCCCTCCGCCCTTACCACCGGCCAAAACGTCATCGTCGCCGGCCTAGTCATCCAACTGATCTTCTTCACCTTCTTCGTCCTCGTCGCCACTGCCTTCCACTATCGCATCCACCGCAGTCCTTCCTCGAAATCCATCTCCTCATGCATCGCCACCGACGGCTGGTTCCACGCCACCTGGGAGACCACCCTGTTAGCCCTCTACTTCGCCAGCGCGATGATCCTGGTGCGCTCGGTGTATCGACTTGTGGAGTACGCAAGTGCCGGGACCACCGGTAGCGACGGGTATTTGGGACGGCATGAGGTGTTTGCGTATGTGTTTGATGCGTTGCCCATGCTTCTGGGGATGGTGGTTTTGGCGGTATGGCATCCCTCGCGGGTGTTGTTGTTGAACCGCAAGGTGTATCAGATGGATATGGCGTTTAATGAGGAGGGAAATGATGTGCAGATGAGTAAGATATACCTGGGGTGAGTGAAATCTAGTATATAGCGCCCAGCAAGTCGGGGATTTAGTATATGTCGTGTATGATTTCTGCTAGAGAGATGGTCCTGTATACTAGTCTCGGGTTATGGTTTCACTTCTGGAGTTAAACAATAGATATACTGAACTTATTGTCCAGCCTCAAATACATGTCGCTTGCAGCCATGATCCGGCGAAAGAGTTGACGACGTCTCTGAGCGTATATAACTCGGAATAAGCAAAGATTTTCAGAAATGATGAATATGGCAGCCATAAAGAAGCTCTGTGGCAGCAAATCCATGATCATTAGTTGTTGACTCCATCTTGCAACATGCACGTGACTCGGATGCATTCCTAAACTGAAGAATGCGGGGTGGAACAACGCAGTTGAATTGATCGATGGCCTCTCAGATGGACCGATAGATTGTTAAAAAAGACCTAGATCTGGTCAATTCATAACTGGGTGGCAGCATAAGCTCCTCTATATGGTAAGTAAAATAGCTCTGCCTTGTGTTATCAGATAAGTTGTATTCTTGGTTGCTGACTGGTTCGAGGGTATACTGAGCTGTGGACATCATGGTTGTGATTACGAGCTGACAGCATTGCTTTTTTTAAGGGGGTTGGGATCTACGATGACAGGTCACATTCTGAGAATTTCCCCGCGATCATCACAACAAACGCGCTGGCCCACCCGCACAGCTGTCTCATCAGTTTGCTTATCATCTTCCACCAACGTGATGTGTTCTGCCTGAGATCGGAATCTCTAAGAGCCACCCATTATCTCGGCTGGCCCTGCCTCATCACCAAAGCAATACCCTACGCCGGACACTGAGTCGGTAACCCGTGGCCAAAACGCAGCGCGCACAGGACCATCCCACGGACTGGACGGCCATCGTTACACAAACACCCGATTGAGCAAACCAAGCGAGCTCATCCTGGCGATAGAGCGCAGCATCGAAGTCATCCCCACTTCCTTGACAGCTACAACCCACCATGCCAACCATCGAAGCCGGCAACCGCGTCTTCCATGTCACCGACATCGACCGCGAGGAGTGCTCGCGCATCGTGCCCATGCGGGTTCTTTCGCTGGGTCTGACGAGGACGGGATCCGAGTGTGAGTGTTTACCTGTGGCAGGTTGCCTAAGCTTGACGAGTCGCTCTCAACGTCAATAAAGCGGTAGCTGACATACACATACATATTTCTAGCACTAATGGACGCCCTGCGCATCCTCGGCTACCACGAAGCATACCACGGATACCAAGCCATGATCAACAACCCACGCGACTGCGAGATGTGGCTGAAAGCTTTGCGAGCGAAGTACGACGGGGTGGGACAGCGGTTCGGGCGCGAGGACTGGGATCGGCTATTGGGGCATTGTCAGGTCAGTTTACCAGGCTCTGGCTCTTATCAGTTGTTGTAACCCAGACGCCATGACTTGGTATACGGAAGTCCAGCAGTTGCATGCTAACGCACAATGCCATAGGCCGTCTCCGACCTTCCAGCCATCTGCTTCGCAGAAGACCTCATCCAAGCCTACCCCGAAGCAAAAGTCATCATCACAGTCCGCGACGTCGATGAATGGTACGAGTACGTACACCTATCTTCCAATCCCAGCCGTCCCCGTCCCCTCGTCATAGAGAACAGCGCTAACTAATCCCCAGATCAATGATGACCCTCGTCACCGTAATTGACACCCCGCTCAACAAATACCTCCTCGTGCCCCTCATCAACATCATCAACAACCTCCTGCATTCCCGCTTCCGTCTCGTGCCCGAGACCTTCCGTAGAGCCGGGTTATGTCTCTACGGGGAGGATGTCCGCACCACCGCCCGCGAGACGTACCGCAACCACGTCGCCAAGATTCAGGCCTTAGTGCCCAAGGACCGACTGCTGCTGTACCATGTCAAGGAGGGGTGGGAGCCGTTGTGTGCGTTTCTGGGGCAGCCCGTCCCCGCGGTGCCGGTGCCGAACGGGAATACCAAGGCGGATATGTTGGCGTGGCATTGCGCGTGTATGTGGTTGAATCTGAGGGAGTGTGGGTGGAAGGTGGTTAGGGGGGTTGTTTTGGTTGGGCTTGTGGTTTGGGTTGTGCGGAGGGAGGGGATTCGGTTGGGGGGACTGTGGGATGGAGTTTTGGAGGCGTTGAGGTTGTAGATTCCTGGGTTTGGTTTGGGTTTGTGGATTTGGGAGCTGATGAGAGTGTATAGTGAGCATAGGAAGGTCTGTTGTGATGGTTCTATCTGAAAAGTGCTCCGTCGCTGACATAGATGACACCATTTCTGGCACCGTCTACAACGAACACAGGGGTGGTGATTTCTAGGTACTCTCAACCTGCTAGCAGGCAACCACATCCCCAGTACCTCCTAACTGTACTGTACCAATCTCCTCCCATCCATATACAATGCAATCACCCCACAAAGCACCCCTTAGATCCACACCCGGCCAAAACCTCACCCCCAACCACCATATCACGGATGCCTACAGGCTACACCCTACGCCTACTTCACAACACATTGAAATGGTGGAGCCAAGCACTACACCCTCGACAGACCATCACACAACAGTCTACAGAAGATACACCATTCCAACCAAGAAAGCACTAACCTCCGCCCAACACCGAAGAACTTATCCGGCCGTACGTGATAACAACCATGATGTCTCACTTCTCATTTTAGTCCAAGGCAGCAGGATTCAAGCCTATCTATCGCTCCGATCGCTCTCCAGCGAAATTGTACTATGTACGGACGGACCTTCATTCAACCAGTCTCTCGGTGGCTCCAGAACACAGTATGATAGACACGATGGATCAGCATGCAGAACCGCGCCTCCCTCAGCCACAGCCCACAACCTTACTCGGACGTCTCTGGGGAGAATTCGAATAACGTTACTGTACGCACGTAGGTTCCGTCTGTAGCTGTTGCCCCTTCGGACATTCGTCCATTCAGACTCGGATGTTATTGTCTCAGGGGGTGGGGACTTTACCGGTTCTGGTAACGAGTGCCGACTGCCGCGGAGGTAGACTTGGTGCGGTGGAGTTGTTGTGGGGAGGTACGGCCTTGATTTCTTTTTTGGAGGGCTCGAGTCAGCGGTGCGGACCGGGTTTTGCTAGGAGTAGATGAAGAGTTTTTAGGTTGACTGTGGTTTTATTTGGGGGGTTGTAGAGTTTCTTTGGGGTCTGTATGCGCGTGTCTACGTTCTGGAGTGATGGGTGGGATTCTGGTGAGTTGGGGTTTACGGTGTCAATGGGCAACAGTCCATATGTTGTAAGATGGTTTGTCTACTGGAGAGAGGGTGGTGGAGGATAGTGAGAGGAACAAGAGGATGTGATTTTATCCCCGCTGGTTTATGATTTATCCCCAGGTAAGACATGTCCTTGTACTGATAGTTCGCTTGTGTGGTTCGGCGGTTGATCAATTCCTTCGAGACGAGGCTGGGGTGATGATCAACACTTTGCTAACATCTACTGTAGGCGCGAACGGCTTGTCTAGAGTTTTGACGGCAACCGAGTCAAAATGATGGGCACTTGACTTGCTGCATCACTGACACGCGAAATCGAAAGGTAATCGAGTACGTAACCGCAGGCTGGGCTGGATACTACCCTGCCGATGTCTTGGCGTGTCTTGGGGATGTGCCGCAGATCAAACACGCGAGCACCATGTTTCAGATGCCACTGTGACGGCCGTCTGCTATATCGGAAAGGTGAGACTTCGTCTAGGAGACTAGAATTGCAGGCGGGTGGTCCTCATGGAGCGATGGGGCGCGGTCACGCCTCTGCGAGGGAAAAAATTAATTCTAATCTGATAATACCTATTCCGTAACCTCTGGGTTGAGGGTGGCGAATAGCCTCGGCGCACAAGTGATGCGCCCCCCAGCATTCCGGAATGGGAGAGGATCATCCCGCATTTGGCCATCCCCATCACATTTCTGGGCTGAAGCAATTCTAATTTAGCCAGTGTGAGGCGATCCCTCGAAGCTTAGTTGTTGTCGATGTGAAACTTCGGAGATCTTTTTTCTTTCAAGGTACGGCGTAACTAGGAACTGAGTTCAGGTACGGCGACATCTGCAAATTGAGATTGTGGTTGCCTAGAATCACACAGCCCATCATGCTTGCGTGGCCCCTAACGTAGGCGGATCCCCGAGGCTCGGTTCTTGTTGGCCGCGGGGGTGCTAAGCCTTGGGTCCTCGAACTTAGTGGAAGCTTGGCTCTGGGGAGTTGCAGAATTGCAACCAACAACAGGCGAGCACACGTCACGGGGGCCCCGACCGGCCGCGTCACAAGCCACGGCACGCAGGCACCAAGGCACCCAGTGTCATCATTGGTGCTAGTTGCGTGATCTGAGGTTGCAGATGGCGTTCCATGCACCTTGTTCACATGCCCGTTTCTAAAAACAGTGATTCTCAGAGGGCTGATGTTGGTGTTTCGCTAGCGACCGGGGTTCGCCATTGGTTGACACACCCATGCATAACTTGCTGACTGCATATGTAGGTGTGTAATGACTGACCTGGGGGATTAGTTATTAGACGCCCGTCCAGTCCTGTTCTCCAACGTCAGCAAGACTGCTTTATTTTCCATTGCATCCGTGGTTCCTTGTTTTGATCACGCACGTATCTAGACACGCACACATCGATCTTTGGCACAAGGCAACAAGAAAAAACATGGCACCTTCGATCGCGTCTAGTGACAACCGGCCCGAGTCCGGGCGCCCGGCAGAGCACAACCACAAGGCTTCGCTCTCGAGCAGCGCCGACCCGAACTCGGCCCTAATGGGGGAGCGTGCAGGTTAGTGGATGCAAGGAGATTGCATGTTTGATTGCCACAACACCAGAACTAACTGGCATGGCTGTAGTGGACAGTGTCGGTTCCAATGGCTTCTCCCTACGCTCAATGCAGCATCGCGACCGCGAGGGTAAGCTGATCAGTGCGTTTCCCCTTTCCCCTGTCTCGACACGCCGGTTTGACTGACTGACTGCTCTTATAGCGGATCCTGACTTGTCCAACCCTACCCGTTATCGATTCGAGCGGCCCTTGGATACAATCCGGTCCTTTGAGGCGGCTATTGAACGACGCAGACGAGAAAATGCTGGCTTGTAGGGAGGACGCTGAGAAAGACTGAGGGCGGAAATTCTAGAGGTGTACGATTGATTGTTTATGTTTCAAATCTGGCAGATTGTATTATTGGGAGGCGTTCAATGATGTAATGGAAGCGATGATCGATTTCAAACCTCTGTTTTGTTTTGAGATGAGATGTGTTCTGGAATCCTCGTAGTTGGTAATTCTGCATCTTCGGTCGGGAGCGTCTGGGGCTTGCCGAACTCCGTCGAACCGCTCGCTGCCTCAGGCGTACCTCAGGCCGGGATCGACAACCCGTCCGTCAGTCATCGATGACAGCTCAACTTCTTACACTTCATCATCTGCAGTACATCTACTTGCTAATCTATCTACAAACAACCATGATCTCTTTGTTGTCTTACACTTCCTACCAAATATCTGGCCCCCTCTTCGTCTGCCACCTCCGGGCGACATGCGCTAATTACTGGTACTTATAGCCAGCGCGACTGCCGTCCCCACTCGAGGGAAAAATATTCTTCTCTAAGATCAGGCATCCACTTTGGCACCACGACGACGCATCCTCCACCCACCAATTCGGCCACCGTCCCACTTCACCATCGTTCGTCTACCGAATTTTCAGTCCAATGGCTTCGCGCCTCGCCGCGAGTGGACGCTCCCGAGCAACTCTAATCACTAGTCCTTTGCTAGCACCGTCCTGTCCACTACAACTGTCAACCGGCATGATGGTGGGTGACGCGTTCGCCTGTATAGCGGGCCCCAGCCAGGAGGTTTGAGAGGCCACAGCTCTGGCAACTTGCATCGGAGGAGAAATTTGAGGGTTGCTAATTATACGCTGTTCTTTTAAAATAGCCTGTGCCAGGTTTTTCCTTGGAAGAACGGTTATATGTTCCCCTCTCAGTTCCCTGTTGTAAGCGGACTGAGGTCTTGATATACTCGTCATTCGTTTTTTGTCCTCCATTCACTCGTTATCCTTATATCCCTGGTTGTATTTGCGTTTTTTCTTTCGTGCACTTGATTTGAACAAACTCCTAGCATCATGAAGCTCTCCCTCGCTCTTGGAGCGGCAGCCTTTGCGGGATCTGCTCTGGCAGACATTGATCCCATCGTCATCAAGGTAGGAGGCTGGCTACCTACCCTACTGAACTGCCGTTAATAGCTCCAAGGGCTCCAAATTCTTCTACAGCAGCAACAACACCCAGTTGTAAGTGACTTTGCTCCCTCTGCATCGACCTTGCTAACAGTGCCTAGCTATATTCGTGGTGTTGCCTATCAGGGTATGTGTTCTGAACACATTTGACTTCAAGCAGACTCTAATGCCTTCAAGCCGACTATGACTCCAACTCGACCAGCAGCAGCTCCAGCAGCTCTACCAGCTACGTCGACCCTCTGGCTGATGCCACCACCTGCAAGCGTGACATTCCCTACCTTCAAGAGATCAGAACCAATGTCATTCGTACTTATGCCATCGACCCTACCAACAACCACACTGAGTGCATGAACATGCTGGCTGAAGCCGGCATCTATGTCATCACCGACTTGTCGGACCCCACCCAGTCCATCGATCGGGACAGCCCGACCTGGGAGACCAGCCTCTTCGCCCGCTATAAGGAGGTCATCGATGACATGTCCCAGTTCAACAACACCCTCGGCTTCTTTGCTGGTAACGAGGTCTCTAACACCATCGACACTACCGATGCCAGCGCTTTCGTCAAGGCCGCCGTCCGCGATTCGAAGGCCTACATCAAGGCGAAGGGCTACCGCTCCATGGGTGTGGGTTATGCCACCAACGACGATGCTGACATTCGTGTCAACATGGCCGACTACTTCAACTGTGAGAGTGAGGATGTGGGCGTCGACTTCTGGGGTTACAACATCTACTCCTGGTGCGGCAACTCCACCTACGAGGAGTCCGGCTACGAGGCACGCACCGCGCAATTCAAGAACTACTCCGTTCCCGTCTTCTTCTCCGAGTACGGTTGCAACACCAACGGTGTTCGCGAGTTCACCGAGATTAAGGCTCTCTACGGTGACGAAATGAACGGCGTCTGGTCTGGTGGTATCGTCTACATGTATTTCCAGACTAGTAACGACTACGGTAGGTTGCTCGGTGAACATGTGCATTCTTACATTCTAATATACTCCAGGTTTGGTCTCCGCCATTGACAGCACAAGTGTCAGCACGATGGCCGACTTCAAGTACTACTCTTCGGAGATCCAGAGCGCTACGCCTTCCGGTGTCGACAAGGCATCCTACACCCCGACGAACACCGCGCTCCAGAGCTGTCCGGCGGTCGGTACCTCGTGGGAGGCCAAGGCCACTCCCCTGCCCCCGTCTCCTAACAGCGCTCTCTGCTCGTGCATGAACGCCGCCGCCGGGTGTGTAGTCAAGGACTCTGTCTCCAGCAGCAAGTACGCCACCCTCTTCAGTGAAGTCTGCGGCTACATCTCCTGCACGGGCGTCTTCCATAACGCCACCACCGGCACCTACGGTGACTACGGCATGTGCGAGCCCAAGCAGCAGCTCAACTGGGCTCTGAACCGCTACTGGGAGAGCCAGGACAAGTCGGACTCCGCCTGCAGCTTCGGCGGCTCCGCCACCACCACTGCCGCCAGCACCGCCAGCACCTGCAGCTCTATGCTCTCCCAGGCCGGCACCGCCGGCACCGGCTCCGTCTCGGCCACCATCACCGCCACCGACGACTCTTCCTCCAGCACCTCCACCTCCACGTCCGACTCCAGCTCCTCCGCCGGCCACATGACCGGTGCCTCCATGGTGGCTGTTGGCTCTCTCCAGCTCGGTGCCTACGTCGTCACTGCCATCGGTGCTGGCCTGGCCATGATCATGCTGTAAGGGGAGAGGTGCATGTGTATGGTGGATCCGTACTCTGCGATTCATGTTGCATGTTGCTATATAGAAGGAGATTAGTTCAGCTCGCTGCAATATTCTTTCATCACACTCATTTACTTTCTCCGTGTACATTACCTTCAATCATTTCTATGCCTTCGCTTGTGCAGTAGCGGTTGAACGTGGCTGGAACACGATACAGCCAGTTGCCTCTGAAAGTAATCTACATGAATCACCCAGCCCCCTTATAAACTTATACGGCCAGCCAGCTTTTGTCTTAAGACATTGCTCTGCCTCTGGACCAAGCTACACAGTACACAGACACGTACGTCCTCCAGCCGCGACCCATCTACGCATACGCATCCCAACTCCGAAACGCCCATCACCTTCCTTCTACCCTGGTTTAAATCGGACACAATCAACCCACGAGCATCGCGCAAGTCCACACCTTTACTCCCCCACGAGATCCCGACTCGAGCTTTTCAAGGTACCCGAATGCGGCACTTCATTGCCTTCACACGCTGTTACGCCGGTAGTGGTGCATACTCAAGGCGGAGAATCGGAGCCTGATTCTTGTTTCAGCAAGCAAGCGAGCGAGCCGAGCCGAGACTATGACCAGACCAAGCTACAGTAAAACCTCACCCCCATATTGTGAAAACTCTTTCATATCCTCATATTAATAAACATTACCTATTACGAATATCATACACAAGAATCGAACCCAACCCTAGTCTCAAGGCCGCTTCCCAAGCACCCCGCACGCACTCTACTCGCTCTTCTTCATCTTCTTCCCCCTCGGCCCGGCAACCGTTCCCATCAACACTGCCAACACATTAGCACTTCCATCCTCACCCACACGAATCGACAACAAGAAAGGAAGAACTCACCATCCCAATGCTTAAACGAGCTGGAATAATTGCCCCGAAAATACCGATGATGATCATCATGCCAATCGGAGCCGCCCCACAGCGGGAAGACCCTGCGCAGGCTCCAGGGGAAATCATACCCGGAGTGCGCGTCGATGGCCTGGAACTGGCGCAGCGCGACCCAGACCAGCACGGTCATCAGGTGGACCTCGCCCGTGCACCAGCCCAGCACGAGCGGGGGGCCGATGGTCCCGAAGCCCAGCAGCATCGTCTCCCAGGGGCTGGCGTATTCGGCCGTCAGGCCGAAGGGGGTGGCGTACTGGTGGTGGACGCGGTGGACGGCGCGGTACAGCGGGCCCCAGTGGAAGGCGCGGTGGAGCCAGTAGTGGTAGGTGTCCTCGACGAAGAAGAAGATGGTGGTTTGCAGGGCGAGGGTCTTCAGGTCGGGAAAGGGGAGGGTGTATTGCAGTCCGAAGAATTCCATCATCGGGTGGAAGAGGACGATCAGCGGCAGCTCGACGATGAAGTGGATCGCCAGGATGTATTTCACGCAGTTCCATTGCTCGCGCGCCGACGGCGGGGCCTTCGTGTCTTGGATCTTGAAGCGGTGGAAGAGGCTGGGGAAGGCGTCTGCGATGATCCATGGGATGCAGCGGCTGAAGTACAGGATCTCGTGCGCGAGGAAGGTGATGATTCCTGGGGTTCATGCGGGTTAATTGAAAGGGGTTTGGGGGTGGGTTTTGCAGGGTGGGCGTACCTGTTGCGATGATGTCGTTGTCCCAGTAGGCGTAGTGCGTCCACCAGAGCTTCTCCAGGAAGGACAGTTTGGGGTTCAGGCTGGCGATCTCGTATAGCTCGTGGTAGGAGCCCGTCGCCGGCGCGGCCAGGGTGGTGTTGAAGGTGTAGTCCATGATGGGCTTCCTCAGCGCATATCCCGTCACGCTGTTGATTCGCTTTGAGGTTGTAAATCGAGTCGACAAAAAAGTATATGTACTTTTCTCCTCCTCGGTTGTGGTGGTGGGTATCCGGATGGTCTGATCGGACACACCACTCCGGATCCCGGGCAGAACATCAACTGATCCCGATCCGTGCCCTGAAATTAATTAATCCCATCAACTCAAATCCCGCCCGCCACTCACACGCCTCCCTTACCTTTCCCCGGATTCGGCCAGATCACCATGGCCCACTTGGGATGCATAATGTGTTTGATTATTGGTTCTTTGGACGCGCGAGGTCATTGGTCGCTTGGAGGCAACGGTCGAGACAACCTTGCATGCGCCGCAGAGGTCATTCTGGGGCTAAAACGAACGAGCCGGTCGAACGACGCCGGATGCCCCTGAGCCATCGCTGCCTAATTGTACCCATGTACTCCAGGTCAATCTAGTCCGGTGACGATCGTCTTATTGTTTGCGTCTGGGGAGTGTTGCCCGCGATACGATTGTGGTTGGTACTCGGGCTGGCCAGATCCCGTCGCAAAAGCCGGTAACTCAATTTTCGAAGTTTCTTTCGTATCTACGTGGAGAGACTTGCGCAAGAGGCGTGGGGTCAGAGATTCTCTACGGTCTACAATCGACTGATTTCTGGCTCATAACATCGATTCTCAATGGTTCATCGAGGCCTAGATCGTTTCCTTCGTGTGGTAACTTGAATATCTGTTTTTCTGGAGGAAGTCCACTGCAGATAGACATTTCAGTTCCTGATAGCCTCATGCAGCTGATTCTTGGCGCTGATTTGCGATTCATCTAGCCAATGAGTATCCGCCGCGTCGGCCCATGGTGGAGAGCTCTCATATGGCAATGCGATTCCGAATCTCCTCAAGCAGCACACCTAATTGTTCGGGCTAATCGTTCGACGGAAGCAGCAAGACAGCACGCAAAGGGGGTCTTTTGGATTTAGCCTGACCCATTCTTGACGCACGATCTGAGGTAGTCGTGTTTTGGAATGATCTCGAAGGACAGAAAGGTCTAGGTATCGCGGAAGTGGTCACGCCACTGGTTGATGGCGCTACCGATTAACTTGCTTTTATATGAAAATGCCTTTGCTTGTTTGAGCAAGTCGCCAGTGGCGTTATAAACATCTAGGTTTCTTGCCAACAAATATAGGGCCTTTGGTAGTTTTAGAGCCTGGACAAAGCAGCATTTATTCGGCCGGGTTCTGCTGCTCAGTGAGCTTGAGGGCCAGCATGATTATCAACGAGCCGTATCTGGACATCGATTAAGACCTTCAGAGAGCTTGAAGCTTTTGCAAGATGGAATACGCGGAGTATACAGAGTGCTCGATATCCTCGCCTAGCACACTGAATCTGACTTCGCCAGTGAAGCTGTCGCAACCTGGGGTGTGAACAGCGCTGTGGTTGGCAGATGTAAATTAGCGAAATACAAGGGATCGTCGCTAAAGAAGTGCGCTGCATGATGACTGCTGCCTCTAGAGCTGATACACTATGAGTAGGCGTACTGGTCGTCTTCGCATCACAACTTTGTGAGCAGGCTAGGCTGTCCTCGTCTCCAGAGCAAGTTCGATGGCGCATGGGTGCGAAAGACATGGTCCAGCCTCACTCACCTGCAAAACAAAATTCATTGTGGCCTTCAGACAGACCATTGGTGCTCTTGTGTTCCGATACAAGTTATGGAGAAAGATAGAAGAACAACGCTTTCTGCCGAGCTGCAAAATGGTTGATGTGCAGGGGTATGCTGCAAGCATAGAGGGAGACAACAAGTGGGATCTCGGCCGCGGTCTCACCCCGGTCACTTCCTTCTCCACTCCCGCTCTTCTCCGCTCTTCTCCGCTCTCGTCCGCTCTCGTCCGCTCGCTCTCAGCCTTCTCTTCTTCACAGTCCCAACACTTTTTCTTATCGACCAGTAGTGAGCCTGAGTCTCTCACAAACACACCTTAGCGGCTGAACTAAGGACAGCGATTGCGCATACGAAAAGCCGCAATTCCGTGGCCTGCGATGAGTTGTCTCGCAGGATCCCGCAGGCCGGGCATGCAGTGCCAACACGTCCTCCCCGGTCCTCTTTATCATCTTCCACGAATGCTCAACTCCTAAGCTTTTCTCGCATCGCAACAAGTCAGCCTACCTCAAAATGTCGAATCGACAAGCTTGGGAAACCACCGAAGTGATCATATGTGGCTGTGGCCCCACGGGGGCGATGCTGTCCGCCTATCTCGGTCGCATGGGTATCCGCAACGTCGTTGTCGAGAAAGAGACCGAGATCACGACTGACCCTCGTGGTATCGCATTGGATGATGATGGCATTCGCTTGGTTCAAGGACTGGGTTTGTACAATTCGATCTACACGGAAATTGGAACTAGTACGTGATTCTCTGCCACTAACAATTGACGTGCGCCGCTAATGTACGAAAGGTATGGGGGAATTCAGGTTCGTTAGTGGCACTGGTAATGATCTATACAAGACACCCATCCTCGAGATCAATTGCAACGAGGTCAGTCATCCGTTCTTGATAATAGGCTCGATGGTCGCTCACCACAACTAGACCTCGGGTACAACAGGGCATGTCGGGTACATTGGTCAAAAGCAGCCGACGCTCGAGAGTCAGCTGAGAAGCGCCATATCTCCCGTGTATTGTTCCCTGCGATGCGGTTCCGCGATTGTCGACATCAAGGAAGATGACGACTGGGTGTACTGCACGTACCACAACGTGGATGGGAAGGACCACAAGGTGCGCGCCCGGTACTTGATCGGGGCCGACGGCAAGACGGGGTACACACGTAAACAATACCTGGAGCCACGCGGGGTGATGATGGAGAAATTTCACGAGTAAGTTCCTCGACTATTCCTAGCTGAAGGCGGATTCTCATCATCGAATATAGAGCTTTCTACGAGGAGACATGGGTAGCGCTGAACTGGAAGATGACCCTCCCGACACCCGAAACTCATCCCAGCTTTCCCTTATGGGAACTAGGCTACAAACCAGAGCACGTATACGACTTATTCTTCCCGCCAGAGTTCCGCTTTCTGTGCAATCGCAAGAGACCGGCGGTTTGTGGTCGTTTTGGCCTGCCCGAGGATAGGCTCTGGAGATTCGAGTACCTTGTCTATCGCGATGAGGATGGAGATCGCATGGCTGAGCCGGATGCGATGAAGCGGATTGTTCTTCCTTACCTGACGCACAGAGGGAGCAGATACGGGTTAGTTGATTTCCTGGCTCAGAAGCGCCTGCTAACGAGTCTGTAGACTGGACCAAGATGTACGATTCCCTGAAGACTGTATTGATGTCCTCCGTTGCCGCCCTTTCAAATTCTCGTCTCGTACATGCAACGTATGGGCTAAGGATAGGGTGATTCTGAGTGGCGACGCAGCGCATGTCTTTCCGCCTTGTAAGGTCTCCATTCTGAGCCTCTGATCTAGTTACTTACATCTTCATTCCAGTTGGAGGCCAAGGCATAGTATCCGGTTTTCGTGATGCAATCTCCCTGTCGTGGCGCCTCGCAATGCTCTGCCGATATCAACCCTACAAGCGCAACCACGAGAAGGTCTTGACCGCATGGTACCTTGAACGCAAGCAGCAGCTCGAAATATCTTTAGCCACGACGGTCCGCAACGGCGAATTAGTGTGCGAGAGAAACCTGCTGAAGATCCTCTTTCGGGACTGGTCTCTTTGGCTCCTGCAGCTCTTGCCAGGTTATCGAGAGCAACTACGACATGGCCGTCGCGACAAGGCATCATTCCGGCTTCGACATTCTGCAGGCATGCCATTCGTACCCGAACTTAACGGAGGTGTCTACTTGCCCCAGGTCTATTGTCGGACCCCCACCGGCAAGGTCCTTTTCACCGACGACGCCATCTACCGTTCCGGCTCGAAATCCCTGTTCCGCGTGTTCATTTACCTACAGAGAAGTAATGAGGTCGCTTCTGCACGAGACGCTCTGGAAGGTATCGAAGAATGGTCCCGCGGAGAATTCCATAGCCACGACGTCCCGATCCTCGTGGAAGAAGTGGACCCGAAGGACGCGATTCGGATGCCGAACGTATTCCAGATCGCAAGTGTTGAAGAGTTCTCCCGGTCACCTCTGTGCAGCCAGCGCCCTGCACCCCTGTCGTATGATCCGTGCCTGATCGGAAAGAGCATCAAGGCGAGGTATGTGATTGTCCGACCGGACCGATTCGTGTTTGCAGCTTGCAACGAACCGGAGGAGTTGAAGGAGGCGGTAGAGTGGATGCTGAGGTATCTCTACGGTGAGGTTTGAGGTCTGAAAGCGCCCACCAGGACCAAGTTAATGTACCTTGTGATAAGTTACGTGTATATACTCTTCATTATGAGAATGAACCCCTGTTCTCCAATCCACGGAGTTCCCGTCCCCAAAGGCAAAGGTTGAACCTCTCCACGGACAACCCGACCATCAGCGCCGAAGCAGCGGTCAAAAACCGTCCACAACGCCGGCCTTCCTGGACCGGACATAACCACACTTGTCCAAATCCAGCCTAGTCAGAATTCCCTCAGCACAATTAAAAGAACGGCACCCAATCACAGATGCGTCTGAATCGCGTCCCCCTCCCCCATTGGCTGAAAAATTCAACCGTGGGCGGAATTGTCTCGGGATTCGTGGCCGGGCATCAAAGCGGGTCCACCCCCTGACGAAAGACTCTCATTTCCCCTGATTCAAACCCCCAGCACAAAAATCAGGCAATACAAGGCCACCTCCAGGCTCCTCTCTCGGCCGGAACCTGGACATCTGGGCCTGTGGCAAATTATGCTTTTCTGATTTGATTGGTTGTGTGGTTCAGTTGGCCACATGGGTTCAACTGAACGTACTCGTAGATTGATACCTGCCTGCGAGAGGCTGGGGTTGTACACCCGTGCAGGTTGAACCGTTGAACCGTCCGTTGAACCGTCCGTTGAACCGTTGAACCCCTTCGGCCGGGTGGGGGCTTCATGCATCTTTCACGGCTATGCTCTGTAGCTGCAATACTTACTTCGTACATAGGAGTCAGGTGGTGCTTGGCTAAGGTGTACTGTACTTGGGTATTTGTGCTGTGCAGATGACATTAATCAAGTGTGGTGGGTGCTTGGCAATCGGCACCGCCAGTAGGCGCGGGATGTGTATTCCGCCAGAGGTACCCGCAAGTACCCCGAGGCATACGAACTACAGCCATGACTGCAGACATTGTCAACATTGCTTGTCTGGTGTCACACTCGACTAAATATCCAGAAGTATCTCGGACAATAAGACATAGTCAAGCAAGAAGGCCTGGAGATGCAGTGCAGTCCTCGCCTATATTGCACTTACGGCATTTGAAGCGCAGAAGCATGGAACAGTGCTGTACGACAATATATCTCATGGAGATAGGTGAACGTACCTGCACCAACCCTGCACTTCACGTTCGAATAGCAGGAATCTCATTTCCCAACAGGAAGTGTGCTTGTACCCTCTCCAGCTCGATTCAAAGTCCCCGGAACGTATTATGTAAACATGAAAGAATGATGGGGGGACGAGCAGGCGGAGCAGGAACACCGGGTGACTCAATGAGCCTTGCGAATAAGTTAGCACCCGCAACCTACTCCGTGAGGTCGTGTACGAGATCGTCAGTGGAGAGAAAGTGGCGAAACCGCACTTGAATACTGCCTGGCAGAATCATGGCCAACAAGGCCTGCTGAGCCTCTTGCAAACACCAAGGTGTTGGGCACTGGGCCCATCTTACTAGGATTGAAACACCCTCAGATCATTCCTCAAGAGGATGCGGTAGAGGAGCGATCAAGGCGGTAATATCAATGACGGTGGCGAAAAACGACGGACCGAACCAAGTAGTTCCGGATGACAGCAACGAACATCATCCTCATCATCATAATCACGGTCACCAGACTTCAGGACTATGACCATTCAAGAAATTTTCAGTTCCTTAAACACGAGGTTCCTTGCTCGCTGACACTCGATACAACATCTCCCATCTACCCTTGTCCTGCCAAGAAAATCCACCATTTTCCAGACATCGGTGCTGACTACCTATCTCTGAATCGTACGTTGATATCTCTTACCGAAAAAATACTTCAACAACATACTTTCATCGATTTAGCTCAGAAAGAGAACGAAACGTTGAAAAGAAAGGACCCAAAAGATGTATCACGAGTTCAAGCAAGGACCGATCAAGATCACCGTCGGCCACGGACTCGGGGTCGGATACTTCATCAGAGTCGAGGATGAACGCCTAGCGGCGGATGGGGACGAATTTCCCGTATCCAGCTTTATCGACGCGTGCTACAACGTTGATAGCTCGGGGCTGGGCATATACCTGGCGGCTCGTACTGGAAATGAGGGATCTGGGACCCAAGTTAGCATTGAGGCGATGAGGCGACTGTGGGAGCTATACGGGGTGATTGGGGAGACGATACCGCTTATGGAGTTGCTCGACCTAAGGTTGTCTGATACCGTGTAGGCGCCATCAACCATGCGGCCATGTGCATGAGATCGCATGTATGGTATGTTTACGATACGGGTTGAGTCAAAGTATTGTGTCAAGCATGGGCTGTGCATGCCAATTAAATTGCTTTATCAAAGGGAAATTATTTGACGAAGAGAAAAGTATATGCACCGCATACGGTCAGCTCTGCTGTTGTTTGACAGCCATCTCACGCATCCTCAACAACTGCTCATGCGTCCAGCTTAGAAGTAGGAGGTATCGACCCAGCTGGTGTAGTCAGAGCCCAGGATATCCGTGATGGTGAGCTTGGCATCCAGCTTCTCGGCGAAGCTGGCGCGGGTGCCCTCGGAACCGGCGCCGGTGTTGGCGTACTCGCCAAAGGTGACGTACTCGGTGTTAGGGGTGGAGGTGGACCACTCAGTCCAGCCGAGGGAGTTGATGACGTTGGTCATGCTGGTCTGCTGGAAGACGACACGGGCGTACTCGGACCAGGGGCGGCCTGTACCCATGTTAGTATTGTCTCTAAAGTGCGGAGCGCAAGATAGGCAAGTAATCGTACCAAGGTAGTAGGTGCCTTCGGCAACGTCGTCACCCTCCTTAGCAGCAACGGTCGACTTGTTGATCACGTAGTAAGAGGTGTCAGTCTCGGAGGAGCGGCCGTTGGCGGTGATGGAGGCAGAGGTAGGACCCTCAACGACACGGATGTCGACGTTCTGAAACCAGGCACGAGCGTGCTGGCCAAAGATGAAGTCGCTAGCCGGGTTAGTGTTGGCTTCGTCCAAGGACCGGCAATCACTTACACAGCACCCTCGATGTAGGAGTTGATGTAGAGCTGGTTACCGGTCTGAGCGAGGAGGGTATCCTGGTAACCAGTGAAGTTGCAGCCGTAGTAGCCCTGCTGGTCAGCCCAGGCGGACAAGGCCAAAGCCTGGTGGCAAGCCTGACCACAGGTGTTGGCAATGTTGAGGTTGTAGACCTGAGAGCCGACGGCCTTGTTGCGGAAAGTGGCTGTTCTTGTTAGTCACCGATTATCTGTCTGTTCCAGTGAAACTTACCAGTCAGATCATCGCTCTCACCAGCATCCTCGTAGCTGATGGCGTGGGTAATGGTGACCAGGTTGTCGGCGTAGGAGTCGGTGCTAAAACAATTATCAGCACGATGCTAATCAGAGGCGGCAACCCAACGTACTTCTCGGTTTGACCGTAGATGATGACCTTGCCAGTCATAGCAGGAAGGTAGACCTGCTCATCGTAGGTACCCTCCTCGATGAAAATGGTTTGGGTGTCGGTGGTGCTGGTGCTCAGAGCATCAATGGCATCACCAATCTAAGCGGATGTCAGTATGGTGCCTTGTACATAGCTCATGCGGACATCCTCACAGTGGTATAGTCACCACCAGACTTGGCGACGACGATCGCGCCGGAGGGAGCCGTGGTACGGCTGGCAGCCAGTGCGGACACGGCGAAAAGAGCGGAAGCCAAGACTGATTTAACCATTTTTGCGATTGATATGAGTGTATGATCGACTGGATCGGCGAGGTAAGGTTGAATGCAGAGAGACGAAAGACCTTTTATACGTTGCGTTCAGCAGCCTGCTTGCTTGTCTGAGTGCGCCATTTCCCTCTTAGGTCGGTATTTGTCTCATATCCGCCAGGAGACTGGGGTGGGGTTTGCAGTGGGATATCTGCAGACCCCAGTTGAGTAAAGATAACTATATCTGAAATCACTAGGAAGGTTCAGGCAAGTCGACCGGCGGCTAGAGTGCGGTGGAGGCGTTCGAGGAAGCTTCTACATAGTAATGCTTCTCAAGGCTAGTGGATCCTATCACCGCCCAGTCTTCTCCGTTCCCGGTGGGTGCTTCATTTAAATTGGTGCAATCATAGCAATCCCTGTCTCTGATTAATATCAACGTTTAACCTCCAATGATTAAGCTTAATGACAACCACGACGCGGGCATGGATAGTCGATGGGTCAATAGTACAAGGTGTGGTGAATTGGAGGGCCGACCCACTCCAGATCCGAAACAGGAGAGCTTTAGGGCTGCTCACAAACGCCGATCCCCGACGGTCGGCTTGTGGGGGCATCCAGGGGTGGCTCTAACAGTGTAACAGGGTCTTTTTTGGAACAGAAACAGGTTCATAACTCGACCTCCTTTGTGAACGCATGCCCAGAGTGATCGATATCACACTGAATTAATCCAGTGCTCCCAAGATCCAAGGCTGTTGCACATGGCGAATTCGGACAATGTCCGTGTCAAAGCGCCGAATCTGCCCCTGTCCATGTTCGCACCCCCCTGAAACAAAAAGGAAGTTCTTGAATTTCCTGATTGGCGGGATTCCGGAATCAAGCACCGGAAATCTCGTGCAAGCTGCGCATGGGCCGTGGCTGCAGAACACCACTTCCGCAACATGGCACACCTTGGACACTTTTTCCACGAGTACCTTCATGGGAACACCGGCAGAGAGTTTGATTCATCGGGGGATGAAGTTTGAGTTCTGGTCAAGCATCAGGCGTTGACGCGCCTCCCCGGGCTACCCCTCTCGCCTGAACCAATCCTGTATCAGTCGCGATTTCCCACGTTTCTTGGCATCGTCGGCATATTGAGACCGTGTCCCGGAAAGGATTCTGCATTTCATATCACGCATATTGCACCTATGGGTCTTTCGGATCGGACAGCAATAAACCCAGAGCAGCTATCCTCGGTGGCACCTCCTGATTCTCATTTGTGCGATATTGGATGGATGGCATGGCCATTTTCGGCGCCAATGCTCCGATACCCTGATAATATGTGCGGGGTTTAATATGAGCTGACGTATATCCGAGAGAGCGAACACGACGGATGATGGATGTCAATCAATGACTGGGCCCGAGCATTCACCTACAATCGATTCTAGGCTTTAGTCACTTGATGATAAGATTTAGTCAGTCTGCAAGAAAGAATACTTACTTGCTGCCAAGCCAGGTCAATTTACGGAGTTTGACAAGCTGACGTGGACATATCCATAGACCCGGCACGAGTCCACCTGCAGAGTCGCACTTGCAAATAGCCCAATAAGAGAAATGTATAAGGGTAGAGAGATGTATAAGGATAGAGAACTCTATCCCTCAGGTTGGGATACAACCATCAAGATAGTAGAAGTACGCCCGTCTGGGGGGTCAAAAGCCATGTAGTTGCAACCTATGGTGCTAAAGGGGATAGGCGCGTCAGATGGGCATGATCTCAGCGGGGCAACAACAGCAGTATCATGCTCGAAGAGAGCTCGCAGAGCTGAGCGAAAGAGGGCCTGTGGATACCTGGAGAGGATCGCGCTCTCAGTTCGGCGGCAGTAGATGAAGGGGTCGAGGTTGTTTACAGAAGTGATGGAAAGGGAAGTCATGTAGACCCGTGACCCACCACATGTCAATCCTACACCTTTGTTGCTCAGGCACTTTCGCCCCAACCATTCAGACCCTCCACGGGATAAATCAGACGATATCAGGAGATATAGTCTCAGCCAAACATTCCGGTACCGTCTTTATCCTTTCCCTCCGAGACATAACTGCTTCTTCGTGCTAATCTTGGGTAGAGGAACAGTGATGCACAATGCCATGCCCGTGATCTTGCCTGAGCATCGAAGCTAAAAGGCAGCAACAGCATTACACCCTATCGATTATTATCCATTCCCGACTGCTCCTCTGACTCGGCGTATTGACTATGTATCTCCTAAATCGCGCCAGAAGATGCAATCGAAGTTCATTGTACTATGAATTCTTTGCCACAATCATCGAACCATGTATGACAGTGACACTGTTCCTGAACTGCTTCGGGCGTTGTAGCATAATGGGGCCAATTGCACACTCTAGAAGACTGAGTGAAAGCACGTAGGAAGCCAGTCTGATCGCTCTGAAATCAATCAAGTTTATCGTACACCTGATGAAAAGAGGACAGGCTTGCATATGCCCGTACTAGTGATATACACTTTCCCCAATAATGAGACTTATGCCAGTCCCGTGCAAATGTAGCAAAGGAAGTCCCTATCTACATACTTCAGTGCTCGAGAGGCCACCAGTCGCAAGGTATATCAAGTACCGTTGACTTGCGCAACACCTCAGTCTACATGCGTCGACCAGCCATGCGTGATATGTCCAGTTGATATTAAGGAAACAAGAAAAGCTTGACCTGTCAGCTTGAATGCCGACGGTACGATCTGTTTCATGTGCGATTGCAGATCGAAGCTTGGCTGGTACATTTGTACAGATGTCCCAAGCGGCACGTACAGAATATCCCGCCCTGGAGCCGGATTGACCTGATGCAGCGGATGGGGTCGCTGCCTCGTTTGTGCCTGAGGCTGAATCTCACAGTGACCGTAGACAGTGATTTTTACACAGTACAATAGAGCCACAGAGAATTCAGGAGCACTGCAACTGATAAGAATACTCGAATACAAACAGTCCAAGGCAAGGATTCCAAGTCAAACTCACACGCAAACAGTTGAGCCAACCAGTCGGAATGATAGAATAATCAAAAATCGCGGTTGAGCGGCAGAATGGGTGAGGCAGCCTCAGCGTTTCCCAGAGCGGTAGAATATCCCAAGGGGGTTAGGTTGGGGCCGACACACCGCGTCTCAACCAGTTGAGTTGCGTGCCTGAGTCACCGACCAGGATCCAAGGCTCACTCCAGCCACAGCAGCCACAGCTCGTCCATGGTATACTTCGATCATCTATATAAACTCAGAAACTACCTTCATTGCCCTCTTACGATCGAAACAATCATAACAGAGCATCAATCATCTACTTCTTCTATCAAACAAGTCACCCAACCACAATGGCCCCACCCACCCCCGAGATAAACTTCTACTTCGACCTCGTCAGCCCATTCAGCTACATCGCATTTCAAGTCCTCAAGGTACAGCACAGCACCGCTCCTTAACCCATAAATAACCACTCAGACCACTAACGCTCACAACCCAGAACTCCACAATCTTCCAATCCTGCAAAATAACCTACACCCCCGTCTCATTACGCACCATCCTCACCACCTGCGGAAACCCCCCACCCATCGCGGTTAAAAGTATATATCTCCCGCCTCAACCAACTCCCAGCATCACGCACCCACCGCAACAACACCAAGCTAACAACAACCACTCCCAGACAAACTAACCTACATCAACCGCCACCGCCTCGCCTGGTCCCGTCGTCTCAACATTCCCATGACCCAAGCCGTGCCGACGGGTTTCCCCTTCCCGACCACAGATATCCAGTCCCTCCTTGCACTCGTTGCTGTGTCCCATCCGGAGAAAGTGGTCGAGATAGTGGAGCGACTGTATACCTCCGTCTGGGCGGACGGTGACTCGGCTATTGTTACGGACTCTGGGAGGTACACGAAGGTTCTCGAAGAGGTGTCGGGCGGCGATGTGGTGGAGGGGCTGCTGGATGGGGTATGTTCTTCCCCTCAAGTCCCTTTCTCCTAGAAGGACCCAAAGCTAGAGGAATAGACAGGATGTATTCTGACTTTCGCAGGAGAAACAAACTGAAGGCAAGACTCTGTTAGAGGCGAATACGCATCGGGCGATTGAGGAGGGGGCTTTCGGATTGCCGTGGCTAGCGTGCACGAGTCCTGCCGGGGAGAAGGAGGGGTTCTGGGGCGTGGATCACTTGGGTCTGGCGGCGGAGTTTCTGGGGTTGGATGTTGGGATGGAGGGTGGGTTCCGGGTTATGATGAAATGACCGAATTTGCTTCTGATATAGACGAGGAGGTCTAGAGTCGCTTTGATTTAAGGGTGTGGTGAACGTGGGGAAGACAGATATAGATTGTGGGTAAATAATGTATAATATGTGGGTCCGCTTGATGGCTGTAGGCTACACTATGAGACTTGATGTCGCTATTTCCGACCCATCTCATTGTCAAGTATGTGAAATGAGGCTGATAGATGCTGCTGGGTTAATTGAGGTCTGATAAGTCCATCACTGTTGTGGGAAACATATTGTGTAGCTGAACGATGGCCGGATGCTTGGAAATACAGGCGAAGACACAAACCCAATTGATCACGAAGATGTACTTCGGTTCTGATACAATGGCGAGATGTAAAAGCACTCGAACAGGACATTTCAATTCAAGAATGCAAGCAATAATTATTCAAACCGCACGATTTGCAGCATAGCACGGCGAGAGAGCTGAAAATTGAATGGTGAGTCTTGTCCACTCTCTTGACGTCCCCGTCATCATAACTTCAAAAGCTGCGGATCACATGACAAGCCCGGGTGGTCTAGTGGTATGATTCTCGCTTAGGGATTCCAAACCCAAGCATATCTGCGAGAGGTCCCGCGTTCGATCCGCGGCTCGGGCCTTGATTTTTTGTGTTGATTTTTCTCTGCCCCTTTTTCATTTTTTACCGAACCTCCACGAAGCTCAAACAGAAGGCAGCTACAAGAAAGAAGGAAGAGGAAACAAAGCGATCAAAAAAGCCCACCATCAATTCCACTATCATTCAAGAAGCTATTGATAAATCCACCATGTCAGTTTGATCCACCTTGCTTCCCTCCTACCAACAATTGCTTCTTCTATCCCCAGAAAAAGGAGTGTGTCAACTAACTACCTACTCTTCCTTTGCACCAGCGCCGGGCGCAAATTTCGCCTGAAGTTGGTTCAAGGCCAGGTCAATCAAACCGCCAACGGTCTTTGCCTTGGAGATCTGCGGCAAGGTGACGTCGAGATTCAAATTGCGCCGCATCCAGCTCCTCATCTCCATCGCGACAAGCGAATCAATCACCATCCCCAGTCGTTGCGTCGCGTCCATGCCCTGAGCCTCGGCCCAGTACGCATCGGCCAACTTGAAGAGTTCCGCAGTGATCAGGTCTTGGGTCTCAACGTGATTCAGGAGCGATGGATCCTTCTCGGCCCGGAGCAACATATCCCGGAGGATGTTGCTCCCGGCTATATTGCCTCCCTGATTCGAACCCCGTTGTTCCACGTGCGAGTAGATGGAGAACATCGCCTCGGGGGACCACAACGTCCGCACGTTCGCGTCTGCCCGGGACCTGCTATTCCCCAGACCGGTGATAACGGGGGCACTCGTTCGCGCCACGCAACCACCGGCGGTAGTCGTTGAATCAGCAGGGGAATGCGATTCCAGGATCGCTTGCTGGAAACTCTCAAGAACTTGCCCCTCGTCTAATAACCAGATTCCCGCTGTGTGCATGGCTTGCATGCTGGTGGGCGACTGATTGATGAGCCCGATTCCGTCCACAGCGCCGAGATCCAGGACGGAAGACGGAAGGCCCTGCTGGCGTCGATATTGAGTAAACGCGTCGAGAAACGTATTGGCCGCGGCATAGTTGGCTTGCCCAGCATTTCCACAGATACCCACGCCGGAGCCAAAGGCCACGAAGAAGTCAAGACTCTCCTTTGACGTTGCGTGATGCAGGTTCCAGGTGCCGGTGACCTTTGGTGCCACCGCAGCCTGCCAATCCTCGAACGACATCTTTGCAATCGCACAATCTCGTAAACACCCTGCCATTTGTATCACGCCCTTCAAGGGCATAGGGCAACTTTTCATGGCTGTCGTGATGTCGTCGGGCTCTAGAACGTCCCCGGAGATGCATTCCACGACGCAGCCCATAGCCTGGAGCTCTGCGGCAAAGGTTTGATTGCTTGGAGATTGCACTGACCGAGAAAGGAAGATGAGACTCCGTGCCCCTTGTTCCACCATCCAGGTCGAAACGATACGACCCAAGCCCCCGAGCCCACCTACCAAGAGATACGATGCATCCCGCTGAAAGGTTATCGAGTGTTTCGAGGCCTCAGTAGGCAGCGCAGCTTTGTCCTCAGGAATGCGGAGGAGAATCTTGCCAATGTGGGTCCCCTTCTGAAGGAAACGGAACGCATCTGCTGCTTGATACCCGTCAAAGACGGTGCGAGGTTGGATTGGGGATACTTTGCCTTCCTCGAACCAAGTTTTCAAGGTTGTTGCCAGACTGCGCTCCTGTTAGCATGGTTGTACTGGCCTTAGCCCGTCAAGAGACACCTACCGCTGAAGCAAAGTCGTATCCAAGTCCATTGCCTGAGACAAATCCACGCCGCAGAACGTACGGTTATCCCTAAATCCCCGCATTCCCAGCTGGCCATTTGTCAATATATCCCGTTTCCCAAGTTCGATCATCTTGCCAAAAGGTGCCACACAATCCCAAGAGGCATGTAACAAGGGCCCAGCCAGTGAGTTCAATACTAGATCAGCTCCAAGTCCATTAGTCGCCTCCATCAGGGATGCATGAAACGTGTCACTTCTGGAGTCGAAGATCCTCGCGCGAGGAATGCCATAGTTATTGATAAGGAAGTCAACTTTCTCTTGATTGCCGACAGTGGCGTATATCTGAAATCCTTGTCAGATTGATTCTCCGGGTAATGGAAAGACTGTATTGACTGACCTCAGCTCCGATTATCTTACAGACCTGGATCGCTGCGAGTCCCACTCCACCGCAAGCGGAGTGGATCAGTACAGACTGCCATGCACATACAGCGTTATCCAAGGCTTGAGAATCAGAGGTGGAGGGAGACTTACCTGGCCCTGCTTCAGATTTCCGACATGAATCAGGGAGTATATGACCGTTCCGTACACTGACAGCATGGCCGCGGCTTCCTCCATCTCCATCCCTCGCGGCAGCTTCATGCACCATCGCTCCTCGGCTATTACTCGAGTACCCATAAGTCCAATGCCTACTACAACAACTTCATCGCCCACTTGAAAATTTGTGACTTGGCTGCCCACCTGCCGCACCAGCCCACTACCTTCTAGCCCTAGCTCATCTTTGGTGCCCACGACCCCCATACAAACCATGAGGTCCTGGTAAATATGAAAGTATTAGCTGCGAAGGTATGAAGGACTTTATGCAGTACGAGAGAGGTCAGGAGACATACCCTGAAGTTGAGTCCAATGTACTGCATCTCGATTTCGACCTGCGTGGCCCCCAGTGTGTCGACATCAGTGTTGTGCCATGTTAAAGTATTCAAGAGGCCTAGGGTATTGATGGTCAAGTTCTTTCCCTGGTCTGGCGAGGCGATGATCTCTGCATGGTCATTATCGTCGTTAGTGTCGCTGTTGCGTCCCCACCACACTCTCGGAACATGGACTGAGCCCTCGCAAATGGCAAACTCAAAATCGGGTTCTTGCTGTTGCTGATATTCCGAGCTGTAGACCGTTTGGATGATAGCCGCAAAGTGCTTGGCTGCTTCGAGGTTGAAATGCTCCACTTCCACCGAATAGAAGTGACCTTCCACCTCTTTCCTCAAAGTTCGCGCAAATCCCAAAGCCAGTCCGTAGTTGGGGTTGATACAGGCTAGCTGACAAAGCGCGGTCACCCAGAAGATACGGCATCTCCCAGCAGCCAAGATACGTGTCTTCAAAGTCTCGAATTCCCTGGCGCTCATTGCATGCAAGAAAGGAACAACTAGATCGAGCAGGAAGATAACACAGGACTCCCCGGGATAGAAGGGATCATCCAGCGGAATTACATCCACCTTGTAGTCCAATGAAACCAGCTCTGCTCGGAAGGCCTGGACCCATTCATGTCCCGGCTCGGGACAGACAAGTATAATGCTTCTCTCACCAAAGCTGACACTGTCTTCACTGACTTCCCGCGATACGCGCGAAATCATCGTGGAGCAGAATTGGAATGGGGGCTCGACATCATTCGCCAGTGCCTCCACGCCGACGAACCCCGCGGAGCGCAATTCTTTATCCCACCTCTCTGGACTCACGTAGGGTGCTTCGGCTCGCCCGTCCTGTTCCCCGAGCCACCAGCCGGGTAAAGTTCCCTAGACATGAAACAAAATTCAGTGTTCGGAACGGAAACAGAGATTAAAAACGGAAACGACCCAGGACAAAGAGAGGGAGAACAGACCATAATAAAGTCGATACTTGAAATATCTACCCCGTATATTAGTGACAGAACTCACCTCAACTACATAGGTTATGGATATGTAAGTGTGAGCCTTACTTGGATGAAGTTCATGAAGCAGTAGCCGGCCTCCTGGCGCCAGAAGCTGACGTATATTTTCCAAAGTTGCCTTGAGTGATGGCGTGGCATGGATAACCTAGCAGAAGATCAACGCCAGTGAAAGTAGTCAGTCTATCAAATCAACATACGTTGGATGCAATAACAAGATCATAATCCCCGGAACTGAATCCTTGGTATGATGGACAAAGGCTTATATCAAGAACCTTGTATTCCATATTTTGACGTTCATGAAAGCGCTCCTGCGCTAAAGACATGAAACCCGAGGATATGTCGGTAAAGGTGTACCTTTTATACATGGGCAAACCACTCCGATTTAACGAGGATAAAGCTCTCTCTGTTGCGCTTCCGGTCCCAGCACCCACCTCGAGAATGCGTATGTTGGGGTTTGAATGACAGAGTAGTGTAAGAAAGGTAGACCAGTCACTCAGGTGCATTTCTTGGTCATAAAGTCGGCGAAGACGATCATCCTCCATAAGAAGATTGATCGGTGAGACACTTCCGTCAAAGATCTCGAGGCAATTCTGCCAGATGATCTTGACACAGTCTGCGACGGGTGAACAAAGCTCACGGCCTTCTAATTCAGCTTTAAGGAGCTGGATTAACTGTCGCCTCTCAGATGAGGCCATGTGCGCCCAGCTAGTCGAGTTGAACAAAAGCTGATCCTGACCCCGACGGGCTTTGGCTGCCTGAGTTTGAACCCAGTTCTTCCATTTTTGTAAGTGCTTGTCGCGGGGGTTAATCTCTCGAATCTCTTCTGCTGTCTCTAAAAGGCATAGTAGCCCATGCTGCTCGCATTTTCTGACAGAATCAACTGAAACTGTTGTAGATTTCGGGGAAGAAAAAAGGCTGTATGGTGGCTTGAAATCGAGATGAGGCTGCCAATTCAAATGAGAAATGAGGGGAACACGAGTTGAATGCCGATCTTCATTGTCATCAAGGGCAACAAGTACCACTCCCGTGACTGACATAACTATTCGTCCGTGGTCTATGGCGGTTACATTTGCCGTTAGATGGCTGGATTTGCCCGTAATGCAAACCTCTGCAAGGAGGCTGTTTGCTCCATTGCTGACGAAAACATTTTCCACCGACGCGGGAATGCAGCATCTGTCTACTCTGTGCGCTAAGCCAGAAGTGGCAGCAACTCCTATGAGCTGCAAACACTGATCCATCACGGTGGGATGTAATTCGTACTGACTCCTACCGGGCTGGATCATGCTCGAGACCGTGGCCACCGCTCGGCCTCCGCATGCATCGGCGGTGATCTCTCGAAGCCCACGGAATGAAGCACCATAAGTCAGTCCATACTTTGCCATTGTCTGGTACCACTTCGAAGACGAGGCATGGCGGATGAGAGGAGTTATCGATCTTGCCATATCCCCAGGAAGACCAGCTTCCTTGAGATGGTGACGAACAAGCCCCGTACAGTGCTTGGTCCATGAATTCCCGTCATAGGAACTGATGGCAAATATATGCCAGTCCGAATCCTGAAGGTCGTTAAGTCGCTCTGGCCGTAAGCTGGTGATGATTTCCACCCCATCAAGGGAGTCCTCCAGGACCAAGGGAGCGCGGAAAATCACGTCCCGCAAAGAATATGGAACAGAAGACTCAAAGGATAGCTGCCGGACCGCCTCTCCGACCATTGCAATGTATCCTGCGCCCGGGAAAACTACTTGTCCCTGGATGACGTGCTCCGCCAACCATGGTACGGCATCAAGATGAAGCACGTTTCTCCAGGTTGGAGTGGTGTCAGTAGCTTCAGTACATCGGTAGCCTAGTAGCTCGTGGTATGTGGCACAGAGTCGCCAGTCTCGTGCCAGACGACTTTCGCTCCAATGCCGCACACCATGCTGCCAGGGATAAGGGGCGAGATCCGGTAGAACCTGGCCCGGCGTGATGACCTTGCACAAGGAAGCCGCCCCGCCGCGACTGAAGACGCCGCCAACCACCGATAAAAGACGTTCTTGACAGTCTGTGTCATCTCGAATGAGTGTGGGAATGTACGATGGGCTATACTTGGCTTTGTGGTTCTGGAAAATCTGCTTGAGGGGGCCGGAAAGGGCAGCATGGGGACCGACTTCGACGAGAATTAGATCGGCATTACTTGCATCAAGCATATTTTTCACAGCGCCGTGGAACTGAACAGGAGACTCCAGATTGGCGCGCCAGTAGGCTGCATCAAGTGTGCTAGGTTTGCAAATCACCTCTTTGGTAAGGGTGGAAAACATGGGAAGCATTTGGGCATTGAGCTCCAGACAGCGAGCCACAGATTTTTCATATTCATGGCCGACTCTTTTGATGGTGGCTGAATTGGTCAGAGTGAAAAACGACGACCAGAAGACATCAGAATCTGTACTCACCTGAGTGATAAGCAACATTAAGACGAAGACGGCGACAGAATGTGTCCGGCGCGATTTCGCGAAGGGTTGCTGCAAATTGGTCAATTTTCGCGGACGGTCCTGCTACCGTCACGCTCTGCGGACTGTTATCACAGGCAATCTCCACCCCTTCTATGAGATATGGCCTCACTTGGTCTCGACCCATACCTACAGCAGCCATCTCACCTCTTTCGTCTTGGGGCACCGTGAGAACAGCTTGACCGCGCAGATACGCCAGTAAGATAGCCGAAGATGCAGGGACTGCCCCTGCCGCATATGCAGCCGCAATCTCGCCACTGGAGTGCCCAACCACCACCGTGGGTCTGATGCTCCAGGATGAAAGAAGATTGATCAGACCAATCTGCAATGCCGTGCACAGAGGCTGACTTATGTCCGGTTTGCTCATTTGGTCAGGGTCGTAGGTCTCAAATAGATCTGGTGCTCTTCGCGTAAGTCACAGGTTTCTAAAAAGCAGAAAGTGGAAAATGCGGGAGACTACCTTCCAAGCACCAATCAGGTGGCCGATTAGAGAATTTTCTAAGCACTTCATCTAGATACTTTATGTCCTGTCGGAAGGTAGGATATTTCCGTAGTAGGTCTCTTCCCATACCAAGCCAGTGGGCTCCCTGTCCGGTTAGGACGAAAGCGATACGGGAAGAAGTTGTAGAGTGCAAAGAAACAAAATCGGACTTTTCTACTGGGCGGTCTGGTTGAATTACGGCAAAGGCTCGATGGGCCAAATGCTTGCGTCGGAGGCCTAGTGTATAGGCAAGGTCGGTGATGCGGCGGGGGTGTAAATCCAGGTAGAAGACTATCTGCTCAATGCGCTTCTGCAAACTGTCTCGGTCATGAGCAGAAACGATCAATAAATGGGAAGAGTCGTTCTCGCCGGGATTAGGCTGCGGAAGATTGACTTTTATAGGCTTGTCTGCTGATTCCAGGATGATATGTGCGTTGGCGCCCCCAACCCCAAATCCGTTGACACTGGCACGAAGGTGTCGGTCACGAGGCCACTCAACCGCCTCGACGGGAACTTGAATGCCCTGCTTTTGAAAATCAATGTTGGGATTCGGGCTGACAAAATGCAGATTTGGCGGAATGGTGCGATGTTCCAGAGATAAGATCGCCTTGATCACACTGGTGATCCCAGAAGCGCCCTCCGAGTGACCAAAATTAGGTTTGACCTGCATAAACATTAGCGTATTCTGTCAATGATACTCACAATTGAAGATCTTACAGCCCCAACTATGGCTCCTTTGCCTTCCAGAACCTTACATAAGGCTGACAGCTCCGCTGTATCTCCTGCCATAGTTCCGGTCCCATGACACTCAAAGTACCCCGTGCTCGTGATGTCTGCGATGCCTGCTCGATGGTAGGCACTGCGAATGAGGCGTTCTTGAGAGCCTGGGGAAGGGGTGGTTATCAGACCCGATCTACCATCACAATTGGAAGATGTTGAGCGGATGAGTGCTCGAATTCTATCTTTACAGCGCAATGCGTCACCCAATCGCTTCATGTATAAAACATTGATGCCCTCTCCCCGGCCATAGCCATCAGCATCGGCATCAAATGTGCGACAGGTCCCACTGGCTGATAGCACCATGCTATCAGACATGGTGGTTGTTGTGGTGGGAGCCAGTATTAGACTGGTGCCCGCCACAATGGCTGCATTGCAGGATCCAGTATGTAATGCCTGACAGGCTTCGTGAATTGCAACGAGCGAAGAAGAACACCCCGTCTGGATGGTCATACTATTAGAAACGTCAATTGATCTGTACCACATATATGGATGGATATTTGACTTGCCTGGGCCCACAAAAGTCAAAGTAGTATGAGGTATGATTCGCCAACGCGAAGGCTCCGGTCCCGAGAACATGGTAGCGATTGGTATGTTGGTGGTCCTTGGATGCAAGGCCAAGCCAATCCTCACCAAAAGTACCAACAAAGCAGCCGACATCCTTTCCTTCCCAGTCGGTTTCTCCAGCATTTTCTAGACATTCCCAAACCACCTCGAACAGCAACCGCTGCTGAGGATCCATTCGGGAAGCCTCCTTAGGAGTTAAAGAGAAGAAAGGAGCGTCAAACAGGGCTGGGTCTTCCGTTAGGAAGTACCCATGTCGGGTTTTGCTGACATGAGGCCGCGTTGGATCATAGAAACCGTTTATGTCATATCGAGTCCGAGGTACCTCGCCACGAGCGTCGCGTTTATTCATGATAAATTCCCAGAACGACTCTGCTGTGCGAACATCCCCAGGAAGCCTCATCGCCATACCCACCACTGCAATAGCAGAAAGCGTGTCGGGAAAGCTTGCCGCGTGGGCTTCGTTCGCCACGGAAGTAGGCGTAGGGTGGGTCGTCTGCGATAGACTATCATCCTGGCCAAGTGCCCTCTTTTCGGTGTCTGAAAGGTACATTGTAGACGATGTCGATGGCAATCAACTGCCCGGGTCGACCAAATCGCACCTCGTTCATACATAGTAAGGAGCATGGGTGTGGCCAGATTAAATGCAAGACAGAGTGCCAAAGCCTCAGGATAGATTCAGCAGGCACGTGTGTTACACCTTTCCCGTTTCGGCTGTATGACTTTCAGACGGAACGGGAGGGACTCGGCTTCGGGGCATTTCGGCTTGTACACCTACGACTTCATGTTGCGCAGTGAGGCAGCTCCCGCTGAGGTATCACCTTGTCCTCTCGCTACGCATCGAGTATTTTATCCCAGAACTCTCATTGCGTTTCCTCTCTCGGCGGCAGAACCCTCAACCCATTGTCATTAATCCCGCGCACCATGGACCGTCTCAATCACCCAGAGGATTGGTACAAAGAGCAAGTCGTATTCTTACTAGGTGGAACCGGTACCCTTGGTGGCTGTCTTCTGTATAAGTTAGCTGTGAAGCTACCAACCAAAAAGATCTTCGTTCTTTGTCGCGGGAATATCCAGCGCGCGCTGGACAAGATCGAGAAATCTATGCCCGAACAGTCGGTCGATATTCTTACCACTCACAAGGTCCACTTCGTTGTGGGCGATGTCACAAAGCCCAACCTTGCGCTTCGGGCGGCCGAGTTGGATACGCTGCGCGCGGAGGTGACGGTAGTCATCCACTGTGCTGCAAATATCTCCTTGCAGCAGGAGCTGCGAGCATCGGTAACTCAGCACTGCGTCTCGCAGCTCCAACTCCTTGACCTGTTGTCCGACTTCGTGCGGCTGCAAACCCTGCTCTACCTTTCCACCACCTATGTAAACAGCTTCCTGCCTGGCGGTCGGGTTGGCGAAAAGATCCACGAGCTCTCGTCCGACCCGGATCAGCCTGTTCTGGATGCTACCAAAGAAGTTCAATCTATCCTCGAGGCTGGCGAATCCACATATGCTTCCCAGTTCATGGTGCCCTACGCTTATGCCAAATATCTCACCGAGCGGCTGACGCTGGACCGCAAACCACGGTATACCGTTCTCATCGTACGCCCCTCCCATTTCGGCCCCGCGATTGCGGAACCGTTCCCATATTACGGCTTCAACATGGCCATCCCAATGCACTCGTATCTGCGTTTTCTACTCGGCAGTGACGAGCACGGCCTTGAACAGATCATTGAGCAGACCAGAGACGTCCAATTTACCTGGGACGAGATCCCGGTAGATCAGGCCTCCAATACATGCCTCCTGCACTTGGCGCTTGGAACTCAAGGGATTGTGCACGCAGCGGCGGCGCTCTACGTTACGTACAGCATGGCCGACATAGTACACATGTTTAGTGCTCATGTTCCCCCGGCAGCCCATGCGGCAGTCTGCAATTACGCGAGTGAGCAAGCACCGAGCCATGCGGAGTTCTTCTTCCAGTTGATCACGACCTTTCCGCGCGATTGGATCTATGATTGTAGCCGCTCCGAGGGACTGCAGCATTTCCAAGGTCCCTTGAGCTTGGGTCTAGGGGAGCATGACCCCGAGAGGTTTATGCAGGTCCGAGTGCAACGGGTGACTCGGCAGTTTCTGGAAACATTGAAGACTGCACAAGGATCAAGAAAGACTTGATCATAAGACAGGGGTGAAGCACCAGGATGACTTGCTATGATACCGCAAGTCAGTCGGACAATCGAATCCTCCCAACTCGTCATAAGCACTCCCACCTTTTTGCAATTCAAGGCAAAACAGACAATGTTGAGAGAAAAGGGCAACGGGGCCAGGGAAAGTTACGTCAAGGATACTCAGTACCTTCAACGCTTGTGCAGAGGAAGTAGTGACTATGTTATAGTAGTCTAGTGATGCCAATGCATAGAACCCTTCTCGCAGTGTCTTCGCTGCATATTATTGCATGTAGTCATTGACAGACCCCACCAGCCAGAAGCTCCGCATAGCCAAAAGCCCTTATCTCTCTCTGTGTGACTATATATGAACCTCTTCTAACTCCCGACACCGAGAGAAGACCGCACCTGAGATATAAGAATGTATGATCGCAAAAGCAAGTTTAACAGTGCTACAAGTCAAGCAAGCATAACGCGGGATCACATTTGTCAATCTGTTAACGTCTAACCACACAGCAATACCACAAAGAAGAAAGCAAAGCCCTCGGTCGCCAGTGAAACCAGCCACCAACGACTGCAAGGTCAATCACCACAGGAAAGGACTCAAATCTTCTCTTTCTCTTCAGGTTCATGTCGGGACCTGAGATGCCCCAGACACAAAGTGGCCAAGCCCCCGATCGTCGCCGCCTTCGCGATCTCCACCAGAGTGAGATCCAGCGACATTACGCGTTTCGCCCACGCCCTAATCTCAATCGCTACGAGAGAGTCGATCTGAATCTCCTCGCATTGCTCTTCGGTCAACTCACCCTCCTTGGCGAGATGCGGCATGATCATCTTGCCCACCTCGATCACAATGAGGCCCCGGATTCGGGCATCATTGACCAGGGCGGGATCCCTTTCGATGCTGTCCAGGAGCATTTTCAGCTCATTGTTCTCCATTTCGTGGCGCGACCCTTTCAAATCCATGTTAGAGTAGAGGGCAAAACGACAGTCTCCGCGGCGCCAACTCGGCCGACTTGTTGGATCATCGAGGGGCCTGGTGTTCCCAAGGCCGACGATGGCCGGGTTGGTGATCCTTGGGCCCTGGTAGTCGTCGTGCATGGAATATCCGGGAATGGGCGGTTGCAGAATGGCCAGCTCAACCCCTTGAAGGAATTCCCGCTCATTCAGCAGCCGCGCCGCATGTCGGCGCAGAGTGTAGCGCAGCTTCGGGTTTCTGCTGATTGTTCCCACATCTTCTACCGGGCCGAGATCGAGGATAGACGATTTCAGGCCGAGCTGGCGACGGTGCTGGGTGAAGGCGGCCAGGAATGAGTTAGCAGCAGCATAATTTGCCTGCCCCGGGAAGCCGCTGATCGCGGAAACAGAACTGAAAAGAATGAAAAAATCGAGATTATGACTCTGCACGGCATGATGTAAGTTCCAGGCCCCTTGGACCTTCGGGTCTAGACACGTTGTCCAATCGTCATAGCTCATATTGAGGTAGCTTTGGTCCTAGAAAGAGGAGTCAGTATCGATAAGCTGTAGACTCTGGGAGCCATCTTACTCGCAAGACCATGGACAAGAGCATGACACCGGCTAGGGGCTTCGTGCACCTGGCAATGGCCTCTTGTACATCCTCAAGCACTGTCGCACTTCCGACCACGAAGATAGCTTCACAGCCTTGTGATTTAAGCTCTTCTCTGAAAAGTTGATCGCTCTCGGACTGACCGGCCGAGCGTGAAAGGTAAACTATTTCGCTAGCACCTCGCTCTGCCATCCAGCTTGAAACAGAGCGACCAAGTCCACCAAGTCCTCCCACCAGCAAGTATGAGGACGAGGTCGAGAACCGATAGGATAGTACAGACGGTGTGGATGGTAATTCTTGCGCAGAATCGGGCATTCTGACCAAGATTTTGCCTATATGAGTTCCCGTCTGTAGGTACCTGAATGCACTCGAGACTTCCGCAGCCTCAAAGACCTTGATAGGATGAATAGGCTTGATTTTGCCTTCAACATACCAGACCTTGAACTGCTCTGTTAACCTATAGAGTCGCCATGTTATCAAGTGTGGTGGTAGAAGAGCCTTTGAGGTCACTCACCACTCCCACGTACCGGAATCTTCTTCAGCAAGCCCAATCATGTCTACACCGATAAACGCACGGTTCGAATGAAATGGAGCCATGTCAAGGATGCCATTGGTCAAGAAGTCTCTCTTCCCCAGCTCAATCATCTTGCCGAACGGAGCGACACATTTCCACGAAGCATGAAGGAGTTTGCCTGCGAGCGAGTTGAGCACGATATCAACGCCCCGTCCATTTGTCTCACGCATCAGATCGGCTACAAACGATTCGTCCCGCGAGTTAAAAATGTCCGTCCTGCTCATTCCAAAATGATCGATCAAATACTGAACCTTTTCATCGTTTCCGACCGTAGCATAGACCTAGCCATACTGTTAGTTTTTTCCCTCTTGACCAATGCCCAGTCTAACCTTTGCGCCAACAGCTCGACAGGCATGGATTGCGGCTTGTCCAACGCCCCCACATGCTGAGTGAATTAATACAGTCTAGAAAGGTTAACGTGATGTCGTGTGTGATTATCCATAGTTAGAAGTACCTGGTTTGCCTGCAGAGCCCCGACTCGAAGGAAGGAGTATAGTACCGTGGCGTAAACCGAAAACATGGTGGATGCATCTTCCATTCCTAGCTCGTCCGGAAGCTTAAGGCAATAACGTTGGTTGGCCACAGTTTTCGTCGTGAAAAGACCATTCTGGGTGAAGACGACTCTGTCACCGGGCTGGAACTCGAGGACTTGTGATCCTGTCCTGCAGACAACACCAGTTGCTTCAAATCCTAGACTACTCCGGTCACCAACTAAACCCATAGCTACCATAAGGTCCTAGATCACTGGTGAGCAGGCGACACCAAAGAGCCCATACTGAGAACATCTTACTCTGAAGTTCAACCCCACGTAGCGAACATCAATCTCTAGTTCATCTTGTTCTACCGGTAGGTGTGCCGTATCGCACCAACGCAGGGTATCCAGGAGACCGTATGCAGCGATATCAAGCTTTTTGCACGGGGTCTCGCTTTTTTCTGCTCGAGGTGTCGATCTGTCATATGAAGGCCAATGACACCGACTGACATACACGTTACCCTCATGGAGAACATATTCCTGGTCGATTTCCGCACTAGAGAACTGCTGCGCTTGTTGCATCTTTTCGATCAAACGAAGAATGGCGGAGTATACCCCGGTATCAAAACCGTCAATCTCCAGTACTGTGAATCGTACATCAAGCTCCTGTCGTATCGTCCGGGTGAACCCGTGTATAGGACCAAACCGAGGATCCGGACAGCTCAAGTGCGATGGATGTGTAAGCCAGAGTATCGCGCCTCCAACTATGGTTCGAAGGAAATGTTGTAATGACTCAAAAGTCTTCTCTGTGAGGTCATAGAAGAAAGGCTCATCGAAGTCTAGGAGAGAAACAATGAGAGCGCCGCTGGGATGTTCTTCTCTCATTATTCCAGATGTCACAGAATAGCCACTCTCCACAAGTGATGTACTCAAGCCCTGCATCCAGATGCTCTGAGTTCCACTGTATACTATGTGCACAGATCCTCGTCGTTTCACTTTGCATTCAATTGGCCTGGATAACATAGTGAAATTCGTCTGGAGTGGACGATCGTTGTCGTAGACCGCAGTCTCATTTCCAGTAAATCCCGCTTGCTTGAGCTCTTCATCCCACCTCTCCGGCGGTACGTATGGTCGGTTTCGCCTGTCTGTTTCTTCTCCAAGCCACCAGCCTGGAAGGACACCCTAAATGATGGACAAGCCTCAGCAAAAATAGTTCAATACGGCACCTAAAACAAACTCAGCGACTATGGACACGTACCATCAAAAAGTCTGTAATCCACAGTTCTTTCCTAAAGGTTAGTATGTGTCTGACGAACAAGAAGCTGACCAATTGTCTTACCGGGATTGAGTTCATGTAGCAATAGACGCCCATCAGGACGCAGGAGATCATGAACATGTTTCAAGGAACATTGGAGACTAGGGGTTATATGCACAGCCTGTCGAGACGTTGAATCATGAGAAATGGGAGTTGAGACGGACGAGTCAAGGTTTTTAAGGGAAGACAAACAGACATTGGATGCAATAACTAAGTCAAAGGTATGTAGCTCAAATCCTTGTTCGCCGGGTGGCAGGTTAATATCGAGGGTCTTGAATTCCAGGCCACTGCAGTCCTTGAACTTTTCCACGGCAGGGGCAAAAAAGCCAGGTGTAATATCCGTGAACGTGTAGGACGAGTATAGTCTAACTCCATCCTCTGTCTGGAGGGACTTCAGGACTTCAGATGTAGCACATCCTGTTCCTGCACCAATCTCGATAATCCTGATTCCTGGCTTCGTAGTGCCCAGCAAATACAGAAGGTCTTTCATTTGCTGTGGGCGTGTGACAGCATAGTATCTCTCAAGCATCTTGTCCTTAAGAAAGACCTCGAGAGGAGAAGCTGTGCCGAGCAAAAATTGGGCACAGTTTTCATAGACATTTTGAAGCACAGTGAGAATGACAGCGAATTCTTCCTGTATGGGTTGAATATCGTCGAGCACCTCGGAAATGAGGTCGTTCCTCTCATCGATCCCAACAGATACCCAGTTCCGTGATTCTGGGAAGAAACACTCTTTTCCCTCTGCAACAATGCGAGCCTGGTTCATAATATATGCTTTCCATTTCCTCATGTGGTCAGAACGGGGCTCGACTGATATGACAACGTTCGCACAATTGAGAATGTGAAGAATGGCAATCTTGCTCAATGCTTGTATCGCCCTGTTTGCTTTAGGATTGGAATACATTGGAGCTCGTGGAATGAGAAGCTTATCTGAAGGCACAAAATCAATATCCTTCGTCCAGACCATTTGCGCGACCAATGGAACAACAGGGTCTCCATAGGAGACCTCATCGTCGAGGGAAAAGAAGAAGACATTGCGCAGCGACAGACTCACACACCGATCCGTTGATAGGGTTGCATTTCCAAGTCGCTTCTCAGGGGCATCAGAGGAGGCTGCCGCCTGTACATTCATCTCTTTTCCCCCATAGGTGATGTATATCTCTTCTATAGAGGCTGGAATAGCTAGTCCGGTCAAGCAACGCATGAGACCGTTTGACTGGGCGACGCTTAAGAGTTGTAAACATTGATCGATCGCGATTGGATGTACGAAATATTTGCTATCATGCTCTGATGCATCGTCGACAATCGAAGCGGTCGCAGTGGGCGCAGTTGTATTTGCAGATATGTTCTTTAGACCTCGGAATCGGGGACCATAAGCAAGTCCTTTCCTATTCAAAGCTTCGTACCAGGTTTCCGGGTTGATAGCACGAAGGTAAGTCTCCGATGTCCCATCAATTTGGCGTCTACGGGATTCTGGCCTAACTTGCCCTTGACAATGTTTAGTCCACGAATTGCCGTCGTGAACGATGATGGAAACCGAGTACCACTCTGAGTCTTCCATGTCATTGTATCTGATGGGCTTAAGGCCGGTAATGACTTCGAAGGATTTGTTCTCTTCCAATATCCATGGAGCCTTGAGCATGAGGTTCTTCATGACGAAACCTTCTGTGGACGGAAAGAGTTGCCGTATGGCTTCTCCTGCCATGGCGATATACCCCGCCGCAGGAAATACCACACTTCCTTGGAGTACATGATCGCATATCCAAGGCACAGCGTAAAGTGATAGCAGATTTCTCCATGTCGGCTCAAGTTCGGGTGTTTCTGTCACGCGAGAACCGAGGAGCTCATGGTATGGATGTACATTCAACCTCCATTCACGCACCACTCTACTCTCAGTCCAAAGAGACTTGCCTCGCATCCAGGGATATATCGGCATGCCGGTCAGCACTTGATACTTCTTGTCATGGCTTTCGATGCTGAGTTTGACTGAGACACCGTTACTATGAAGAAGGCCCAGGGTCCTCAAAAGCTGTGCCTCGGGATCATTGTTGCCTCGTATGATGGTTGGGACATAAACTTGTTTCTGGCCTGAAGACTGGGCTCTCCATATTTGTTTCAATGGGGCTGACAACACAGAGTGAGGGCCGAGTTCTACAAAAACGTGCGATTTTATGTCACACTTTAGAATCACTACAACAGCCCCTTGGAATTTCACGGGTGATTCAAGGTTTCGACGCCAATATGAAGCCCCGAGCTCGGTGGGACTCTCAACCATGGAGCAGGTGACACTTGATACGAAAGGCAGCATATGTCCCGTATGGTGCTCCATGTGCGGTGCTATCAGAGACTCATATACGCGGCCGCAGTGTGTCATTTGATCTGGATATGCATTAATACCAGTTGACATGGTTTAGAAGGATAACACTCACGAGAATGATATGCCACATCAACTTTTAGCAACTTGCAGATTGCCTCAGGTCTTTGCTGCTGAATATCATGGATAGTTTCTTCTAGTGGTTCTTTGTAGCCAGAGAGTGTGACACTCTTCGGGCTGTTGATACAAGCGATGACGACGTCTCCTCTTAGATAAGGGCCAACTTCTTCAGAGCCCAGACTAACGGCATACATCGATCCTTGTCCCTGCTCCGACTTCGTGGCTATTCCACGGTAATATGCCAATAGAATGGCACATCTCATGGTGATCGCACCTGCCGCATACGCTGCACCCACTTCACCGCTGGAATGCCCTACCAAGTAGTCGAACTTCAAGCCAAGAGCCAACATCACATGGAACAAGGCAATCTGGAAGGCAGTGCACAGTGGTTGTGTGATATGTGCTTCATGAATGCGGGAGTCAACATCCTTCGAGATCTCATCGGCCAGAGACCAATCAGGACTATCAGGTAGACTTTGCAGAATGCCATCCATTTCACTAATGGCAGTTCGAAACTCGACAAACTTGTGCATTAAAGCTTTGCCCATCCCGGGCCACTGGGGCCCTTGACCGGAAAAAGCAAGAGTTACTAGGTGATCCTCCTCCATTTCATGGCTTTCGAAACTAGACTCGTCAATTTGGCTATTCTGCCGTACCACAGCAAAAGCCCGGTTTGCCATATGTGTACGTCGTGCACGAAGAGTGTAAGCAAGGTCTGAAAATGCCGCACTAGGCCTGTTCGCAAACTCGGTGACAGCTGATATGCGTGTTTTCAGACTATCCTTGGTGCTTGCAGATACTAACAAGAGCTCCGGTGTATCATCAGATTGCATAGCATGATCCAAATTCGCCTTAGGAAGTAAGCGGTAGGATTCAAGGATTGCATGGACATTGGATCCCCCAATGCCGAAGCAGTTGACACTAATCCTTTCTTTCCTGTCCTGAGGCCAAGTCATAGGCTGAGAAGGCAGGTATATCTTCCTCTCTTCAAATGGAATCTCAGTGTTTGGGGTTTGATATATAGTCGGAGGAATGATTCTTTGCTCTAGGCAAAGAGCACTTTTGATTATGCTAGTGATCCCAGATGCGCCCTCTGAATGGCCAACATTGGGTTTGACCTATCATCCGTCAGATTGAACGCCCAGTTCCCTAGTCTCTGTTGGTGACACTTACTGAACCTATTGTAATGCCCCTTCCTCCAAACAATTTAGCAATGACCGAGACCTCGGCGGCATCACCGACTTGTGTCCCCGTACCATGGCACTCAAAGTACCCAGTCTCTGAAAGATCGCTTATACCGGCTGCTCTATATGTTGCTTCAATTAGGCTTTCTTGGGAATGCACACCAGGTGTGGTAAAATTGGGGGTTTTGCCATCGCTATTGGTCGCTGTGGCTCGAATTACAGCTCGAATAGGGTCATTATTCTCGACAGCGCTGCTCAATGCTTTGATATAAATGGCGCTGACGGCTTCTCCCCTTCCGTACCCATCAGCCGCATTATCAAAGGTACGGCAAATTCCGCTCGGGGAAATGATCATATTATCCGACATCGAAGTCATCATAGTTGGTGACAGAATCAGATTCGTCCCAGCGACAATAGCGGACGAGCACTGTTCAGAATTCAGTGCATTACATGCTTCGTGCAGGGCCATCATCGATGCTGAACATCCTGTTTCTAGTGTCATACTAACATTCAATCGCAGTCAGTACCATGGCCACAAAAGGCAATAATGAATCCATGCCCGGGTAAACGGGCGAGATGGTGAAGGGGACTTGACATATCCTAGTTTCTTTTTCAGGGCAGACATCAATCGAGTACATACCTTGGTCCACGAAAATCATACTCGTAGGATATGCGATTGGATAGGGTAAAGTTTCCTGTTCCTAGGACATAGTATCGATCTGTTGCCAGATGATCTTTATCCGTCAAGCCCAACCAGTCTCCACCAAAGACCCCAATATAGCAGCCAACATCTCTGCCTCGCCAATGTGTCTCTCCTGCGCTCTCCAAGCACTCCCAAACCACCTCCAGCAGTTTGCGCTGCTGCGGATCCATCCTCCCAGCCTCATACTGTGAGATGGAGAAAAAGGGAGCGTCGAACTCGGCAGGATCGTCATGAAGAAAGTATCCATGCTTGGCTCTGACTGAATGAGGTCGTGTCTCACTGTAGAATGCATCAACAGAGAAACGATTACCGGGAATCTCGCAATGGCCAGTCTTTTTGTTGACGAGCATATCCCAGAACTCATCAGCGGTTGTCACTCCCCCTGGAAGCCGCATGGCCATTCCCACGATAGCTATCGGATCCACTGCTTTGCTTCTGTCATACTTGTTGTTTACCTCTGAGTTGGGCAGTCTCTCAAAATCATTTTGCGAGTCCATAATCGGACTCCGTGCTTCTAGTCCCGTCTCCTGGTTGTGACGTTCCCTTCTCGTCGCTATTCGTCTCAATCGACGTGCTCGATGACCAGTGGCCAACGGTGGCTATGATACTTGCAAGTGTTTTCTGTCGCTGACTGGTATCTTGCAACGGTGTAGATGGCAGAACAAACGGTCGGAGGGCGATGTCGTTCCTGCGTCTGGAGCCCAGAGCTAGATCCATTATCACTTTTACATGTGCTTCGGTAACTCATTCAGACATGCCTCTGTTGATCTGTTCCCGTAGTTGCAACTGCACTGTACCTGACTTGTCTCACTCGGTATCACCTCTCAGTCCCATCGTAGTGCCCGAATCGGCTGCTGCCGCCTCCTTCCGCCATCGTAACAAGTCATCAGAGCTTAGAATCCAGGGCGAGGGCAAGCAAGTCTCTTAGAGAAGTCACATGTCAAGTGGCAGGTTACTGAGCAAGCAGAAATACTGCGTTAGCCGTCGCAATCCACCGGTTATGTATCCGTCTGTGTAAAAGACAGCACATACCTCGGGTCTCAGTGTGCGTTGCATGCTTCCCTCGAAGTAGTACAGTTTACTGGCGATGTAAAGAAACGATACATCAAACGGCTATCGATAAGACCGATGTAACCAAGAAGCTGAACTCTGGATGTTCGCGTTGCGGTTGATGCAATGCGGCGCGCCGGTTGCTGTTGCACGCGTGCGAGATAGCGGCAAGCACTACAACCACCTCGAAAGCCACTAAACCCAAAGTGGCCTAACCACCACCGCTTATCGGAGAGCTGCAGCAAGCGGGGATAAATCATCCGCCAGCAAGGTACTCTTCTCTTCCTCACCAACCTCTCTACGCAATCCTCGACCGAATTCCCTCGGAACCTTTTACCACCTTTCCATCTCATCAGCTTTCACTTCTCCGAAAATGTCACCCACTACTCCCCCTACCCCCTCTCAAAGCCGCCTCTCCACGCGGATCTCCCTGCGCTGGCCCCCGGCCCCCGCCTTCGAAAACACCGACACAATCGTCATGTCCGTAGCGGGGTGGTACGTCGACCTCCGCATCGACCAAGCCACCACAACCATTGACTGGGCCATTGCTGGTCAACGCGTCGTGGATTCAAATGATTCCAGTATGCAGCACATTTTATTTGTCATACAGCTTAATGCAAGAGACTGACTCCCTTATCAGCCCGCGTTCAATTCACACACGAGCTCGACTCCCGCAACTCCTTCGATGACGTTGACTGTGGGACATTCTCCACGCTCCCGAACGGGGACGACCTGGAGAAAGGGTCAATGCCTCGGGCGGATCTACCCGGCAAACCTGTCTGCGAGTATGAGGAGGTGTGGCGGGAGTTGGAGTTCCGGCGGGGGCCTGAGGGCCCGTCGAGGGGGGTTTCGTGGGTCTTAGAGTCGTCGCAGATTGATTCTGATCTTGAGGAGGGCGAGGAGGGCGAAGTGACTCGGACGTTCATTGGTCGAGTCTGGGGGACGTATCTCGCTCTCCGGCAGGTTCAGAAACATGTTCGCTCGCCTGGTTCGGATGCTACTTCTGTCAAGGATGGAGGGGAGGTGAGTGCCCTCCGTGAGGAGTGGGATGCCACTGCAGGATGGTGCACCAAGTACAATGTCGGTGCAGAAGTGGAAAAGATGCCATCGATGAAGGACGTTCCTGATGCACAGGGATGGACAACCGGACAGACTGTCACGATTGCCGGAGTGCAGTTTACGGTACGCGCTTTTGAGGAAATCAGTGCATGAATGGTATGTCTATTCACATCGAGTCATTAAGTCTATGGCTGGTCTATGTACACAACAACGGAAGTCGTCAATCTACTGCTCGTTGCAGAGAACGTAACGGAATCTGGCCTTGCCAGCATCCATGTCGACGATGGCAGTGTTGGCATCCTTCATGGGACGCTCCTCGACCCAAGTGCGGACGTTCTTCTCTGCGGCCAACTGGAGCATCTCGCCGATCTCGCTGGGAGAGCCGATGAGGGAGCCGCTGAACTTGACGCGCTTGAAGATCAGAGCAGGGGCGGGGATGGAGAGGGAACCGTCCTCGGGGACACCGAGCTGAACGAAAGCACCGTCACGGTCGAGCAGCTGCACGTAGTCGGTGATGGGCATCTGTGAAGACAGCGAGTCAGCGAGCTATTCGACAGTGGTGTTCGAGATGGATTCGAAGAGACATACCTTGGAGGAAGAAACGGTGGAGATGATCAAGTCGAGAGAGCGGGAGTTCTTCTGGGCCCACTCGGAGTCCTCGTCGGTAGCGATGTAAGCATCGGCTCCGAGCTTCAGAGCATCCTCTCTCTTGTTGCCCTTGCGGGAGATAGCGACGACCTTGTCAGCACCGAGGGCCTTGGCGAACATGATACCGAAGTGGCCGAGACCACCGACACCGATGATACCGACGCGCTTGCCGGGACCGCAGCCGAAGTGCTTCAGGGGGGAGTAAGTGGTGATACCACCGCAAAGCATGGGAGCAGCGACGGCGGAGGGGATGGCGTCGGGGATCTTGACAGCGAACCGGGAAGGAACGCGGTTGTAGGTGGCATATCCACCATACGACTTGCCGCCGTTGGCGTACACGCCGTTGTACGTGCCGACCATGGACTTGGGGCAGTACTGCTCGAGACCAGAGGCACAAGCCTCACAGTCGCCGTTGCGGCCCATGCAGGACTCGCTCTGAGCACCAACACCGACACGGTCTCCGACCTTGATGCCACCCTCGACCTTGGAGCCGACGCGGACGGCAACACCGACGATCTCGTGACCGACACAGCAAGGGTAGTTGGTGGGACCCTAAACAAGTTAGCAGACGAAAACAGCATTCGATCTAGTCTGAGAACATACCCAGCCGCTTCTCAAGGTGTGCATGTCAGAACCGCAGATACCGCAGTGGGTGATCTTGATGTCAATATCGGTCTCCTCCCAGGGCTTGGGCTCGAACTCCTGCCAGACCATGTTGCCCTCGGCGGCCTTGGGCTCGAGAGCCATCCAGCCCTCAAACTTGTAATCGGTGGAAGCCATTGCGAATGATGTGATGAGATGTGTGAGATGACGATTGTCTGATTGTCTGGACTGTTGATTCCCCGCGGGTCCTCACTGGCATTTATATCTGCATCCTCCCACCCAGGTCGGGGTAACCCAGGGAACTGCTTAGAAATTCAGCAGAAAAGTGGTGCTGATTCTCTCTGCGTCGTTTTGCCATGTGGTGGGGCCAAATTGTCTCCGAAGATCTGCTGAGAACGACCGTCAACCGGCTTGCAGGCTTCCAGGCAATGTGGATAAGGCGGGAGCCACATCGTGGCACCAGGGGCATGGCTGGACCGAGGCACACCCATGATTCAGGTCATCCAGTGCTAAGTCCGTTGGAGACGGGCATCCGCTGCTTACAGACGGTCAGCAGCAAGTGCCCTTTGGTTTTGCCTCATCGTCACCCATCCAAAAAGTCGAACTGAGCAAATTCCGTTGGGCCCGGCAATATTCGGTACAAACCCGTCATTGGACATTGAGCGTCCCCTTCCCGCAGTATTCTGGAGCAGTACCACAGGAAATGCTGTCATCAACCAAGGAAACGCAGCCCTGCCTCCAGTTTCTGGACGCTAGTCCAGTAATCTGGACGGTAGTCTGAAACGGCAACTTGCTGACGCCCCACTCCACGGAGTTAAGGAATAATAAGCTGCTGACGGTCGCGCAGCCACCCGACCGAGAACTCGTGGTTGGCCCCATCAGGGCACCACACCACAATGCACTGCACATCTAATTCTGCTAAGCTTCTAGAAAGCTCTGCGTCTCCTCTGGCCGTGGAACGATCTGAAATTTCTTCGACGGGAGGCCCTGACGTCATGTCAGCCGTGTGCGTGTGCCCCTGATGGTCGGGATTTGTGCACGCTGCACACTGCACCAACTTTTCTTGGGATTGCCACCGCTTCGGCACTGATGGGCTGCCGATCGTCCTCCGATGGTTTTCCGGGTGCGGTCGTTCTCGATGCTGTGCACATGGATTCATACATGGCACAGTGCCTTTAATTGCATACATTTCTCTAGGTATACTGAGACTAGCTAGGTTAAATTGTTCAAAAACATGGTTCCCCGCCCTCATTCTCGACAATTGAAGTATCGCTATGTACAAATCGTGGCAACTCCAATGCTGCCAATACACACTCTGCAGAGTATTCTTCCAGTCCATAACCACCGATAACTTATCTTCAGGCATAGATCTAAATAGCACAATTGACAAGTCCCACACATCATTACCATTATCATCGTCCATCTATAGCACCAAGTACATCCAAACCCAGCGTCCTCAACATGCCAACAACCAGTCCAGAATCCAAAACCACCAATCCACTCCACAAACACAAAACCCGACTCTCCTCTCATCCCCCTCCCTTATCACAACAACACCCCACATCACCTAGATAAGCCACTGGCACTACACCCCCCTCACCCCCCTCACCAAAAAATAAAGCACCTGGGGCGCCTGCCCCCCGAACTGCGAATAATCCGTGGTGACCGTCTCGACAACCTTAAACCCATGCTTCAGGTAGACCTTTAGCCCGGCGGGCTCGGACATGACATACGTGCGGAGGCCGTGGCGGTCGGCGACCTGCAGCCCGCTGGCGACGAGCATGCTTCCGACGCCGCGGCGCCAGAAGTCCGGGTGGGTGCAGAGGTAATCCAGGGCTAGGAAGGTCGGGTTGCATTAGCTGATGAATGTAATGCGGAGCATACACCATAAGATCACGGCGCACGTGGCATGTTCCTGGTGATTGACAGAGCATCTACCCCTTTCCCGCAGAAGCCAAGCTATACCGCAGACTGGAGGGGGCATAACCCCAGAAAAGCTCTGAAGCATAATTTGCCAAAGTATAGCGACGGAAAATAGAAAGGAAAGAAAAGAACTTACTCAGAAACTCCTCCCCACGCGTAATCGCCTCGTCAGCCTCCTCCAACGGCCGACTCCGGAATTCCATCATCCCGTCCTTCTTCATTCCCGGCACTTGGCCCCCGTCGCTGGCTGCATCGAAGTTCTTCTTGAACACTTGAAGCTCTTCATCGCTCACGGCTTGGACCTGCGCCTCGGGCCAGAACGTCCCTGTCTTGTGCTCCACGCTTAGTACTGAATCCGGGACAATCCACCGCGCGTACCCGACCACCGTCTTCTCTCCGGAATCATCGGTATAGGAGACCATCTGGTGGCGTTTGCGGTCGCGACCAGTGGCTAAGGAGAAGGGGAAGCGGGCGGTGACGTCGGCGATGATGCGGGCTGGGTTAGGGTCGGTCCAGAGGAAGACCCAGTGGGGGTCTGTCAGGCGGGCGAGCATGATGGCGCGGGCGATCTGTGGGGAGTCTGCGGGGGTGCAGGGGGCGATTGTGAGCGACATTTTTCGATATTCGGATTTGACTTGTACCAGTCGTAGGTAAATCAGTCGTGCGATTCGTTATGAGTGTTTTCTGGTATAGCGAGGCTGTATGTGGGAAAGGACGGAGCAGATCCTGTATGAAGCCAGAAGGATGCATTTTATGGATTGCGGTGAGTTGAGGAAAGGTGTCCAGTTCTTATCTCCGGTTAGTATCTGATTAGAAATGAAGATAGAAATGTGTAACTGGTCAGCGATGGTTAGTGCTTACCGGGCGATGGCCGTCCGTGGGAACTGCGGTGCTTATTGAGGTGACTTATAGGATGCTTAGTAGTCATCAACGGAAGGATGAAGGTGGCAGTGCGGCTGGTACGACTTCTTCCGCTCAACGATCCTCCATCCGATGGCACTACTGCTGTGCAGTCAATCCGCGCAGAATTAAGTAATAAATCTACCCAAACAAACCTCATCCTCTTGACCCGATTGAAATATGACATACTTCTCACGAGAAGAGCCCCGAATAGCCAACACTCCTGCTATGTGAGGATCGATATAACCGAATCTAAACATTGACAGTCATTCTCCGCGCTGACGATACTTGGTTTCTGAGACACGCTGCAATTTCTCCAACCACTCACTCAGACGCTGCTTTCACAGTGATCAGCTGACATCTCCGATGCATATACAGCTCCGTACTCAGAATCTCGTATTCAAGTCTGATCATTCTGAGTGAGCCCCAGCTTGGAGAAAATCCAGAAAGACACGAATTGGGCGGTTAAGCGATCAAGGCGCGAATCAGATTCCTCTTACATAGTCGCATGAACAAGATCCAAGGCGAAAAGCCTAACAGTCCTGGGTCGTGGCCGATGTGTCATCTCAAATTCAACCACCTAATGCCTCAAGTAATGGACTGCCCCTGTAAAGAGCTAGCATTGGCACAAATAGGGACTTTTTGTCATTGCTTCGTGAGCTGGAGGACTGTTGCATGTCTGCGCCGACCTTCTGATCTCGTTCGAGACGTGAGCTTATAGATACTGCTTCGAGAATTGGTCTAGACTCCACTTGCGATCGGTTGCTTACGTTAGCTTGTCTATCCCTAGAATTGATATCACCACAACTTACCACGGAGGGTAAGCGATAATCTTGAGACATCGTCTGTCTGTTCATCGAGTCCTATCCACGCTGCAGAGGATCGTTGCCGTCTGACTAGGTGCGCGTCTCGAGAGACAATCAACACCGATGTGTCTCGGAAACCTGCAAGTTGTCCGCCCATTGCCATTCCGAAGTGCATTCAAGCAAAGCTTGGTGTAGAGAGCCCGCAGTCGGACAGGTTGCGCATTGGGTGTGACGATAACGTGATAATCCCATCGAGCTGCAACCATGCGACCGCAGGATTTGCCATCTGGTCAGACGCTGAGCACGGCCTATCTCAGAGACAGAAGACATTAGTGGTAATAGAACGATCAGAACTCACCAAGACACTTTCCGACAAGCATTGCCAACTCGCCAAGTCCCCAGGCATTGGAAAGCAAGGCGCATTGTCCCCAAACAAGGAGGCCGACCTCGACCATTGCAAGGTCAAAAACTCGACATCGCACGGTCGCGTTCACCTTTCCGAGTGCCCGTGCCTTTGTGAGATAGTGATCGCATCACAGCAACCTTGTCGTCATCATCCGACTTCAGATGGATGGATCCCTGGGACGATCCGTGGTGACGCAGTGCGGGATTGGTTATCTTATCGTGAATGCGGGCACAATGACACGGGGTGGGATAACCGATAAGATAAGCACTGCATACCGCCAGACGTCAGCTAAACATCAATTCGATTGAAAATCGAGAATTCAAGACGCGTTTGGGGGAGAGGGACCTGAAGATAGGTAGGGTGAGTCGGTCGGTCGGTCGCGGGAGACACGGGCGCAGGGATTAGGCCGAGAAAGTCCCTTGCACGTACATACACGTGACCGCGACTAGGAAGGGACGAAAGGCCTGGTCCGCTGAACAGCATAGGTACTAGCCGTCCTTTTCTTATGCAATTGATTTTAAGATAGGGAAAAGTAGTTTAGATGATGCTGATTACTTTATGTTGCCTTCTTAGAATAATTGGTAAAATATTGTGGCTTTCATTGTGTGCAGCATGGCTAGTTGTTTTGTGGCTGGAAATGGAAACTCGACGGACGAGGTGGGTGGTAGTTTGACACTGGGGATAACTTCAACTTGGTACTAGCTAGCTGGAAATGAGAATAGCTTCAGAAGATCTCGAAGGGGAAGTGGTGGGGTGGGACTAGCGGGATGGGAGGGGTTGATGTGATGGTAGGGGAATGGGCAGTTGCGCGCCGCGGGCTCGACACCAAACTACGGAAGGGCAATGGGACGAGAGAACGAGAAGGGCCGGAATAGCTTCAGTCAAGAGGCTACTACCTAGCTCATCCACGTCCCAGCATCCGGTATACCATCTTCTGTAGGAGAATTGGGTCCGGGATAGCTTCAGGCTGGCCCAAACAGTCGATCAGCCCCCCCGGGCATCGAACCGCTCGCAATCATGAACTGATCGCAGTGCAACGCCTCAGTCACCCTCTGCAGAGTGCTGATGCGCAGTCTGGATAGCTTCATGCATGGCCGAAGTAGCAAAATTATGTAGCAGATGTAAAAAAAGGGCCAGACCAGTATAGTTAACGATCCCATTATGAACCATGCCGCCTCCGTACGTTTGCGACAGCGGTGCTGGCTAACACCCTGTCTACCACCCGAGTTGAATCGGGGGCCGTACCACTAGGAAGGCTCGTGCACCGACTTCAAATTCGAACAGATAGTGGTCTGAGCGAGATTCGAACGAGCGTGGTCTCCGAAGATCCCGGCTCTAGCGACGTGACACCGTGAGAACATGAGCCTCTGGCCGTTCGGCCATCTGCGGTGACTGGTTTCGAAAGGAGATAGTTACGGGGGGGCATAAGGGAGCAGGCGAAACGGATTTCAGGCACCCAAAGTGGATGCCTGAGGACGGCAGCCTGGGCGCAGGCGGCTTGCAGTGGCTGCCCACTGCCGGCGAGAGAGCCTGGCTATGGCCCCTGTGGCCCCTGGTGTGCACAAGACGACCCGGGGTCAGTCAAGGGTGCGCACAGCCATCCAGCATCCATTGAGCCGTGTCTCCAGTATGCCGAGGTGAGATATATGCCCTGGTAAGCCCAGTGTATAATCACGAAGTGTGTCCATCGAGGAATAGGGTTGACGCTGCAAAGGATGTTAGCATCAATGCCGAATGTATGCATTGAAGAACTCGGAGTACAATACCCTATGCAACTTACCCGTCAGCGACAGCAATGCAGACTCGAGCAACCCCAGCACTCGAGATCCAAGAGAATGGTCACAATCATATCATGGCTTCTCGCACATGCCTTGATCAATCAGATTAGCTGCCAACATGTTTCTTCGTGCTCAATGGCTCTATTGACGGTGTGCTACTTGGTTACTCCCAGGGTGGTATAAATCTGGCTAACGCAACATTATCACATAGCACAAATGAATCCATCCCTAGAGCATCCAAGTGACAAGTAGAGAATCAGACAGACAGGACCTATCAAGCACTACTAGCAGTGGCGGTTGGCAATACCTCGAACGAGAGGCCTATTGAGATCAGTCCGCTATTCTTGCAGGGTTTTCAAATGCTGCCGTGGCCTCTTAGCGAGCGGCAGAAACAAGCGACCGCCTGCCCCACGGACCACGACAAACACAATAAACATATGCCCGCCTCGGCTGGCCAGCAGCAACACCAAATCAGCCTACTCACATCGTGCATTATTTAGGCCAGATTGTAGACTGGTTTGGAGCACAAAATTTCCTTGGTCAGATGCTTGAGATGCCTTGTAAATTTATCTGCATGTCTGAAAACTGCGACACTTGGCTCATCTGACCTGACTGGTCGGGGCATTTATCTCTCCTTCTCCTTACGGTTAAACTATATACTTGCTCTGATGCCTCTGTGTGACTTCAATTAGGTACCCAAACCTGCTTCGAAAAATCTCCATAATAATCCGGCGAGATTCTCGTCCGAGGTGCATGTGCCAAGGATGTCGAAACATAAGCGTCACCAGTCACAAGACTATAAAGCTTCTGCACAACAGACAGCATTTCAGCTGCATGTCAACGCAGGAATCTTGTTTCGGCTGCAATGTCGCGTCAGGAGTGCCACATTAGGAAATATCGGACAATTATTAGCCGAGTGACAGGGAAGCAAGGGCTGTCTTCCCTCGTGAATGAAGTATGACGTTTCGAGCATTGGTATGGTATAAAACCATGGAAGGTGCAATCCGTGCATTTCTCATGACTATCCGACTCTCCTACTATTTCCTCTGAGCCGAATCTTTCGACATCCTGCGCCTCGTCGATATCTTCATGATGCTCCAAAACAGCGAACTAGCCCCTCCAACATTTACCCCATTCCCGCTGACTCCGCTAGATCATCTGTTGCCCCGGCTTCATATGACATGTTTCCCTCATCTAGCGACGAAATCGCCGGCTGAGGACGCATCAATCCTGAAAGATGGGCTAGATTTCTTGATCACACAGAATCCCATCCTTGCGGGTGATGTGTGTCCATCCTCGCGACCGGAAGGGAAGGCCAACAGGTTTGAGTTGCGACCACCAACAGAATTCAGTCTTAAGGAATATCCTCTTATCCAAACACGTGTGCACGCTCAAGAGTATTTCTACCGCCAGAAGACGGTTCACTCGCAACGTGTTACAGGCAGTGACCTAGGCCAAGCCAAATACCGGCCCGTCCCGCTGGATGCAGTCAATCAGGAACGCGCCCCCGGGCTTCGCTGGCAACTCAATGTTTTCGAGGACGGGATAGTGATCGGCATCTGCTTTCACCACTTGTTCGTCGATGCGATGGGCGTGTACATAATTCTTCAGGCTCTTTCTGCATGTTGCCGAGGTTTGAAGCACCCTCGGCAGATCGCACTCCAGCCTGTTGACACCGAGTGTCGCAACAGGATCATTGCAATGGGTGAACAAACGAAAGCCACGCCAGGAATCAAACGGGTTGACATCTTCCCCAGCGTGAACACAGCTCTAGACGTGGCCGTGGGCAGGATCCCGTGCCAGCTCGTGACGGTTCCTTTCGAGGTGATGGGTCGTCTCAGAGAGGCCTGTCAAACCATCACGACAGACCTTTTGAGTTCACTGGCTACAGATGGCGACCCAAGTGTTTCGCAAGTACCTCCAATATTCTCCGATAGTGACGTAGCTGCAGCCTTGATGTGGCTCTGCTGGGCGCGGTCTCGATACCACCGACTTGAGCCCGCTTCTCGACCGGACGAAACCTCCATAATACTGATGATTGAGCTTCGCCAGAGAGGCGTACTCCCGCTGAACTACATCGGGGATGCCGTGGCCCCTGTCGCCGCATCCGCACCCCTTTCTCCCGCCGTTAACTCTCCTGCCAAGGCCACCGCCACTGATTCCCAGCACACTTCCTCTGAGATGTACCGCCAGGTTCCAGGCCTCAGCACGTATGACCTCGCCTTGCTCGCGGACCTCACCTTTCGTGCTTTTAAGGCGAGCGTCGGAGTCGATGAAGAATACATACGAGGGCTAGTTCGGGAGAAGCATAACAGCAGCGACTGGCGGTCCTACTATCCAAGCGAGGGACAATTCCTCTACAGCAACATGCGCTTACTGAATACAGCCGGACTCAATTTCGGGAAAAAGCTAGGGAATATCGTGCGCTTAGAGACCCTTGACAATCGGACAAATGGGCAGTGCTGGGTGTTGCCGGCGCCTACCAGAATGGCTCCCTGGGAGTTCCGCGTGTCGATGGAAAGGGAGGACATGGAGCGGTTCCTCGAGGATCCGTTGTTGGTCTGGGCAATGGGGAGGAATGCGGCGAGATTGTGAAGGGTTCGTTGGTATGATGTCATGGCGAGAGTGAGGGTTGCATGCTATATCTGGATATACTTCTAGACTGTTCGTGGGTATCTGAGAAGTCAAGAGACGAGGTAAATACTATGCAGTGGAGATAGATTAACTTAGTAGTTCGAATGCAGTATGGCAGCCTAAATCTTCAGGTGTCTGTCTTATTGTGCCATCAACAATCCCATCACGTCCCGCGTTACAGATCACAGCAGGCACGTGACCCCGCGTTCGATGAAAACAAGACAAAATACCAACAACAAACTGACCCGACCTCGATCCCTGATCTTTCTTAACTCTACCTCAACAGTGTACTCATACGCTGCAGCCGACTCAAAAAAGCACCCCCTGACCCGTGACATCCTACAATGACCCGCGGCAAAGAAATCACCCCACAGCTCCGCTCCCGTATCTGCGAGCTCCACTCCATCGGCTGGGGCGCACGGAAGATCTCCCGAGTGCACCCCGAGCTGTCGCTGAGCGGCATCAAATACACCATCCGCAAGGAAAAGGACCGCGTGAACTGCGTCACCCGACCACGGCCTGGTCGACCCAAGAAGCTCTCCGAGGACCAGCGGACGCTGATCCGGGCGATGGTCGAGGCCAATCCCGCCGTCAAGAGTGCGGAGCTGCTGGAGGCGGTGGGAAATGCGATCACCAAGCGGTCGCTGCAGCGGTTGCTGCAAGAGAAGGGTATGGGTCAGCGGTGTTGATGGGCTTGGAGAGCATTGCTGGATTAAGGTTCCTTCTGACGAGAGAAGATGGTACCATTGGGCTGCAGGTGAGTCGCTGATGGAATGGTCGAACAGGAATAGCCGAATGTACCTTATTGCAGGGCTCTTTCCCTTTCTTCTCCTCCGAACCCGTCATAGCCTTGTTAACTCAAAACAGAAAGATGGAGTACTCACGTACTCCTTGTCGTCATTCTTTATTGCCGGACACAAGGCACAAAGAAACAAGGCTGAGGAATCGAAGTATCGAAGCGTCTTATCTCTCTCGATAGGCACCACCCAACAGCCCTATTGTCTTCTCCCCCCGTCAAAAGTGGAAACCCCCGGTTTCTGGCCACCCACCTTCTTCATTACTGACTCTTGCCCGACTCCGAGATATGCGTCGATGAGAATTGCCGGGTTATCGTGGCATCTTCGCGGCTCTGCTTGCTTTCGAGGAAACAACAATACTCTGCGTTTGAAGGGCCTTTGTCCCCAAGGCGTTTTTCATTCTCAAAATCTGTCTATATAAAGATCGGACCTTCTGCTGGGCTTTGTCACCTACTCATTATCGTCCATATACTCTGCAAGCCTTCTCATGGTCACAAGAACCACCAGTCTCTAGGACGCACACTCACCAGAATGTCATCGTATGCAAGACCTCCGAGCCACAGCGCCATCCAAGCGATTTTCGAGCGGATTGACGCTGACTCGGCGGCGGGGCGTAGTCCCATCCTCTACGAGGATGAAATTCGGCGTCATATAGGCGCAAGGGTGCGGGGTGTGGGCGAGCGGTTGCTTCGAATGGAGGGGGCAGACGTGGAGTTCCGCAGCGGCTGCATTACTGCACGCAACATCGGCGACCGGCCAATCATTGAGGCCATCCTCATCCAATCGAGAGGCGTCCCACCGGTGCGGCCCTGCAATTGCTGTAGGAACAATCGTTCCCCGCGCACGTTCCCCACGTGCCTCCATGTGCCTGATCCCCTGACGTTCCAGGGCATCTGCGGCAACTGCAAGGCCTCGGGTCGGCCGTCGAGGAACTGCGACGCCATGAGCTCTTTCTTTGAGATGGAACAACACCAAGCACACATGGTTCAGACATTGCAAGGCCCGGCGGACGAGGGCAATGCTTCCCAGCTTCCGAACGGCCTTCCCAACGGTCTCCCAGACGGCGGTTCGCAATCGGACTATTAGCTTCTGGATCTGGCGTTCTTCAGCGTTCTTGCAGTGTCTTTAATCATTAAAGTATAATTAATCGACCACCTGAAACAACTTCCACCTTCGAATTGTATATAATTGATGCAACCCATGGCTGTTACAGTAAAAGCACCCTAGGGTTCATGTTCGGCCCCGACTGGCCTGTCGCAGCGTCGGCCGAAGTCTGCGAGCCGTTGGACCAAGTTCTAGCTGTCCTTATTAACCTTTGATTGTGGTCAATCGTCTGCGGATGAGAGCCACTCAGCCGCACTGGACTTACAATTGACAAGACGGTTCCGAAAAACGGTGGACTACAGGCGTTGCAGAGCAGTTCGAAACGTGCGGGTGACATACTCTCGGCCTCTCTCGGCCAAAAAAAAATCGACTTGCGAAAGAGAGGGAGAGGCGAGATCGGGATAAATCGCCCCACACTAATGCTGCGAGCTAGGCCGGCGGAGGAGGCTTATCTGCCATTCGAAGCGACGGTATTTGATTGGGTCGTGTGAAGATGTCAGGTTTCGATGGCCTCCGGTGTATGGTCCCATTGTTAGGTACAAGATCGATCAGCGTTGACCATGGACAGATACAGTGAAATGGTTTCTGGATTGAATCGGAAGGGGCGAGGTACACGAGGCTCAGCTGTCCCGTGGTGCGGAATCTCCGTTCCTTCTAGCCGTCTGTTTTCTGGAAGAGTGGAGAGAGCTTTCTCCCCCTCACCGCTTACCATGTATTAAGCTTATATGCACGATTGGTCTAGATTCTAGAAGCTCGACCAATTTACGGTATTCATAGTGCGACGAGTATTCAGGATAAATGTGGTACCGACCAGACCAGAACCTACGAGTATGAGGTAGGTGGCTAGATCTCCGCTACTTAACCTTTCAACCCTCCGTAAACACCTTTCAAGTGCAGAACAACAATCCCAATCGATAATATGAGTAGACTGCTCCCACTCGCCACCTTCGGACATGTACTATTAGAAATCTCGATCTGCAGAAAGATCTGTCGATTTTGGTCCTTGCAGAGACCCGCAGCACAGCCTCAATGTGGAAGGCGGTGGCTAAGGTGGACGGACAGGCGCAACGGTCTAGACCCCAAGCTTGACCCGGTTGGGTCAAGCCACACTCTGCGGATGCACATGTGACGCAATTGCCGCCGGACGCTGCATTGAAGGCGAAAACTTCGGGAAGTCGGGGGAAACGCATTTCATTATTATCCCAAGCCCCACACACGGTGACTTTCCTCAACATCCCATCAGCATTTCTTTTCTGGGTTCTACTTCTATTGTCAGATTGAGGATACTGAGCAACATGGACTGAACGGAACAGAGGTCTCACGAGACGGACAGCAGACAGGAAACACCGCATCTAACCTGCAGGTTGACAAGCCCCCGAGGTGTCGACGCGATGGAGGACGTAGCCTCTCCGGCTTCCCAGCAGGAGGAACACGAAGCAGATCGTCGCGCAAGGGAGTTGTTCCATTACTTTCAGCCGGACAACCCTGCTTTGCTCCCTGCTTCTCAGGGCACCGATCCACACGGCTCGACCTGTGCGTATGCTAGAGCCAGCCCAAATCTCGTCCTTACTGCCTTAGCCCAGTTAGCCGCGGTCAAAGTAGGCGTCCAGCGTGCGATCATCAGGTACGTTGTTGATGTTCTTCCCTCGCTTCAACATGATGGCGGTGCGCGTGATCGCGCTACGACTTGTACTTCACACAAGCCCGGCTTCATGGGGGTTTCCACCGCTAAATTGTTCCCAGCTTGATCGATCGCGAAACGCTATATGTGGTGGCCGAGGCATCACGCTCGCTAAACCTCGGGGATAATACACTCTATGAAGATGATGGCGATGGACTCTGGATGGGCTGCTCCCGAGGCCCTGTTGCTGGGACCCTATGCGAGGTAGCTACTTCTGCGAATCGAATTCGCCTGGCTTAAACATGTTGACTGATCGGTGCTAGAAAACAATTACCCTGTCGCCAACCACCGCGGATAAATACCCCTTCTTCGTCGTGGAAGATTTACAACAACATCCCAAGTTCTGCCAAATACCCTGCGTGTCCGGTTCTCCGTTTTTCCGCTACTATGCTGGCACACCCCTGATGACCAGCAGTGGTATCAACATTGGTAGCTTATATGTCATCGATCCGAGGCCCAATCTGTCCTTGACGGCTGCCCACAAGGAGAGCCTGGGCGTCATAGCCACCGGAGTTATGGAGTACTTGGAAACCTCGCGGCAGTCACTCGAAAGCGCTCGTTTGATGAAAGTCTTGTCGGGGCTCAACTCGTTTGTTCAAGACCAAGGCAAAGAAGAGTCTCCAACCCCAGCCATTCCACGAAGCGCCAGCCCTTCCGACCTTGACCGATCGCGTACTCCCAGCCCCCGGCCTGTTTCATCCCTCGAGATCGACCCGAAGCTTACCCCCCGAAGTACAAAGTCATCTACCAAGAACACAAGCCCGCCACAGAACAATAACTTCTCTTCTTCCGGATCTGTACCATCAGGCCCCACGAAACAGCAGGCTCCGTCTAATCGACCTGCCATCAAATCTCATGCATCGTCGTCTGGGAAAAGACACGAGGCATTCCAGCGTGCTGCAGACCTCATGCGTGAAAGCCTAACCCTAGGGGATGAAGGAGGGGTCGCAATTTTCGCTGTCAAGGACAGGTTCGACGGTGACGAAGACGAAGGATTGCCAGAAGATACAACCACCGGGTCACGGCCCGCCGCTACTACTTGGGCTATCTCGACCCGTAATGCCCACGACTCGTCGTGGGGAAATGAGTCAAACCCTACGTCTGCAAAGCAAATAAGTCGGCACTTTCTACGGCGGATGATGCAGCGTTTCGGCAAAGGAGCCCTGTGGTATTTCCATCGCGATGGAACGGCCTTTTCGTCTGACGAGGAAAATTCCTCGCAGACCAGCAATCAGCCTGCCTTGCAGTTACCGTCATTACTCCATCCGCGGGATCGGGACACTCTGAACGGAAGGGACTTAGATCTCCTGCAGACCTACTTCCCGAACGCCACGCGCATTATCTTTGCTCCCCTGTGGGATGCATCGAACTCGCGTTGGTTTGGCGGTTGCTTCTGCTGGAGCTCCGTGGAGACTCGAATTTTCAGCCCCCATGTAGAACTGGGTGGCGTGCTCGGGTTCTGTTCCTCATTGATGACGGAGGACAGTCGTATCCGGAGTCAAGAAGCCGACAAGAAGAAGGGAGACTTTATCAGCAGTATTTCGTGAGTGTTTTTGCTTGCTTTCACAGTGTGACTGTTGGACTGACCAAAAGGGAAACAGGCATGAGCTTCGGAGTCCTCTGCATGGGATTCTAGCCGCAGTGGAGTTCCTTGCGGAACAAACGCTGTCCAGCTCAGCTCGGCTGCTTCTGGACACTATTCGAGCGTGCAGTCAAACTCTGCTGGATACGTTCGAGCAGATTCTTGATTTCAGCAAAATCAATTCATTCAAGCGGAAGGCGCGGGTGGCCGGTTCATCACTGTTGCAAGATGGTAGAGACTCTGTCGCTGCGCAATCCGGCCCACGCTCACTGTATATCCTGAAAGTTGTGGACATTGTGACAATCGTTGAGGACGCGATTGAAAGTATCTGTGCGGGCGCCAATCATCTCAATATCACTCGTCCTGGTGACTCTTCAACCTCGAAGCCATCTTCCCCCTTAGGAGAAAGCCACAGTGCCAACTCTGAGCACGTCGATATCACTTTGGATGTCGGAATGGATGACTGGGTTTTTGTTTTGGAGCCAGGGGCCTTGCGACGTATTGTCATGAATGTTTTCGGAAACGCACTGAAGTACACTGCCACGGGATCCATCTCTGTACACATGGAGATACAGAAGGATAGTAAAAGCGCGCCTCGCGATGGGGCTGATACTTTGCTTCTGACTGTATCCGATACCGGTCGCGGCATCTCCACCGACTACCTTCGATATCACCTGTTCACACCTTTCATGCAAGAAGATCCTCTGTCTCCTGGCACGGGCCTTGGTTTGTCTCTCGTCAGCAGCATCGTCCGGTCTTTGAAAGGCAATATCAAGGTCAAGAGTCAGCTTGGAGCGGGAACGGTGGTCAAGGTCTCGATTCCCCTTACGCGCCCTGAGAAAGAGTGTGTAGAGAGCGCGACATTGCTCGATGACCCGCTTCTCACCCCCTCAGAAGGTCTCATTGATGGCGTGAAGCAAGAACTGGCAGGGAAGACAGTGTGCTTCGTTCAGCCCGATGGCGCCGCTTCTGCTAGTACTATTGCCAGGTACTTAACGCAATGGTATGGTATATCACTCCAGCCGTGGTCACCTGTTGTTGCCGCGGACCTCGTTATTGTCGATGAGACGCAGTTGCACCGCATCAATGGGTTGAATGAATCATCCACGTTGCTCGTTCTGCACCGCGATAGGCGTGCTACGCATTCGAAACCTCCCGAATTGAGTCAGCTTCGCGCACGGGTCGAGTGGTTGAGCCTTCCATGTGGTCCCTACCGCTTGGCCAGAACGATCCAGAGTTGTTTGCAAGCAACACCTCAGCATCTGGGGGTGGAGGGCGTCTCACCACAGATTGCGTCTGAAAATGGCGTACAAAATGGGAATGAGGTATTTGCTGACCAGGGCCCTGATCGAAGCCTCCCTCTCCGTCCGGCAGCATCCATTATTGTCACTAAACCCTCTGAAATACCATTAAAGCCAAATGTCGAATCTCCATCCACCGCACTGCCAAAAATAGATACGCAAGCACACCAAAATGGAAGCTCTAACGGGCAAAACCCTACCCCTCCCGGCCCATCCGAGGACATACCCCGGGTGCTTCTAGTCGAAGACAATCCAGTTAACATGTCGCTTCTCAACCGCATTGTTAGCCGGCGACAGCCCCTTATTGTGCACGAGGCCATCAACGGTAAAGAGGCCGTCGACGCGGTCGGAGCAATGCCCGAAGGCTACCACTATATTTTCATGGGTTAGTTTCCTACCTTTGCGCTCCCAGTTCTATCCTGCAAGCAGCTCTAACCTTAGTAGACATTTCTATGCCCATCATGGATGGTTTCGAGGCCACTAGAGCGATCCGCATGATTGAGAAGGAGCGAAAGACTTCATCACCGGCCAAGATCATTGCGCTCACTGGTTTGGGGTCGAATGACGATGTGGCCAAGGCTTACGCCGCTGGCGTGGACGTCTTTGTCACGAAACCGGTGTCTTTGAAGAAAGTGACACAGCTGATGGATCAGCCGAAGGGGTGAGGTTGCACTGGATTCTCTGCAGTTCTTCCAGGCCTCAATTTCACCCTCTCGAGATGGAGTGTCTTGATTGACCTGCACAGCATTGAATTCTCAGGCGCGTCAAACGGCTCCTGGGGTCGGAATCTCCCTGTAGACTTGAGGGGTCGAGTCCAACCGAGCCTAAGACGAAAGCTGCTCCCCTTCTGAGTAGAGCACATGGCGCAATTGCGAATGGTAAGGTCAACCGCCGACCATGTCCTGAACAAGGATTTCGGGCTCTTTCCATCCACTCATGGACAACACATCCGGAATCTGATCCACCACGATAATTCTTGAGGAGGTACTTGCAGTCAACATAACCCCTCCCGACGGTACATAGCATCACCCGCACAGCTGTCCTATCCTTTGGACGGGTCAACAGTCCTTGAAGGCCTTGGAATCGGACCTTCTTTCGCCGAAAATGTGCGGAGGCGAATTGTTCAGTCTCGATTCCTGTATTCTTGCCTGGTGACCGGACTTCTGAATACCAATTGTACTTAGTTCAAATGTAATGACAAGGATTCAAAGGATCTGCTGGGGACGTCGGACGTATGATATTCAATCATTTAGCTCCTGCCCCTTCGCCGAAGATATGACGTAGGCCGCTGTGTTCCTGTCGGATTGTAGGAATGGGAACGCCGTTCAGTTCGGAGGTCCCAGACACAACAAGATCACCTACGCTCCTCTGTTGACCCTTTGCATGCAGCCAACTGCCGCCGGAGCTGAGACGCATTACCGGAGGACGGTTTTGTCCTATTGGAGGGATAATTCCCGAGAAAGAAAACGGTAGGAGATGGGGCTGCACGGCGTGCTCTGTCCTTGAGGCCCTGCTTATCCTGCGTGCGACAAGGGTACCCTCGACGTTTCCATGTTCTATTCCGAAATCATGCATGCATCTGCTGTCATCGTAACAGTCGCCTAGCGCATCACCCGAGCCAACCACACCCACACCCACAACGAACCCACAAGGTCCAGAGTCCAGAGTCCAGACACCTTGGCACTGCAACCTGCCACAACATGCCATCCAGAACACCCACCCCCAAACTACTGCCAAATACCGTTAGATGTCTCATCCTACGATACCTTAAATTACCCAGGATTTGGAATGAGTTAGTCCAACTCACTCGTGTCGAGGAGTACGAGAAGGGCCACGGCACTTCCGATGCTGGTGCGGTGCTGTCTTAGCCAAGCGAATCGCCTGGATGCAGTCACGAAAACTGATAGTGAGGGGGGGGGGGGGATTAATCTAAATCGTCTCCCTTTAATCTATTTCGCCCATTCACCGCCGGTTGTCTCTGGTGTAATTCCCCAAATTCCACCGCCGGTTGATTGCTCGTTGTGTATTTCCCGAAATCGAACTAGGTGGGATAACCTTATATCGACGGCTGTTATGAGTGGTTGTCTGGGTCCGGGAACTTGCAAGGCTTGGTGTTGATGCGTGGGACGGGGTTTCTGGGCAAGTCTTACTTACATTGTATCAGAACAAAGTTGCTTTCACCAGTGGAATACTCATCGGGCAGATCCTTGGGTACAGTGTGCCGCTGAGATGGGAGAGGATTTTCCAGAGCTTGGAGCAAGCAGACGGATCGTACCCGTCGCCCGGAACCCGCGGGCGGGCAGTGTGAAATGTGAACTGTGAACCCTTCCGGATGATCCGGCGACCGGACCGTCGACCTCGAACCAAAAACTTTTGTTTCTGGCAGGCACCCTGGCGGGCCCAAATGAATCAGGGGTCCTGGGCGCTGGTCCGAAATACCCGGATTTTCAGGTGCGTGTGGGGCCCGTGCCTGCAGGGCCAAGCTGGAAGAAACCCCGAAGAAGCAGGTTTCCCGACCATCGCGCCGAGACAAGCCTTTTAGTGGCTTGGGGGAGGCTTGGGGCAGGCTTGGGGGGAGGGGCCGCGGAAATTGCACACACACCGCCCGGACCCTGGTTTAATTTGTTGCCCTAGATTGGAGTTAGCCGAGGAGGGCCCGGGGGCTGCTGCTGCTGCTGCTGCCTAGATGTTTATTGTTGCCGAGATGGGGTTCGGCTGTTGACTTTACTGCATCTGGAGAATTTTGGGAGGTGGTATCATGGTTCAAACGATTGATGCATCACCATACTGGGAGATCGGGGTTGTTTGTTTGATTCTCCTTCGGAACCAGGCATGGAACATTCGAAGATTCGAAATTAGGTAATGTGAAGAAACAGCACATGAAGACCCAGCATCGAACCTTTCGGAAATATTGCTTGGGAATGATTTCAGCTCGAAACCTGACAAATCACCTGAGATTTCACTGGGCTTGGGAGCAGACCGTTTGAGGAGCTGGCTCTTAGCTTGCTCCACTGTGGAGCGGGAAAGTGAACTCCGGCAATGCAGGCAGTTGCCCTCAGGAACCGTCTCCTGAAGCAGGGTTCGTTCTTCACGCCACCGTTAGAGACTGACACCACTGGTGGAGGTGCGGATATCATCCCCTGGCCCTGGGGGACCCTACCATCATAAGCCCCTACTATAAAGCTTCGCGAAAAACCCGGTCTTCCACTACTCTCATCACACACACTCTCTCACTCTCATTCACTCTTTCCTTTCTGTTGATCAGATCAGACCTTCAGTCATTCTTTCTTTCACTCCGATTTCTGTTGACCAGAATAAAAAAACTAATCCACCATGCGTTTCGATCTCCTCACCCTGGCCGCTCTCGGCTCCCTCGCCGTTGCGGCCCCTGCCCCCCACGATGTTGCTGAGAGAGATCTCGTCGAGAGATCCTCCTGCACCTTCACCGATGCTGCCTCCGCCAAGGCCGGTGTCAAGAAGTGCTCCAGCTCGATCCTGAAGAACATCAAGGTCCCCGCCGGCCAGACCCTTGATCTGTCCGGTGCCAAGAAGGGCTCCACCGTATGTTTTCTTGGACACTATTCGACACCCCCTTTACTAATTATCTGAAAGGTCACCTTCGAGGGCACCACCACCTTCGACTACAAGGAGTGGAAGGGCCCCCTCATCCGCCTCGGCGGCGAGGGCGTCACTTTCACCGCTGCCTCGGGCGCCGTGATCGACGCCCAGGGTGAGCGCTGGTGGGACGGCAAGGGCACGAACGGCGGCAAGACCAAGCCCAAGTTCATGTACGCGCACAAGCTGCAGAGCTCGTACGTCAAGAACCTGCACATCAAGAACACGCCGGTGCAGGCGATCTCGGTGCAGGGCAACGACGTGCACATCGAGGGCGTGACCATCGACAACTCGGCCGGCGACAGCAAGGGCGGCCACAACACCGACGCCTTCGACATCAGCGAGTCCAACGGCGTCTACATCAGCGGCGCCAAGGTCTACAACCAGGACGACTGCCTGGCCATCAACTCCGGCGAGGTGGGCCCCCCCTTCGTTCATTCTTTGGAAAAAAAAAAAACTAACGACACCAGAACATCTACTTCGACAGCGGCTACTGCTCCGGCGGCCACGGCCTGTCGATCGGTTCCGTCGGCGGCCGCGACAACAACGTCGTCAAGGGCGTGCACATCACCAACAGCCACGTCGTCAACTCCGACAACGGCGTCCGCATCAAGACCGTCTACAAGAAGACCGGCTCCGTCACCGATATTACGTATGACAACATCCAGCTCGAGAACATCGCCAAGTACGGCATCGTTATCGAGCAGGACTACGAGAACGGTTCTCCTACCGGCACCCCCTCCAACAGCATCCCCATCAAGGACGTCACCATCAACAAGGTCACCGGCTCCGTCAAGAGCTCCGCCCAGCCTGTCTACATCCTGTGCGGTTCCGGCTCCTGCGCTGACTGGACCTGGAAGGGCGTTGATATCTCCGGTGGTAAGGACAAGAAGTCTTGCAAGAACGTCCCCAGCGGCGCTTCTTGCTAGATGCTTACCATGGTTGATGGCTGTGGTTTTTGTGCCGGTGCGAGTGATGGGGCTTAGGGGGGCAAGGTGTATTCTGCTTTGGAGTGTGTATTAGTAGTTGAATCTTTATTCTATAAACCTAGAAAATAATTAGAAGGTCTGGTGTGATACATTTTCTCGTGAGTAAGATCAAACTGTCTTTCCCATTAGTGTAGAGAAGCGGATTGGGACAATCCAAATTATTGGCGATTGCTATTGGTATACTAAACATTGTCCACCTCTGACGGAGCGGTGCACCAGCCTGCCCGGGCAATACTATCTCGAGACCTACATGAGTAATCTTCTAAGCGTGCCACTCAACCAGCTCACAACCACATTCCCATGTCCCCCTCCAACTCAGCTTGCATAGAAATCCCAAGTACCAACCAGAGCAACAGCACCAAGAAAACCAACAACCGCATCCATGAGAGGGCCGCGGGGGGGGGGGGAAAGGGTCCCGTATGCTTGCCCGTTCTCAACCGATAAGAAAGAGGTGAATTTATACCTCCTCACCTCCATCCCAGGGACGTCGCCTGGCTAAAGCGAAGCTATCCCCCAAATAACAAGCCCAATATCACCCGGTGGCCTCGTATTTCGTTCAACCCATCACATCACCCACACTCCACACGATCATTGGTACTGTACAGCGCGCAGCTTCCTCTGGTTGGCTCCTCAAAGTTCACGGGCCGTACCTACTGTCTCCCACCGGTGGCATCCAAACCTTGCCCTGGTAGGATTAGATCCGTGGTGTGGCAGGTACACCTTTCTCTGCATTGGGTTAGATAGCTCGTGATTGCGGGAGTGGATGAGTCGGACGAAGGGTTTGGCGGGGTGAGGTTAGTGGAGCGCCAAGGGAGGCCAAGGGAGGCCAAGCGGACGGTGGCTTGGCGCGGTGCAGGGGTCCATTCCGCTATTCCCTTTCGGAAGAGGGTGGACATTTTGGGAAAGTGGTTTGTTTCGGGGAGATTTCAGGGGTCACGCCCGGCAGGCACAGGTGCCGAGGGGGGTTATTATTGGTGGTTAGGTAGTAGTGCTGGGTTCAGTGCCGGTTGCATAAATGGGTAGATGTGATAGTTCACTGATAGGCCGATGGTGTGCGGGTGCGAATGAATCATGAGGTCATCGGCAAGTTAGTAGATAAGCGGTTGACTAGTACGAGCTTATAGACACATCTCTTCTTGTTTGGTTCTAGTTTCAGTAGACAAACTACCCCCATGCTCACAAGCACCCATTTCTCCTTCTCTCAAATATCCGCTACAACATTTCCGACCACCTTTCACCTTCCACTCCCTAGCCTGAAGATACGAAGAGCTAACCCCGCCACCCAGAATGCAAATCCCTCTTCTTCCCCGACCCGACCGCTACCTCCGACGGTGTAATCAACCCCGTCGCATTCCTTATCATCTCCGCCACCGCATTCACCTCCTCCACACCCACCGCCTCTCCGCGGGTGTGCCACCCCAACTCAACCGGCAACCGTTCATGCTCTAGCCAGTGCAGTACCCTGTTAGCACCACTAATATAAACCCCCCGAACCCAAAATGCGAGTAACATACCAAAGAAATACTCCACCAGCGAGCGATTCACCCGACCCGTCCCCATATCCCCGAAAGCGATAATGGGAGCCGCCACCTCGCCCAAACTGAACTCCTGGGTTCGGGCCGTGAACGTGTACGTCGGGTTGAACGCCTTGGACTCGACCTGCCGCGCCAGCTTGCCGTTGGCCAGCATGGCGGCGTCGAGGGTGGGGCCCGTCCAGTACTTCCGGGTTTGGGCGAAGATGCTCGCGTTGAAGATGTGGTTGTTGCCGAAGTAGGCGTCGCTTCGACTGGTAACTTGTCAATGGAATGGAAGGTTGACTTGGGGGTGTAGGGAGGGGGCCATGCTGACCTGAGACTTGCGTCGTGTTCGAGGATGTTGTGCTGGTTGAGTTGGTCGCTTTTTGGCAGCGCAATGTTAGTGGAGGTGGTACGGAGCTTATGGGTGGCTTACAGGGTGAAGTAGCTCGCGTTCGGCTCCGGGTTCACGACAATGGCCATCTCGAACATGAGCGTGGCGAGCGAGGAGGTGAAGTTCAACGCGGCGCCTAGGGCCTCGATCAGGCGGGGGCGCGTGATGTTGCGGCCGTCGTGCGGCAGGAGGTGGTGGTTTGCGAGCGTGTTCATCATTGGGCAGGGGCCGCGGTCTGTTTGCCGTTTTGGGTGTTGTCAGTTGGATGCCAGTGGTTAGCTGGTGGCTGGGTTGGGGAGCGGCGTACAGTCGTCTGCTCCGGCTGGTTGCCAGTGGGAGATGTCTGCCGCCCCGTAGTGGGGGTGGGCGCTGGCGAGGCCTAGCAGGAGGGTGATGGGAAGGGCGAGCTTCATGGTGAGTGACTGTTTCATTGCAGTGTTGATGGATTGTCCAGGAGGACATATAGCAAGAGGCAGAGGGAGAGCAGGGTATTTATCTGCGCTGGCTCTGTGCATACAGCAATTGTTTCAGCCTGGAGCTTACCATTCGCAATGATGCGGTCACTGGTCAGTACATACCATTCGGATCATGAAAGAGTATCCCAAACAAGGCAACAAATTGGATGCGCCAATAGTGTTGGGCCTGTTACAATGCAGTTGCATGGTTGTCGCGAATGAGCTGATGGCGGTAAGCGATGCTCAAAACGGTGTAGAGTACGAGTACGAGTACGCTGTTGCGGATCGGCACTGGTGGGGCGGGGAACTTTGTTTGCCAGGGTAATCAGGAAATGCTGAGATCTTATAGGTGCAGATGTAGGTTGATGCCTGGATATGCAATGCGTTGCTGAAACACAGTATTCTCTTGAGGGTGCCTGGAGGCAGTGCTGGCTATCTAGTTGGGTAGTCGGATGCAGACGGAACGAGCCCTAGACGTATTCCAGCCAGCCGTGACACTGCTGTTGACGACATTGATTACAAAGCTCGAAAGAAGGGTTTGGCTCAGTGAGATAAGTCGCCCAGACAATTTGCCGCAGCAGAATAGTTACGTATAAAGACGAATATAAAATTGATGAAAAAACGGTATTTATTGTAATTAGAACTCGGATATGGGACGTGGGGGAGTAGGCCCACCTGAGCGGAACCATCCACCCCTGCCCGTGGGCGCAGTGAACAGCCTAGCTATCACGGCCTCATGCAATGACTGCCAACGGCGACACTACACAACCGAAGACGTGCCCCCAAACCGCACCTCCAACGCCAGCGCCGCCATCGTCGCACAGGGGAAATCATCCAGCCTCAACGGGCAACCCCGCGGCAGCCGCACCAACCAGCAATACAGGGTCTCGATGTCCAGCACGCAGTCCAGCGAGGGCTCTCCGTCGAACTCGTACCGATACACCGCTCGGCCAGTGCCTGTCTCCCCCGGGGCCAGCTCGCGATAGCACCGCACATGCTCGAAGGCGCGAATGATCCCGTGGAAGAGCGGCGCCTGCGGCCGCATCTCCCGCAGCTTCTGGAAGACGGCCCGCAGGCGGTTCTCCAGGATCTCCCAGTCGAAGGTCTGGGTGGCCAGTTCGCGGGTCTCCGGGGCGACAATCACCACCTGTTGGGTGGGGGTGATGGTGCTTAGTTCGAAGGTGTAGGTTTCTTGCATTTTGGTGGTGGGCGGGGTTGGGGTAGATTGGGTATGGGAGGGGGAGGGGGTTGGGGTTGAAGTCATTGTTGAGTGGATTGGAGTCGGGCTTATATAGTGCGTTGCTTGGTGATGGACTCGGCGATGGTGACATTCATGTTTGTTTGGCTTTTTGTGGAGACTTACGGTATAGTGGAAGTAGGGCTTTGTGTGTTGACAATTCATTGATTCGGTCTTTGTTGTAGGGCCACGATTCCCAAAAGACTCTTCGGTTCACTTGGAATTTGAGGGCGTGGGGGACAAAGAAATTAGTCTCGAGTTATTTCTGTAGCCTTACACTGGTCGTGCTTGTCTGCGTAGGTTTTATCCGATATTTAATTCCACTCGACAGTATCAGCACCGCTGGAGAGGAGGGAGGGGGAGATCAGCTCGAGACATATAAAAGCAATTAGAAAGGAACATACACCAGCACACACCCAGCCTTCCACACCAAAAGATCCAATACTCTACCATAGAACAAAGACATTTAACGAATCAAATAATGTAATATTTTTGATCTTACATGCTATACCCCATACCCAAGAAGAAAACAAGGAGAGAACCTACCCCCTCTTCTTGCTCTCCATATAATCCATAACCCACCCATTCCGCACCGCAAGCTGCGCACACGCCAACAGAAACCGCAAAATCTCGTCCGCCCACTCCTCCTCAAACGACGGATTCACCTGCAGCGTGCTCATCCACGCCGCCGTCGCCTCCGTCGACTCGGTGTCGAACACCGTGTAGCCCCGATGATGGAACTGCATGATGCACGACTCGCTCCCGGGGATCGCCGGGGGCACCTCCATGAAGAACCGGATCAGGCCCTCGCAGTAGATCGACCCGCCAAAGGGGGCCGCGTGCGGCCGCAGTTCCCGCTGCTCCCGGATGCAATCCAGCAGGTCCTGCACCGCGTCCTCCCACTGCCAGAACGGGCCCGGCCGGGGGAAGATCAGGTTCACCGTCTCCGTCCGCGGGGCGATCGGGTGCAGCAGCACCTCGAAGGAGGGGTACCTGAAGTCGTCGAGCGTGTAGTTCGTCGGTCCCGGGGAGAGTTCGCCTTCTTCTTTTGGGGCGGCGTTCTCTTTGTTGGCTTCGTTGTCGTTGGCGGTGGGTTCTGGTGCGGTTGGAGGGGGTGGTGGCGGCGATGGGGGTGGCGGTCGTCGGGTCGGGCTTGGAGAGCGACTTGGCGGTGATCTCTTGGCGACGGGCATCGTTGTCCTGGTGGGGTTTCTTTTGAGAGGTTTGGGACAATGGGATGGGTGGGGGATGGGAGGAAGAGGGGGAGGGGCCTTTGTGTTGCCAGGGCTGGTCTTATATACACTGTTGTTGGCTTTATCTGGGGTGACGATCGTCGGTTGATGGGATTTGTGGCGGAGACTTTCGGTAATGTGGTCGACGTTTGAATGTTCGGTGCTGGGGATTCCAGATATGTCTTTATGGAGATACGATAATCTTAAGTACGTGCCCCGGTTCGTTTGTTCGACAGTGTGCATCCGAATGTATTTACCGATAGCTGTGATGCGTTCGACTGCAAGTAGACTTAGTGGTTAGTCCTTGATCCGTGCTTCAGTGACAATGTACTCAGACAGAATAGTCTAACTTTGTGTCTCAATAGGTGCTTAGTCTTCTCTGAGCATGTTCTCAAGGTCTGTCGTGAGCGTATAATTGACGATTCGCGGGCGTAAATTGACAGACGCTGTATAATGCCTTAACAGTGGAGCAACAGCCCTAAGGCAACGAGGCATATCGCGCCCGGACAGCAAGGTCGTAGAACAACACGACCGACGACGAGAGTAGCTGCTACTCACTTTCGAACGAGGGAACCTAAGATTAAGTAGCTAGACACGATGAAAATTCGAATATGTAATCTTGATCAAAAATGAGTATTATGCTCCAAGTTTATATGGCACCAAAAAGAAAGGGCTAGGCGTAACGTACCCTACGCAACGATGCCCGAAGTATATATCCTCCACCAAGTTCAATTCGCGATACGCTAGATTTACGTCAGGTTGTACCCAAAATACCATCGTTGTCCAATGACCTCACGCCAGTATGCCACAAAGCCTCATACTCAAGTTCCCAAAGACCTAACCTCTAGACCTAAGCCCCTCGACCCGGAGACTCTCCGTCTCCGAATCCTTGAAGAACAATGGCTCGTTGCTCGCTTGACTGGTGATTTTCCCACTCATCCGTGGGTCGGCATCCAGGTGATCTATGTCTAATGACTCCTGCAGCTCGATGCTCGTCGCAGACCGAATCTTGGAGCCCCCACGTCGGGCTGGGTAGGGGTTGTCGGGATAGATCGGGGTCTCTGGCTTTCTTGCACGGCGTAGACTGTATAGCGTGGGAAAGTTGGCAACGATAACCGAGGCAATAAACTCGACGGCGGTCCAGTAGCCTTGTCCGACGAGGTCTTGGGTGTCGCCGTGGATGGGGGCGCGGAGGATGGTTGCGATGATGCAGAGGAAGCCAACCGAGAAAAGGGCGATGAGTTGAAGGCGACTAGATCGATTAGATGAGAGTCTCAAGGAAGGCTTAGGGAGGGATGAGGATCTACCGATGCCAGGGTCTTTTCACCCGAACCAGCCATGGAAGAGGGAGCACAATGAGCATCAGGTCTGTAAGGCCATTGAGCAGGATATAGGCGACGAGGTTTCCGACACGTCCGAGGCAAGGCTCTGATACAACACACTTAGTAACCTCGACATCCGAATCAAAAGCAGGAATCATACTCTTCTTGCGGTAATCACAGACCATGAACATCTCAAGCTCCACACCCCCAAAACTCAGTAGTAGTACTGCCCAGCTGATGCGAACGAAGATGAAGGGCCACGCGAGACCCTCAAGGACGCGCGAGATAAACAGGAGAACAACGGCCTTCTGGCCCCAAAGACTAGAACTGTCAGCAATCGCCCTGTCAGCCACTTCGTAGGAACCCTACTAGGCACGAAATATAGCTTGATGCGCCACCAGCATTTTGTTCTTCAGCAACTGCTCTTCGAGCAACTTATCTGTGAAATGTTGGGCTTGGAGGCGTGCGTCCCGAGTCAAGGTGATGACGCTTATCGCAGTGAGCAAACTCACGCAGGCAAGAAGCGTCACCAAACAGAAAACGGTGCAGTAGTCGGCCGCTTCAAACCGCTGGTGCCGATACTTGCGCAGAAACAGTCTCAGGATCATGATGAGAGCGCCCAGTACACCAAAAAGGTCCATCAAGACAAGGGACGTTATCGGACGCGAGGATGCAGCCATTGTGAGATTTGACCAGATGCTGAATGGCTACACCAAAGCAGGGACGATGCAGACCCATGGTTTGGTTTTATTGTTGGGTTGGTTGCAGTCGGGACCTTTTTTCAACAAAGAAAGTAAATGTGGTCAGGGCGGAAGAGACCCGGAAAGTATAAATTGCACGAACCGAGCTAAGGCCAAGTGAACAAAGAAGACCAGTCGTGGTCGGTTGTCACAATCGACGAGTCAACAAAATTCAGGTTCTGGACCAGCTATGGCCACGACTCGGGGTGAATGATTTGTTCCTTCAGTAGACATCAACATGCCACATTGATCAATTGGAGACATTCACAATGGCATCGCGCGAGTTCAGCGATCTGTTGCGACCGAATATGGCGGCATATAGACCGTGCCTGCGCTCTGACCGTCAGGTACTAATGAGGATTTGCGCGAAATCAAGGACAACCCCGGTCGGTACCTTTTGATCGACAGTCAGATTTCGATCACCTGATAATGCACGGATAGGCCCACCAGATTGTACTCACCAAAGTCCCCTGGCACTGCTCCGCATGTTCCCTCGGTCCAGGTGCTATAGCACATCTCACGTATCGCGAGGCATATCATCTGTGCGCATCACAAGATGGGAAATGTCTGCCGAGAGAACGATGAGAAGATTCGTGGGAAAAATAAGGTCCACTGGTGGTCGACAGAGTGCCAATGCCCGGGTATGATCTGGACGAAATGGTGACCTCGAACGGATGGTGCAGATGGTGCAGATGGAAGGAGGACGGAGGAGTGTCTACAACTCAGTATCCCAGCCACGTGACCCAACATAGCAGCTACTCTTTCCAGTGCGACCCGCACACACTTGTACGGAACAACACCACATTTCTGATTCCCACTATGCAAGGCTTTCTCGGAACCATCTTTCTGTCTATGCATGCGGCAAGCCTTTATTTCTCTTCATCCAGTCCTTGAATTGTCCCTGACGATCAGTCCATATTATGGCGAGTCGATCCTTAATCTCGCACGACAACAAGAACCAGCACTCTCGGCGGGAATGTCTGAACAACGTCCATGCCTGCAAAGTAAGAGAGCTCTCTCGATCAAGATAAGTGCTTTCGAGTTGACTTCTATTGCAAAGACAATGTGCTAGTCGAATGATCTAACACGATAGGGATCAGGACTTGTTACAATCGTTGCGCTCACCTTCGAAACATAAGGCCACAAGAATCCCGCATAATCAGGCCAAATCCATTACCGCCGTGTCCACGGGGCTATTCCCTCGCCTTCGAACAATTTTGGTTTATCTCGAGGGGGCTGTGACTTACAAAAATACATTCGCTCCAAGCTGCGGGCTAGAACTACTCCTGCAGGTCTATGGCAAGCCCATCGTTGACCGGATCTTTTATGCTCTCCATCAGCATAAGTCAAACAATGCAAGAATGATCGGTGCGTTCATGATACTCCCATCAAGTATACCAGATCCCTTAGCTTATTGTTTCAAAGTTTATCAGCTCGAGAACGAACTGCACGATAGTGTGGATACAACGCAATGGCAAGATGATTTCGCCCCAACCCTCATGTGCTTCTCGTATGGATATATCCCCCGGGCGTAAGCCAACCTCTTGGCATACACACCAGCTGCTACACTGCACCTATGCATCGGCATGCTGTTCGGGAGCTGGCTGCTTTCTAATCACGTGAAGGTGACCGGTACACTCGACGCGGTCAGATTTCTACCAAGCATCATTCCTTGAACCTGATCGGAAGCTGCACTTCCACATCTTCCCCTCACAAAACAATGACATTGAGTTCCATTGTGGATCAACTGTCAGACCAATTGGTGGACGATAATTGGCTGCGTCGTCTGGATTTCGTTGCCCCACTTGTTAGACCCGATCTCGAATCCTTCGCGGTATGGAACTCCCATCACCAACTACGAAGCCAACCCAGAGTGATAGAACATGGAGTCTGTGTTTGCTAAAATAACCATAGAACAATCAGTAGTTGCAGCGTTTGCGCTGATAGTAAAAGGTATGTTGCATCTTTGCAGTCCGATCGGGTGGCATCGCTATCGATACAAATTCTGTACCCTGAAGTTAGCTTCGATCTAACCATGACTAACTACAGTCGTCTCCGTTAGGCAAGCAATGGCGCAGTTCCAGCATAATATTAAATTACTCATGTATTGCATTGATTGGCTACCCGCCCATACCCCCTGCATGCACTTATTTGGCCTCTTTCTGGGACAACCTTGGCTCTCAGCTTTAAAAAGCACACGATGTCCCTCAATCTTCTGACAACTATCGACCGGCGAATCAACACACCGAGACCAAAAACATCATGATCAACCCACGTAAGAAAGCTTTAACGAAACGATCTCGTACGGGTTGTCGCACTTGTCGGTAATTCATGATTTCCTGTATCACGCCGTGCATGTCAGCTGTGACTAAGACTGGAACTGTACAGTGCTCGTCGCGTCAAGTGCGATGAAACACCTATCGCCTGCAACAACTGCACCAGTTCTGGTAGAGCTTGCGACGGATACGATGTACACAGACTTATTCCTGGGGGTGGCCGACGTAAGACTGGAAATCTTGTTCCAGTTTTCACCATTCCCGCCGACATGAACCGCAAGCTGCAGTGGACGGCTACCTCAGACGAGCGCCGATGCCTGTCTTTCTTTCAACATAGATCGGTAGAGCACTTGGTTGGCTTTTATGATTCACCTCTGTGGCAGCAGGTGATCTTCCGCCTCTGCTACCAAGAGCCCGCCATCTATCACGCGGTAATTGCTCTGGGGGCTGTCAACCAGGCCAACGAGATCGCAGGCTGTATTCCCCGCGCTGGACAGAGTACTGTGCATTTGCAGAATACATGGTACCAGTTTGCGCTTGAACAGTCTGGACGTGCGATCACACTGTTGAACAAAAGACGCATGTCACAAGATCCCCAGCTGCAGGAGGTTATCCTTGTCTGCTGTCTACTCTTCGTGATCTGCGAGCTACTCCATGGGAATCGCAATCATGCTAATTTTCACATCCAAGGGGGACTGCAGATTCTACACGTGATGAAGATCCAGCGGCAAACTACGGGGCTGGAGCTTAGCCAAGAGACCGTCTTCGGTGGGCCATCCGGCCCCAGGTTCTCGGTGGAAAACTGCGTGGTGGAGATGTTTCTGAAGCTTCAGGAATCGTCCGTTTTTTATGGCACCGAGAACCCGTTGGACTTTGACAGCCACTTCGTATTTGGACAACCGTACGAAAGGTACATGCAACATTTTCAAAGTCTGGGACATGCAAAACAGGTATTGAAGCCTTTGACCCAGGCTAACTTCCTCTTTACCGCGCTTTATCTCAAGGCATCGGATAACTACATTCGAGAAGACTACGCATCCCTACAGCACCGCCAACTCCTGTTGCTCTCATATTTTCACCGATTTCTCTGCCAATTCGAGATATTTTGTGCACAGGAATATCCAGACAGCGCAGATGGCACATCTCAACTCAACAAAGGACAACGCGAAGCGGAGTTGATCAAGCTCAGTTGCCGACAGGGCATCCTCGCCTCGAAGGTGGCTCTCTACTACAAAAGTGAATTGTGGCCCGAGAGCCTGACTCACGAATGCGAAGCCCTGATCATCGCATCTGAAAACGCAATGGCCAAATTTGGCGGCGAGTATCCGGCCGTCACAGCTGACCTGGCAATAATGCCAGCGTTGATCATCAGCATCTTCCGATGTCCGGACTACGGCGTCCGCGCGCGGGGGGTTGCGGCCATTCGCTCCTGGCGGTCGGAGGAAGGGTTCATGAGCGCCACCCTGACATCTGACATTATGGAAGAAGGGATGAAGAAGGAGTTGCAGTCGATTTATGATAAGGCGGAGCCATGGCCCCGAGGAGTGGTATTTGTGGAGGACGACGGTCTGGTGACGGCGCGGGTGTCGTATTGGGTGGATGCTGAGGAGAAGCGACACTGTCTACCCCTAAGGCGGAATGAGATCTTGATTGCTGATTTGACTGCGATCGAGAATGCCAAGCACTGGCCGTGTGTTCGCATGTGGGGATTGCTCGATGATGTGAATTTGTGACGCGATAAATTATTATCTGGATCACCACAAAACTCAAGTACAACATCCGTGGAGTACCGTCGAAAGCGGTTCTTTGGTTTTGAAAATGTATATTATAACTCTCATATGCCCTTTCTGGGGTATCTTTTCCTATTTTATGTTTTTTTTTTTTAAATAAGGAGGTCTACTGTCTGTGATGTGAGTTCATCAACCAGCCCCGGACAAAGCGAAGCAGAGCTAACGATCCCAGGAAGAGTAATCAGGCATCCAGCGCCACCGAATATTAGCATTCAGCCCGGGCTGCAACCCGATGCGTTCCTCCCACATCTTCATCCTCGGCCGAACCTCTTCCTCCTCCTCGGCCCCGTCCCCATTTCTCGGAATCAGGCTCTCCCAATACCGCAAGATTGCCTGGTCCTCGATAGGATGCCATTCGCGCACTCCCTGCAGCCAGAACTGATCCACCACGCGCAGCCCTGCGCGATGCACGTCCCCGAGCTCCCTGTGCGGCTGCTCCCGCACCCGCTCGCGGTACAGCCGCACCGCCGTGCGCATCGAGATCGTCCCCCACATCGGCTTCATGTCCGGGTACAGCGTGCGGATGTACTCGAACCCCCGGTTCAGCGCCGGCAGCGCCAGCTCCGCCCAGTTGACGGGCGCCGTCCACCGCACCCAGCACACCTCGATGCTATAGGTTCCGGCACCATGCGGAACGGCGTACACGTTCCAATGGGGCAGTTTGCCTCGCGGAATGGGGTTGGGCGGTTCGAAGGGCGCGTGGAAGGTTAGGGCGTGGGTTACGAAGGGTTCAATCGAGGCGGGGGTGGGAGTCGCCATGGTGGGGTTGGGGGTGGTGGTTTGTGGTTTGTGGTTTGTGGTTTGGGTGTTCTGGGATTGATGGTTGGGGTTGGTTGTTGGATAAGGTTGGGGCGTGATGGTGTTTTGGTTTGAGGTGTGGACGATTGAGACTGGGCTTTTATATGTATTTGTGTTGAAGGGGGAAGAGATGGAGATCTACGCTTGTTGCAGCTGTGCTTTTGGGCTCTTTGTTATGAAGTCATGAGGGGTGTAGTGGCGGAGGGTTTTAGAAAGGTAGGGGGATCTTCGAGATACAAAGTTGATACCGTATTCACGTAGGGTTGCGGGACTTTTCATGCGGCTGTAGCTGGTTGGCTTGATGAGTGAGCGTTGAAGTGTATGTGCGTCTTGTCAATTTCCCTTCTGGAGATAAAGTATAGTCTACATCTTCTGGTCCCTACTGGCCTAGCGTGAAAAGATAGTGGGACTCGGAAGCGTTTCGCGTCATTAATTTGCTTTCTTGAACTAGGCATTATGGTTCTATATAAGCCAAAGGGATCGATACATAAAGGCATTTCCTTGTGTTGAGTAGAATTTAAATCAAATTTGGCGCATCGAATCAATCGGTCGACTTGTTCAAAAGTGATAGTTGAAAAACAACAAGCAAGAAAGTGGAAGAGGAAAGTGGAAAAAGGGAGCGAAAAGAATAGGAAATGAATCAATAAGCCACAAGACAACCCAAGAGTCAGATTTGTTCCGAGTCAGCAGGAGAGTGGTAATCTAGCTACCATCCGACACACGGGCTCTCCCTGCTGCCTGGGGAATCCTCAAGCCTTTTGAGAATATGTGTGCATTCTAGTCCCTTTCATGCGATATCACGTACATCTAGAACGGGCGGTTAGATCTTTCCTGTCAAGTAGTTCCGGCATGCATGATTGGAGGCGAGGAGAGCAGCACTTCAATCACAAGGTCTGGCTCGCTTGAAAAGGTTCACTTGTACTTGCCGTACAGGGATACGAAATAGAGGGAAGGTTGTAGGTGGTGTGCTTTCAATGGAGATCGAGGCAAAAGAGTCATCTAATTGGCCATGTCGTCGTCAACATTACCACAAAGCGAGGGGTTGAGGTCCGAGTTGATGGGCCTTGGTGACGGTCGTGGCGCAGCTATCTGCCCCTAGCGTTTGCGCTGCCTTTGGGCTGGAAGACCCCAGGGGCGTAACAGTTGATGACAACAAAGCGTCCTCCATCATCAGCTCGACTGGAATCGCATTTTCTCATCGGAAGGAAAGCTTGTAGCAAGCGGAGACAAAGAGTGAACTGCTGTGGGGACGATGGAGTGTGGTTCTATCAGATGTTCGGCATCGTCATATGCGGTGGATCCTGTAAAGCAGGGAGAGACATGCTGTTCCGTGCCAAGTGTAGCTCTGCACGCAGAGATGCCGACTTCCTCAAAGAGGCTTGACTATACGGGCCGAGTCGGAGATGTTGCGAGTAGGACACAGTTCTCTTACATGATGAAACCCCAAGGGTTTTTAACCGGCAGTAATGACTATCGGAAGAGGAAATTGCCGGACTACGGGCAGGAGTCCTATCGGAGGAAGAAGGCAAGACCGCCGACGAGGATGGAAACCAGTAGCAACCAACCAAAGTAGAAACCCCATTCCTCAGATTTTTCTCCCTGAGGATTGGCATCCAGCTCACTCATCAGCGTTTCCATTGTCTGTATAATAGATCCGACCTTCTCCAAGACTGGGGAATGTGCCGTGTACAGACTTTGAAGGACTCGAATCAGTTGGATAGAAGCTGTGACAGAAGCTGCCTGTTTCATCAGCTCTAATGTTGCGACCTCCCGGTCGTGTGCTGTTTGCAGATCATTCAGCATTATGACCATCAGCTCCAGGAGCTCTCTGCTGACAACGGCAGCTCGTGGATGCTTTTCTCTGAGAATCAATTCCCGGCTGTTGATGAAGTCCATAAACCGTGTTACTGCATCCATCAATCGCTTCTCACCGGAGTGTCGCGCTTCTAGCCCAATTGCGGTTGACAGAGTTGGGGCATACTCGTCCCCAGGTCGCTGGCTTTCACTGTTCCTCTCGAGAGCTTGCTTGAATTCGATGTCTGCGTCTTTCCACCTCTCTTGTTTAGCGCAAATGATTCCCAGCTTCATCCTAGCATTGATCTCGGCACTGAGCCCTTCTTCCGACCGTGGGCTTTGGTTGGAAAGCATGTCAAGATTCCGCACAAACACACCTTCAGCGTCTGTCCAGCGCATTTGTTCGATATATACAGCCCCGAGGTTTCCTCTAGTAGTAATCGTATCAAGATGTGCTTCTCCCAAGGTCTCCAACCGAGTTGTCAGGGCTTCTTGAAAAGCCTTCTCTGCAGCCTCCCACTTCCTTTGGCTGTAGTACAACGCTCCCAAGTGGTCTGTTAGGCTGGTCGTTTTTGGAGCCCATGGGGCAACCATGAGCTCCATTACTTGCTCACGCAAAGGCCCCTGGAAAATCTTGACAATTCGTTGGTAGATGGATGTAGTTTCGTTTGAGTCATCGTGCTTGCGTTGCAAAATTGCTCTGTATCTGGTTGTGAGAGATTCGTCCTCCCTATGCTCTTCCTTCTGGACTTGAAGCACATGGGTATACAGTCTCTTCGCCTCTACCAGTCGACCCTGACCCTCGTACACTTCTGCGAGCAGGCCCATCGAACCTAGAGTGGACGGATCCCTGCTGCCTAGGAGTCGCTTTTTTGCTTCCACCAATGACATCAGCAGACTTTGGGCATCATACCATTTGCCTTGCATCATGTGCAGTTGTCCCAACTCTTCGACAGCCTCAAAGGTTCTCGAATGTTCATCACCCAGCAATTCCTTCGCGACCTGGATGTCCTGCAAAGCTAGCTCCTCGGCCTGCCTCCATCTCCGCTGTCTGATGTAAACTCGTCGGAGAGTCTTCGAAGCGGATACTGTCACATGATGAGTGTAGCCGTATACTTGTCGGCTACTTTGAAGTACCTTGGCTCCTAGCTCTTCGGCTTGTTGCAGTCGACCTTGCATGAGGTAGACATCTGTGAGTGAGTCCATGGCCTCTAATGTCAGGTAATGGGTTTCCCCACCGAGCTCCTGACATGCCTTGATAGTTTGCAGATGGCGCGCTACTAGCTTCTCCTGGTTTTGTTGGTACTGCAAGACAAGAGCTTCCATCTCATTGACAAAAGTAGCCATCAGGTTCCCCGAGCCGAACAGCTGTTCACTTGCCTCTCTGAGCGTTGACGCCATCTGCTTCATGTCCCTATAGTCCATGCAATATGCCGCATGAGCCACACCTTTCATGAGCAGGGAGATCCAGTTAGGCATCAACACTGGTAAGCTTGGCCTTTCGGCGACTGCTTTTTTGAGGTGAGGGTATAAAAACTCGTACTTTGGCTGATCTTTGGCTTGGAATGGGAAAATGCGATCGAGGCTGTTCATGGATCTGCCTTGCCAGCGTGGCACGAGGCCCTCCCTTTCCAGCCACCCTTTTATAGCAAGTTGGACGAGTCTGTGCATCTCAAATATCTGGGGATCTCGCCTGATCGCGATGAACGAGAACTCTCTCAGCGTACGGATGTCATGCTCGAAGTCGAAGGCGCTATCAGCCGTTTCCCTCGGTACTCCGTACTCATTCTCAGCTTGGGTAACGTTGTCATCTCCTTCCTGCGCTCGTGGCGTGCTTCTGAGTAAGACCTCCGGTATTCCCTGCCGATCAAAGAAGCTCATCAGAGACAGAAGGTCTGCTGCGGTTGGTCTGGACTGTCGGATATAGTCGAAAGATATCTGCCACGTTCTCAAAATGGAGTTACTTGCTTCATAATCCCGTTGAGGCTGGGCAGCCTCGTGGTCCAGAATACGACTATTATTCTCGAAGTCCTTCAAGTACCGCGCAATGGAGTACCTCGGAGCATGATACCGCATGAAAGCAGAGGCTTGGATTATTGCCAGTGGCATGAATTCGAGCGCTTCGAGAAGCTTTCCCGCTTCTTCCTCATCGGCCGTGTTGATGCTAAGCTTCTTGCGTAGAAGGGCAAGTGCGGATGGTGCATCCATCGGGTTGATATGGAGGATGTCGCGTTCGCTAACTAATTTCAGTGCCACCGCCTTGTTTCGCGTGGTGAAGATGATCGCCCCGTGAGGACAGCGAGGAAGCAGTCCTAACAACGGCCTCTGCAGTGTGCTCGTTTGGCTGCCAGCGTCGTTTGTCTGGCCATTTTGCAACGGCTCCTCAAGCAGACCCTCATCATCCAGATTATCCAGTATCAAAATCCATTTCCCGTGCTTCGAATTATAAAGCCAGTTGTTTACCAGCTGGAGGACGTTGGCAGTAGCATCGTGCCGTCCAGGAAGCTCGAGACGATCGGCGATCTCTCGGTAGCTCAACTCAAGACGTGATGCGTTACTAGCATGGACCCAGAAAACCCACGTATCAGGCGATTCTTCGCGCACGCGATAGGAGTATTCAATTGCTAATTGCGATTTCCTTTCGAACGTCAGCAGACGATGAGGCGATCGTGGTTCACAGCTTACCCAACACCACCCAGCCCCTCAAGCGCTGTCCTCGATGCTGGTCTTGCACACCTCGCTTGGATATCGTCTAGTATCGAGCCACAGGCAACGTAGTCGTCATCTCGGGCAAATGGGATGGTGGAAAAGGGCTTTGGTGGTGTTTCAGGTCGCACTGAAATAGCAGCCTGGCTTTAGTCACACTGGTCCTGACGGTTGGGGGGCTGGACTGACCTGGAGGAAGGTGGAACTCGGCGGAAATATGGCCAGAGTTTTCACCAACCTGGAGTCCATAATTCACTGCAGGAAATGTTATCGACTGCATGTCTGACGAGCATCATTTGCGTACGGACCAAGGAATGGGTGGGGAAAGAGTAAGCATGTTGTATGAGGGGTAAGTTTGCAGATAGTGCTTAGCTGCATCATCAGGTGACTCTCCCCCTGGTCGTTTTAGTTCAGTCAGGTCTGCGCTTCAGCTCTTCCCCCGTAACCAATTTAGAACCAGTTAATCAGACACCTCACGATCGTTCGTGTACTGCCTAAAGTTCAACCAGTCATTGTTTAGGATGTGAAGGCTTCCTTACAGCCTATATTTCCAGACCAAGCCACAGCCTTAGGCTTCGAAACCATGGGAATGTGGTACTGGCATAACCTTATGAATCGGCAAGGACCGGCGCCTGGTTGACTCGGATGGCTACTTATTGTTGCCAGATTCTACCAAGGTCGGCAAAACACTCTCCACTAACTGAGGTTTCCTTATTGACATTCTGGTCTAGCAGTGGCCGAGCGCACTGTCGCGGTCATTTGGCGCCAGGCTAAGCAAAAATAGCTGCGGAATTTCCACCGGCGGCGCAGTCAACTCGCGCCATCTTTCACCACTAATAATTCTCAGACTACCAACAGATGCGGCCCACAGCTTTAGTCCCCGTTCCTTTCCGTTTGATCTTCCAGATAAGAACGCCTGTCATAGCCCACGGATCTCTCAGAACATACCTCCACTCTCCAGGCTACGTTTCCTTTGCGCACATAACGGCGTCATGGATGGCAACGCGGACAATCCCAGAACACCCTCACCTTCACCCAAACGTGATCGAGTCCTGCCATCAGTCGAGTTCACCTTTTCATGCAGTCCTTCATCCGCTGGAGGTGCGATAACTCCGACCTCGTCCGTGGACCAATCAAGCTCACGTCTCCGCGGAAGCGATCGGCGCTCGATCACGCCAACTGCACAGTCCCTTTTCGAGACGCTGCGTCTCAGTGAACATGTTAAGCCCCAAGAAGCTGAAGAGTCATCGGTTGACTTCACTCAGCAGGCGCAAAGAGTGTTTGGTTTGAGCCCGCCACCCAAATCTCTCGCCACAACCTACAGAGACCTCCACAATGCCACTCCTAGTCCTGCCGGACCCTCCTCCCGCCGGCCGGATCAGCAGTCGCGGGCAAGCACCCCCGCCTCTCCTCTGGAAGATGTTAAGAGCAAATTGACAAACCTGAATCTGGAAGGCTCAAAGCATACTGCAGCCAATGCTTCTGACAATATTCATCATGAGCTCGTTTTTACCGACCATGCTACTGTCGATAGTGATGACAACGCGACTCACGATGATTCGGAACACGGTCACTCCGACGAAGATGACGACGAAGGCGACGATGATGATCCATGTCGTTACAACGTTCGCCAGGAGGAACTCCCTCGAGCGCCAATATACGATATTCAACTTCAGAATGTACTACGCAATATCAGAGGTCAACTCGCTGGCCTTGCGCAGCAGCTTGGGAGGAGACGCGATTTGGTGAGCGATTCAACTACAATGTTGCATCAATTGTATGAGCAAGCACTCAAAGCGAGTCGATTTGCATATCCGGCAACGCGGACTGTGGGCTTCATCGGCGACTCGGGAATGGGTGAGTATCGGATCCATCCACCCTCAGACAGGAAAGGCTTATCTCGCATCAGGCAAGAGCAGCCTAATAAACTCCATTCTTTACCAAGAAGGGCTGGCTCGGTCGGTAGGTCAAGTCCTCAACCAGGAATAGCATTGGTTTATGGTGATTGACGTTCGCAGAGTGGGGACGGCGCTGCTTGCACGACTGTGGTTACAGAATTCCGGAGTATTAATGACGAACATCCGCAAAACTATACCGTTGAAGCGGACTTCATGGATACGAGCGAGATTCGTGAACTACTGGAGGAGTTGCTTTCCAGTGTTCGGAAATACTACACAGATGCCTTTCGCGAAGTGCAAGTTTCGGAAGAAAAGGAAGACATCAAGGCCGCAGCGCTGAGAGCGTGGGAGACATTACGGTCTCTCTTCCCACATCAAAAAGGCTTTGACCTCGAGTTTCTGTCCAAGGAAGGGGAAGAGCCGGTAGAGACCATCTTAACGACCCTGCAGGAATGGGCCATGGCTGGACTGGATCACCGACCGGGGGGGCGAGACAACCTTCGCTATTCCGTGGTAGCTCGGCATGCGGATGAATGCATGGAGCAGCTAGACAGTCTCATGGCAGACTCCAAAGATAGCAAGCGACCAGCGTTGTGGCCCTTTGTAAAGCTGATCAGGTTTGGAAAGGCTGATACAAGATCTTGCGGCATGTGGCTAATGACGTGGTAGGGTTTATTTGCGGTCGCCTGTCTTGCGCACTGGCTTGGTCTTGGCCGATCTTCCAGGTACTACAACACATTTCTCTTATTCGTTTGCGAACTTTCAGACATTGACATCCTTAGGCTTCCGCGACCTGAACTATGCTCGAGTCCGGGCGACAGAGAGGTATCTCCGTCACAGTTGCGACGAAGTGTTCATCGTCAGCTCCATACTCCGTTGTACCACCGACCAGTCGATCGGCGACATTATCCAACGTTGTGCAAGAGATCAACCCATTCGCATTGTGTGCACTCGTTCAGAGGTTGGTGTCTACTTTAGAGAGATCGGATGATGAGCTGACTGAAGAATGCCAGGACGTCGATGCAAAAGAGACTGCGCGCAGTTCTTCCACTGATGATGCTGCACGCATTCGCAATATGGACAGCCGAATCGAGCGTCTTGAGAGTAGCATTAGGTCGACGCGCTCCCGGAGGCGACGAGCGAGCGGAAGAAGAGGCCAAAGCCTCGCCGCTGAGGAGACAGATCTAAGGTGTGTAAAGCTAACAGAACAATCTCGCCATTGTTTGACATCATTACAGCGATCAGAAAGACGCCCTCCAGCTTGAGTAAGTGATACACCTTATTGTTCTAAGAAGCAACAGCAGCCGCCAACTAAACACTTTTCAGGTTGAATCGTTTCCTCATCACAAGAAGGAACACCCAAGTCACGGACATTCTGTTGGCCGCCTGGGGCAGCAATGCGCGGGTATTCTGTGTTAGCAACAAGCTTTACGCTGATCATCGATTCAACGACATCAAGGAAGCTAATGGGTACCGTGCGCTGAGTGGAATCACCGAGCTTCGTCGCTACTGCCAATCTGTTCCTGCTGATGCGCAGTTCCGGGCAACAGTCACTTACTTCAAAAATGATGTTCCGGCGCTTCTAGGTTCAATAAATCAATGGGTGTTGGCAGGCTCTAGTGGCATCACTGTCGCCCGAGCCGAATTACTGCGTGGTGTCTTAGTGGAGGCGGAAACGACCCTCCAACGGGTACGATCACTTTCACTAAAGAAACCCCATTTTCGTTCAAAGCACACGATTCGTACGGACTGGTGTGCTTCACTGACCTGAGAAGGGAACGACCGTTGCTGACTTGCGTAGAACATTCTCTCGCAGGACTCAGAAGTGCGCCGAGCGCAGGGTACTTTGGAACAGTTATTTACTAGTGACATTATTCGACTCATTCGTGCGTATGAACCTTCACTGGCTTCAAATACTTCGCTAATCGAGGAACATGATGCAGAAAAGTCACGAAACGTCTGGTGCAATAGCGCGGTCGTTGCGAGCAGAGAGTGGGCTTCAGTAAGTCAAAGAGACGTACCAGGCACCATTGATACCAAGAGTTAATCTCTCATGTTAAGTGGAATCACATGACATACGCAGCCTTCTGTCGCAAGTATGGAAGTCACGAGACGGGGAATCAGCCCTACCGTTGCTGGAATGAGGAGATTCTCGGCTCCGCACGTGATTGGCTAACCCTCGCATGGGATGTTGTGTTAAGCCAGTTGGAGGGACATGCGGAAGGCTTCGAGAAGGGACTTTCGCGTCTGTTCAGGGAGGTCTGCGAGTCTATCGCAAGTAAGCAATTACGTTGAAATCAAAAGTGCAGATGAAAGGTGGATTGCTGATACGATCAAACTTTCAGAACACCAGGACCGCGCGCCAGAATCGCTGCAGAATCTGCTTTCGAATATCCGCACCCGGCAAAGATGCTTGGAGGAAGCGGTGCGCAGTTCCTTCCATGATCTTGTATATACCACGGAGTATGGGTTTTAGTGCAAGGTGGTCCAAACGATGTTGGCTGATTAGCTTCACAGAAAAGTCAAAGCCGACACGATCCACGGGCATTCCAGTTCCTATATCGCGGGTGTCATGCGCCCAGTCTATAACATCTGCCAAGAGCAATACGGTAGGGGATCGAGCTCAGCCAATGAAAATGACGAAAGTCTAATTTCAAGTCGGTGGATGCAGGTACCGGAAGCGATTCCCGACGCAAGGGAACAATGAACAGCTCTCTTTCATCTCCAACGCTTTTCATGCAATTCGCCTCAAATATCGCTGAAGACTATCACCGCATATTGAATCAGACCTTCGATCAACTAGACCAAAGGCTGCGCGACGAGATTGCAAACATCACTCGGGACCTGCGGGCTTCAGTCACGGTCGACGGCGAGGTTTCTGAAGCGGGGCAGAACCTTCGACATGCTAATCAGGTGAAGGAGAAGGTGGAAGAAACTCGCATTGTTTTAGATCATGCTCAGATGACGGCTCGAGAGTTGGCAGAGGGGATGGCGTCTTGATCTGTTGGCTTGGATTGAGCTATGCGGGATAGTGGAGCATTGCTAATCAAGCGAGTGGTCGCAACCTGCATTATCATTTTTGTCGCCATACAATGTCCACATCATTTGTTTTTTGGATCTATCTAAGGCTACAAATACATGCTCGGTCGATCCCTGTTCCGCTCCACGCCCATAACCTCTCGTTTAATCAACCTTGATAACCACCTTGCCGAAATGCTTCTGATCCCACAGATACTGGTACGCCTCACGCGCTTCATCGAACCCAAAGACCCGCTCATCAACCACCGGCCTGATATCATTCGCCTCAATCGCCTGAATCATATCCAGCATCTGCTCCTTGCTTCCGATCTGGATACCCCTGACAATCGCCGCGCCCGTCAAAGTATCCAAGATCTGCGGGGGCTTCTCATCCTCGGCCCCGCTCGTGCCGCCAATATACCCGATGACACTAATCACCCCCTCCAGCTTGACGCACTTCAGACTCTGGCGGACGGTATTCGGGCCGCCGACCTCAACCACATGATCGACACCGTGGCGCGTCAGCTTCCGCGCCGTCTCGCCCCAGTTCGCATCCTCGCGGTAGTTGATCACATGGTCCGCGCCCAACTCCTTGAGTCGCTGCGCCTTCGCGTTCGAAGAAGTCGTGGCGATCACCGTCGCACCAGCCGCTTTAGCGAACTACCCAGCAGATCAGTCTTACCCCAACATACGGTAAAAGCAAAAGGGAGAGGTAAACACACCTGCAACGCAAAGACAGAAACCCCACCGGTCCCCTGCACGAGAACCGTCTGCCCCGGCCGGAGCGGCTTGACCCCGTACAGGGCATTCCACGCCGTCAACGCCGCACAGGGCAGGGTCGCACTCTCCACCGGACTCAGATTCCTCGGCGCATGCACGAGACTCATCTCATGGAAGACGCGGTACTGCTGCAAACACCCATCCAAGAACCCGCCCAGCCCGGTCTGCTGAGCGGCCGCGGTGAGATCGCCGAAGAGATGGGCGGCGAAGAAGAGCGAGGTGATACGGTCGCCTGCTCGGAAGGCGGTGACTTTGCTGCCGGTCTGGATGACGGTTCCCGCCCCGTCGGAGCAGGGGATTAGGTCGGGCTTGCTGGGGAAGGGGTATTGGTTCTTTTCCGGGAAATTAGTTGGGCTTCTTCTGTGGAGTGGGGAGGGGGAAGGAAAGGACAGACCATGGGGATACTGGCGTCACGGTAGTTGAGCGAGACCGCCTCGATCTTGACCAGGACGTCGTACTCGCCGACTTGCGGGATCGGGGAGCTGGTGCGCTCCAGGCTGTCGAAGGTGTTGCCGAAGTGGCGGATGATCCATTGGTTGTTGGTTTGGGGGGGCATTTTTGTGGTTGTTTTACCGGGAAGATGATGTGGTAGTTGTGAGGAGTGAAGAGATGGTAGAGGTCTTCAAGGGTAAAATATACTCTCCGGATCTGGGATACCGAGATCTGCTCGCCCAGATTATGAAATCATGGAGATTCATGCAGGGCGGCGGGGCTGACAAATTTGGGCCAATTGTATGAGGGCTTGGCGGGGAAGTGGAGACGGGATTCTGCGGTGGGATACCGAAGTCTGGATTCTGGGTTACTACGTAATTAAATCAGATCTCGATTTTTCATCTAAGGGGGAGGCAGGTCATTGCTTGAGTTCAGCTGTGTTAGTGATGCGGATTCATTGCAATCTTTGTATTTGTTTCGCGGTGATGAAGAATAATTCTTGTTTTGCCTGGTTTTGACTGCTATATATCTACGGAAATCTTCTCCAAAACGAGATTATCCAGTGCTGAGGCTGGTCCCTTGGGGACTTACCATGATCCTTTGATCGCCGAGAAGGTGCTATCAGTAATATAGATACAGGGTTCTCTTCAATAATTATAAGGAAATACTTCAATCTGACATCTCAAAAGTAGTGGTTGAGAGACGGACATGCATTGCCCGGAAGGAAGCATGCAACGGGAAAGACAGAGTCACGTGGTATGCTTCAGAGTCACAAACACGTGATGCCTCGTGCCCTGACATCTGCAGGGTAATAGAGTTATTGAGATCGTGTGTGAAGAGTTTGGGTATGTGCTTAGCTGAGTGCGTCTAACGTATCATATGTTGTGTTTGGCTTCATCAAAAGAAACATGATATAATAACGCAGGAGGATAGAACTGTATAGCAGTTGCGCAATGAATCCTCGACACCACTTAGAGAAAATGTTCGGAGAAAAGTCAGTGTTTCTTAGGTGGTATGTGCTTGGAGTGGCAACCACTTCCGCCCACAGTGTGAAGAAGACGAAGCTGCTGTTTGCTAGACGGCACCACTAGCTACGCTAATATATAGCAGTATATTTTCATGTACGAGAAAAAGAAATAGAGACGCGAGCAGTTCACCGCTAAATATTTGATTTGATACACATACAACAGAGCAAAATTCTCAACATGGAATATGAATCCTCAACCACTACCTTCACACCGCTCAATCCGACGAATAATCTCCTCCACATCCTCCCAAATCCTTCGTCGGTTCCGCAACCCCTTCAACCGAGCCCACTGACTCTTGACCCGAGTAAAAACACGGTGCCAATCGGTGTTCGCCCTTTCCAGCCTCACTTGCTCCGGCATCACAGCAGGCCACGGGACCAGGTGGTCCACCAGATCAACCTGATCCGGCGGCTTGGCACCCAAGACCTTGGCGTAGTGATTCCGCGTGTCATTCACAAACTTGACCTCGTTCGCGTTCACCATCGTCCACCACGAGGGCGTGTGCTCGATCTCTGAATCGTTCCACGCCTCCCAGAGCCAGGGCATCTCGTCGCGGACGAGGCGGTACCAGACACCGTTGGGGAGGTGCGTAAATGCCCGCGACGCCGCGCGGAGGCGCGTGATGTCTGCTGCGTCGAGGAAGCTGATGATGTGGAGACGGAGGTCCAGCGGGAGGGAGCTCAGGTGGTCGACCACGCAGGTATCCGGGTGAGTTCGCTCCGCATTCTCGAAGGTAGCATTACTCACCTCCACCTCCTGCTCCTGACTCGTCGCCCCTACGAGCAACGCCGGTAAGCCAGGCACGTAAAGCGGGTTCGCAGCCAGATACTCTCTGCCGGGTTTATGATCCCACCATTGCTCCTGCGACTCGAGGACATCACCCGCCCGCGGAAACTCATGGAACTCTTCATAGCTGCACTCGGCATCGCGCCATTTGATGAGTCCGTCGACGTTTACCTTGTTGAAGTGCCGTTTCGATTGGCGGGAGAAGATGTCGAAGCACCACGGGTGGAACGGCATGGCAAGCTCGTGGGGTTCCATGGACTGTTGAGGGTGGGTTAGCGATTATCCTCCAAGGGGTTTACTCTTGGATAAACTGTACCACGAATTACTTACCCCGAAATTGACATTGTCCGCCGCCACAGTCTCGACCCCACCCCGCGCGGGCCAGACATCCGGATACCCGCAATCGCGCGATCGCATCCCGTCACATACGCCGGAGATGAACCACTCCGCATCCGTCTCCCAGTTCTCGTGCAGCCCATCGGGCTTCCACGTTCCCTCCGTCTGCGACTTATGCACGAGGAACTGGGCCGTCCGGCAGCCGCGCATTTCGGCAACGGAGATCGCCGAGCCGGGGTAGGCGCTGGGTTGGCCGCACGTCGGGGCGGGGATGTGTTCCAGGTCCTCGGGGCTGCAGTCTTCCGGGAGCTCGGAGAATGTGATTGGAATCAGGATGTCTTTTTTCGTTCCGGTGGTTTTGGAATAGGCCAAGCCTCCGATGGGTTCTCCGGTGTAGTGTCTTGGGTTGAGTGTGCGGAGTGTGTTGGAGAGGAAGTCGCGGTACAATTCTTCCTCTTCATCCTCCGTCGTGGTCGTCTCGCCTTGTTGAGTATCGTCATCGTGATGGTCTTCGGAGAGACTCATGGCTTTATCTGACTCATAATCTGAGTCGTATTCGTACGGCTCGTCAGCTCCATCGTCGTACTCCTCAGGCTGATAGTCGGGATCAACCTCTAGATCGTCATCCTTCTCTCCGGGATATGGGTATTTGAGAGCGAAAACGCAACCCTTCTTAGCACACTCGGCTAGATCTAGATCCTCGATCTCCATGGAGAGGCTATCGTCGCTGCCAAAGGAGGCAACGTGGGGCTCTCCGACATCGCGAGCACGACCGATGTTGAAGCTGACACCGCAGAAATGGCAGTAGGCCTGGCAATTATTGTCAATTGGCTTTGGTACTAGATGAGGGTGAATGCGCCCCGTACCTCGGAGTATCCTGTAGCGGGTCATTAGTTATCGACTCAATTCCCTGTTTGCAGGTTGCTCTTGAGGGAACATACCCATTATGCTTGCTTAATATCTAGTCAGATTGGTTGATGATATGTCCCATGGATTTGATGTGCAGCACAGAAGAATATGTTGTGTGTTGTGGATGAAGTGGTATTTGAGTTGGATGCCAGAAACCGGGTCTCGGCCAGGCTCCCGTGTGGCTGGAGTTAGGCTGCACTCCGCTCCCACAAATACGAGGGGCGGTGTGGCTGTGCAGCTAACCAGTCAGTAGCGGTGGTAAATCGACACGTGACTAAGGCAGCGTTGGACTGGGAGATTGCAAAGGATTTTGCATCAACCTCACGTCCTATTTCTGCGCAAGCATCCCATGCTAGAGGCAATATGTGTCTGTTCTGATCTAGAACCTGAGTATTCGAAGTTGTTTTCCCGTAGTTGAATCCACAGGTTGAGAGTCCGGTGGCCAATCCACTCAATGCCGTTCCTAAAATGTTGTAGATCTATACGATCTAATCCCTTGGAGTTGTCCTGAGAGGAGAATGCGCTAACATTCTACTGCTGTATGAGTGCATTTAAAGAAAGACTTGAATTGATCATTCATGAGCTATTCTGTGCATATTCCAGCTTGGAAGTAAATGGCCTATTACACATCAAGCACCTTAGTCCCAGTACTCTTCCCCCGCAACTAGCCACTAGAACCTCTTGACTAAATGAACATGCTCCCAGAAACAGCCAGTACTAGGTAGCCAAATCCTCTGTTGCAAACCAGAGACAAAAGCCAAGCCGGTTTCCAAGCTCCAGTGAAGCGCTTCCATTGTCTCACGCACGTAACCTTGCTCAGCCCTCGACCGCACGGGCAAACTGAATCTCGAAGTCTATCGGGAATTCGCGCAAGGCCGATTCGCGAAAGTCCTCCTCCGGAAAGTTGTACTTCACAATCTCTCCAAGCAGCTCCCTTGCACTCTCATAGGCAGCCCCCCCATGCGCAGCAGAGCCCTCGGTGATACGCCATCCGCCCGGTCTGGTACAGGACGCGCGGGGGAAGTCGTCCAGAATCTCCAGCCCCCAGTTCGGGCCGTTGGTGACGACCCCACGCAGTGCAGCGGGGGCGTCGACGACAATATACAGGTTCCGGCACCACAGCTGGACACCCCTGCTGGAGAGCCTCGGGGGCGAAACAAATCGAGGATCCATGAGCATCTGCTGGGGCAGCGCCACGCGTCGGATGATGTTGTCGTGCTCGGGGTATCGACCAGGCCCTTCGATCGATAGGACGTAGTACATGTTCCACATCTCCCCCAGGAAGTCCGTCCATTTGTCATCGGGGCAGAACACTATGTCGCGGCGGGGATTGAAGTGGCGCATTGCGAGCCTGTTGTGGTCTTCAGTGTAGGTGTCGTTGTCCACGTCCACTTTGAGACTCGGAGACTGGCGTTGGACCCACTCTTGGGCTACTTTGTGGGCTTCTTTGTTCACTCCGAGGAGCGGGATCTCGACCGAGAAGATGCCCATCTCGATTGGGTCGATGAGGTCAGGGACCCAGTTGTCGTAGTCGTCATACTTGTCGTCCAGCCTGTGTTTTATCACTTCGACTGTCCTCCAGAAGAATAGAGGGTTGTGGATCGGGCCGGGGAGAGCAGCGTTCCAGATCATGAGCCGGATCTCCGGAGGAAGGCGCGGGAAGGAAGGGAATTCTGAGGTCGCCATTGTTGTTGAACACGGTTTGACAGCGGTGGAGGAATGGCTTTTGTAGCAAGGATGGAGGATAGGTGCGAAAGAGAATCGAAGGACGGCAACCGATCAGAATGTGATGGTAGACGATGGGAGTTACGAGGAAAGAGATTGGTTGATGTGGGACAAGATTACTTGATCGAAAAAGAATGGCTGTGTTAACAGAGGATGACGGGGTTGAAAGAAGGTGGTCGAGTTTGAGGAGGATAGGTGCGGTTGCCTGCAGGCAGCGAAGGTATGGAATTGGCAAACCTTTTCTGCTGGTCAAAGGCTGCTTCGAGTGAATGCCTTCATCAACTCCCTAAAGTGCTTGAAAATCACGTGTCCCGATGCTTTGAGTGGACAACTGAGAGACTTGGCTTCTCTGGACTGGAGATTTGCCCTCATATGAATCCTTCCCTGGCTGAAATCCAACCATTCCGCTCGCGCGGTCAAGCACAAACTTGTTACCCTGATCTGAAATGTTCTCAAGAAAGGAATACTAGTTGGATCTCTAAGAGCCTGCTGCAGGCAGCCATTCGTCTCGTACGGCATAGATATCCTGTTCTTCCGCTGCGAGGCCTAACAGTCGATCCATTCAAGATAGAGAGGATCATTGTAGTAGATATGCGTTGAACCTTGTAGGAGCACGCTAAAGTGGAAGCTTTGGTTGCCACGTAAGAGCAGGACGTTGGAACTACTCGTAGTTGTCAGAAAGGTTGTAGCCTAGGCCTGTCTCCTATTGAATGCTTTTATTGCCTTGATGAAGAGTCAGGTGTCGCCTGGTCCAGGCATCTGCTCGGTCCGTACCGCAACGCCTTAGCAGTTGGGCCTAATATCGAGCAAAGCGACATCTCGAGGGGCCATCTGAAGTTGCTTTGAACCTTCTAGAAGTACTCAAAACTGCTCTAGAATTATAGCTTTTCTTTACACAGCAAAGCGGGAAGTTGCAAGGCCTTGTAAATAAATCGTTGTTCTTCAATATAGCTACAGACTGTATTCTTATAGCGCTACCAGATACCAAAATCTGTGCTACAGTATCGGGATCCAAGTCTGGAAGTGGATTGTGTTGTAGGTTCAACACTTTTTATGAAGTACTGTTGCATTAGTGGCCAAAGAGACTAGTAGACACGAACTGGGTTAATTTGCATCCAGATCAACTGGCCACAGATAGATAGACAGGCAGACGGCAAGGTGCGACAGTAGCACAGAGGACTCGGCCCCCAAAAACCCCCACGTAGAACGATTCATCCTATTCAGAGTGTGGAATCGACATATAGCCTCCGCCTCACTTCTTCACTACACGGGCGAAGTAGATATCAAAGATCACAAGACCGACGGAACGGAGCCACCCCTTGAAATGGTCTTGTGGAAAGGCGTTCCGCACAATCCGGTCGAGCAGATTCTCTGCGCGCTCGTAGGCATCCACGCTGCTGCTGCTGCTGCTGCGGTGGGGGCGGCGGCGGCGACGAGGGTGGCGGGGACAAGACCCCGGACGCCCAAAACACCCGGTGAGCCACTTCCCGCCCCGGCTGCGGTTGCCAATCCACCAGGCTCTAGGCAGATCTTCCAGAACCTCCAGCTCCCACCGTTGCGGCACCTGCCAGTCCCATTGCTCCCCGGAGCCCGGTTCAATCTGCCGTAAGTCGGCGGGTGCGTCGACAATGATGTACAGGTCGTGGCACCACGCTTGGATTCCGCCGCGGAATATCTGCTGCAGCTTGTCCGGGTGGTCCTCGAGGATCTGCTGGGGCAGTGCCACCGTACGAATCAGGTTCTCTTTCTTGATGTATTTGCGTGCATCGGGTGAGCCCATCACGCGGTACAGGTTCTCGACTTCCGCCACGAAATCCGGGAATTGGTTGTCGGTGCAGAACACGACGTCTCTCCCGGCGTTGAATCGGCGGCTGGCGGCGGTCTGGTTCGTTCGAAGTCGGGTCAGGGGAGGAAGCTGTCGCTGGATCCACTCCTTGGCTACCCGTTCCGCCTCCTTGTTCACCTGGAGAAGCGGGATCTCGATCTTGAAATGGCCCATGTCATCCGGGTGTATCAGATCATAGTCCCCGCCCATGGAATTTCGCGCGGCTGCGGGCCGCCACGGCGCCCTCCTCCAGAAGAACAATGGTTTACCGATTGGGTCGGGTAGCGCGGCTTCCCAGATCATGAGACGAATTTCGGCGGGAAGACGCGAGAAAGTTAGGGATTCGGATGTTGCCATGGTTTATGGAATCAGCTTTGACAGTAACTCGAAGTAAAGAAGTATCGGTAGCAGGCGGGATGGAGGGCTGGAAGGAGACAACTTGAAGGAAGTGGGACCGATGAAGACGACGGCAGGATATGATGGCAGGATATGATGGCAGGATATGATGGCAGGATATGATGGCAGGATATGATGGTAACTGTGACCGATAACGATGGTTGACATCAAAGAAGATGGTTGAGGTGAATAGAAAAGGTTGAGACGGAAGAGGAGGAAATGGGCTGAGAGATGGCGGATGTGATGGGTGAGGATGCTCATAGGCAGTAAAGGTGGGAAGATAACAATCATGTTTGTCGCCTTCGTCATATCACTTTCAGTGAATGCGTCTCTCATATGTTGCTGAAATTAATAGACAATGAGGGGCCGGCCTTAAAGAATGAGTAACCGGAAGCTATCAACTTGAGCTCGAGCCTGAGATCAACCTCTTACTTGTTTGGAATTGGGTTGGAGGGGCTATGAGCCTTTCGAGTATACCGTATGTTAAAGTCTCTCCAATCTCTTTTCTAATATGCTGTTGCCTGCCTGAACCTGGCATATTGAGCTCTACAGGTACGGACAGTGCAACATATCTCTTCACGCTACCCAGATGAACAGGCGAACGATTTGTTGCGCAAATCAACCAGTTATCATCCTGCATAAAGTGGCCTTGTTTTTGCCTTGACAACCCACTTCAGCATACAGTGCCGTGAGAACAACAGTACGAACAAGCATAAGGTAAGGCTCATTAGTTCCTACATGACATAGGTCGTTTGTTGATGTCTTGTGCTGGGTCTGCTCACAAGACATTAGATCCCCAGAGACACTCGGTATCAATGAAGAGAATGCTCAGAATCTTACAAATTCCTACTCTCATTTCTAAGGCTTCAAATACCTAAACAAATAAGAATCATCGTTCCTCGCCTATCCTCATCTATCCTATATCAGCCCACCACACTGCTGTCAACAACAACACTAAGGAAGCGCTGTGAAGAACCTCAGAATGATCGGTCAACTGCCATGACCATGTTCTGTGTATTATCGCTTTTACTGGTCTTTGCCGTTGACAGAACCACGGTATAGAGGTACTTGAGGATTTTCTATAAACATTAGATTGATGCCTGGTTGTGCGGGCGACTGTTCTTTTGGGTCACTAAGCGGTTGAATCGCCTCCGCAGGTAAGTGGCGGCCTCAGGCCACCGCTCCGGAGATTCACACTGCGGTCGGAGATTTGCTGAAAGTCCGCGGACTTTCAACACCAACCCTAACGTTGCTGGCCCCCGTTGTCTTGCTCCGGATCTCGTCAAAACTCCGTTGTTGAGTGAGAACATATGACAAATACTCACAGACTTCAGGATTGAACATGAGTTATAAGGGCACATTCAGACTGACTCTCCCACTTTCATCCAGAAATCGAAGTCAGGCCTGCCCTCAAGGCGCTCTTTCTGTCACATAAGCTGCAGTCATTGAAAGGATTGAGGATTGATTTGATCATGTCTTCTACCAACGAGTCTACAACGCTTGAGAACCAACTACTTCGCAAAGAGAAAGTCGACAAGGGCGATGATCCGATGTCAGGGCTTGGCGGTGTTGGCGAGCCAGACGCTGGAGGCCCTTCATCCGCCTTTTCATCGACCTTCCAAGAGGTCCTTTTCATCTTTGTCATCGGCCTATCCCAGCTGTTCTCTGTCGGCGGTCTCGGAAATACAGCTTTCTCAGTACAACAGATTGGCCACTCGCTCGGCGCCACAAGCAATGGTCAAATGTCCTGGTTCCTGGCCGCATATTCACTGTGCGGCGGCGTCTTCGTTCTGGTGACCGGCCGACTGGGCGATCACTTCGGCCACAAATATGTCTTTCTTTTCGGGTGGATGTGGATGGCCCTATGGTCACTCGTGAGTGGCTTCGCCAAAGGTGTGATCCTTTTCGACATTGCTCGCGGGATGACGGGGATAGGCAACGGGGCACTGGTCCCCAACTCCTTCGCCCTCCTCGCACGTGCCTTCCCCCCGCTGTCGGTCAAGAAGAACATCGCCTTTGCTTTCCTCGGATTCTGCGCACCATCGGGTTACATATTTGGAGGCCTCGTCGGCGCTGCCTTCGCCGAGAAAGTCACCTGGCAATGGGGGTATTGGTTTTGGGCCATTGGCTGCCTCGTCCTGGGCGCAGTGACGTACTTCATCGTCCCCCACCGCGTGGGTTCGCCAATCCCTGGTCTCAGCCTCAAGCGTTTTGACTACCTCGGATCCTTCCTCGGCGTCTCGGGTCTCATCCTCTTCTCCTTCGCCTGGAACCAAGCCTCCGTGGTAGGCTGGCAAGAACCTTACGTCTACGCGCTTCTCATCGTCGGAATTCTCCTGATCGTCGCATTCGCCATCTCGCAGTCCCACGTCCCGACCCCCGTCCTTCCCAACACCCTCTGGACCCGCAAGGGCTTCTCCCCCGTCGTGACAGCCATGTCATTCGGCTGGATGTCCTTCGGCATCTTCCTCTACTACACGACGATCTACATTCTCACCATCCACCAAGCGCAGCCACTCACAGCAGTCACACAGATGGTTCCGCTCGTGATCGGGGGACTATTCGCGACCGCCTCCGTCGGGCTCTTCATCACCAAAGTCCCCGCGCAGTACATCTTCGGCGTCTCCATGTTTTCCTTCCTGGTCGGCAACCTGCTCATGAGCTTTGTGTCGTACTCCCCCATCTACTGGGCCTTCATCTTCCCCGCGTGTTTGCTGGTGGTCGGCGGACCGGACCTCTCCTTTGCTTCGTCGGGTATCCTCATCTCCAATGCGGTCCTGCCGGAGGAGCAGGGCGTCGCCGGCTCGTTTATTTCGACAGTCGTACAGTACTCTATTTCTATTGGTCTGGGCATTGCTGCGACCGTCGAGGCGCATGTCAATCACGGGGGAGCGGATGTGGTCCGCGGGTATCGAGGGGCGCTCTGGCTCGGGATCGGGTTTGCGGCGGTCGGCTTCTTGATTGTGGTTCTGTTCATTCGGGATAGCCGGTTTGATGAAAAGGGGAAGAATGAAAAGGCTGATGCGAGCAGCACGGATAGCGCTGAGATGCCGATTGACAAGGTGGATGTCTGAGACTCTTGTTCGGGTAGTTGGAAATTGTTGGGGAATTGAGCTAAGGGTTATGTATAGCTAGATTGGGTAGAGGATAGGAGTTTGTACTTAAGTTCCGGCAGAAATAACAGATTCATTGACTTGACTATAACAACAAATAAGACACAACAAAGTACGCAAAACGAGTAGCTGTGGTCAATCGATCTATGTCTTTTCCCTTAGCTCTTCTAGGGTAAGCAACTTAGACTATGTAATCGGTTTCAATCGTAACTCCATGGTTCCTGCGGGTAAATTAAGCAGCCTCTGGATCCTTTTTCCCCGGAGAGCAAGGCACTATTCACTGCCGGTCGGAGATCAGGGAAGATCATGTTTAGAAGATTGTCCCCTGTTCTCTCCATGAGAAGCCACGCACTCTCCTCTTCAAAGGTTCTTTTCGCTAAATTTGTGCGTGTACTGTTTCAACTCCGGCGGCTGATCAAGTAGTGCAGGAAATACGTCGTGCCGTGTGGCAGAGGGGAAACGGGAAAGTCATTGAATTTTGTCCTCGAATGTGGGCAGTCTGAGCAAAGTAGCAAGGTAGGAGACCCCATCCATCGTAGCAATTGGTGATTATCTTTTCTGGTTGACTTGTGATGTCGCCGTCTGTCTTCCGGGTTATATGAGTTGAGTCCGAGCGGGTGATCCCTGGCTAGGTTGGCAGATTATACCTACCTAGTAGTAAGTTACTAGGTAGGGTAAGATCTGGTAGCCGGGATCGGCTGATCACCTGACCCAATGGTCCGTGGCATAAAGCCCCGCGCGGTCAACTGGTCAGCCTAACCCAATCACGACTAACCTCGCGTCAGCTGGCAGGTGCAGGCGGCTGCAGCATTCCAGGGAGCGATTCCCCCCTCCCTACTTTTGGTCTCTGATCTAACCATCACGGAGAGCGAGCAGAATGGTTGATGACGACCGCAGCAAGGCTACCCCGGGCTCGCACTCGTGGGTACGCAAGTTTACGCTGTCGTGTTCCCGTTGTAGGGCGCTGAAGCTAAAATGCGACCGTAAAGAACCCTGTGTTAGTGCCCACGTCATCCACGCGCGAGCGATCGACACGCCCTTGAAGCTGGAGGCTTACAATCCTTTTACAGGTGGAATGTGTCAAGCGTGACCTTGGCCATCTTTGTACCAAGGATGAGCGACACCCGAGGGCTAAGCGGTCCAAAACCGTGCACAGAGGCAAGACAGCGCTCAAGCAGTGAGACACCGTTGTTGAACCAAGGTTCATGAAAACAATGCTTACGCCTGCAGGAGTCTGCCAGCGAATGGAGATAGTGAATTGGAAGCCGAAGAGACCGCTCAACTCTTGGAGCATTTCGTCGAGGGGATTCCCCGACCGAGTTCTATGGCCACAACACCGATGTCGGTCGCCCCGGATTTTCTGAATCGGTACTGGTCCGCTACAGACCTTAAACGACACGGCGAGAGGCTCGCCTTGATCCGAGAGATCATCGACGTACTGCCGGAGTGGGAGGTGATCCACGTGCTTTTTGAGGTATTCGTCACTCGCTGCCAGGGCCCTTTGGGGAATGTGGTGCACACTCCGACATTCATGGCGCAAGCTGCACAGTTCGGCAACTGCTTGAATCTCGCTTCAGCAGAGGAACGGGCTTCCGCGATAGCAAGTGCAATCACTATGGAGACACTGGGCTGTTACCTCTTGGCGGTAGGTGGAGTCTACCTGACACAAAAGCCCCATGCTCACATTATTGTTTGCTTGTCAGCTTGTGCTCGGTCTTGCTTTTCATCCTACGCCCTCGATATTGGGATGGAATCCTACGCCGTCGGCCTTGCGCGTGGAAGAGTTACGATCGTCCCGTTTGCGCGTCAAGACATGGAGGGCTCTAGGCTTGCGCTGTCTCCAGGACGGAGTGTCTCTCTTCTGTGGCTCAATCGCTGGGTTACAGGCCGCAGTCATGCTCCTACTCGACGGCCAAGAGGACTCATTGGCGCTGGACGCGGTTCTGGTCACTGCGATCTCGGGAGCTCGCAGACTTGGTCTACACCGGCTGAGGGATATCAAGTTGGACGCGTCTGCATCATGTTCAGCACGACTCGAAAATCACACGACAGGACCGGCAGAACCGCCACATATTCGAACAGAAATAGGTATTCGGATATGGTAGGGCTGGCCGAGAAGAAACAGCACGAGTCCTTTGCTGACATTTTCGTACAGGTGGGCACTCGTCCAAAGGGACTGGTCTCGCGGACAGGCCCTCGGCTACTACACCATCCAACCATCACAATTCAACACCCGGATGCCGCTGCACGTCAATGACGATGATCTCTCTTTATCAACCTTACGGGTGGATATCAATGGACTGATTGCAGAGCGGCCTCGATCTGAGTTCACCATGACGTCGTATACTCTCCACGCCCTCGAAATCACCGGCATTGTCCGCCAATCCATCCAGTTATGGGATTCACCAACACTTGAGCCCGACATGACCACTCGATCCACCAGATTACGCAAACATCTCAACAATCAATATGAAAAGTATGTTGCTGGTCTGCCGGCGTATTTCCGACTGGGAAGCACGGTCGGACTTACCGCCACCGGGAGTCCAATGGCGGCGATCCCCGTACAACGCTGGATGCTGCATCAGCAACTGTGGAGCTTACTGCTTCGACTGCATCGGCCCAGTCTCTCATCGTCGATCGGTCGTACTTTCTGTCAGCTTCTGGCCCAGAATATTATCGGTACCCAGGGTCAGATCCAAGCGCGGTGCACGGTCTGTGGCTCGCTGTCGACCAGCGAGATGCAGCTTTTCAACGCGGCTGTGGTGTTGATACTGGACTTGATCTTCACGTCCAGGTCAGATGATAATGTGGATAGTGCCAGCGCACAACAGCTTAGCCGACTGATGACTCGCGACAAAATCCGGGAAGCGATGGAGTTACTACGAGCTGAGAACGCCAAGAACGGGCCATCGACGCTCCACGATCCGCACAGAAAGTCAGAGGCCGAAGGGCCCGCTCAGCGCTGCGTTGTTGCTTTGGAAGCCTTGATGGAACTTGAGGAAGAAGACAGTTGCGATCAAGACGGTAGTTCAGCCGCTGGAAGTACTCGCGGAGAACAATTGGGTGGTACAATTCCGAAAAGACTTAGGGTCGCGGGTATTCTGAAAGCCTTGAGCCGAAAAGGCCCTGATCCTGCTAACGCACCAGGGCACGCGCATCCGCAACCCCCATTCGATCCCTCTTCACCATTCAACCCATTACCACCACTTGTCGATGGTGGTATCACCGACGGGTTTTCAGATCTGGATGTGCTGCCAGTTCTTTCCAATGGCCTCGTCAGCCCAGACGACCTTTGGCAGTGGCAATTCTTGGACTTTCCCCTGCCACCGCTGGATTCTTGCGATCCATTCCCTAAAGATGTCCCGTTTGGTACACTAGGAGACGATCTCCCTGGCGCCCTTGATATGGGCGCTTCGGACACTTCGCCGTTTGCCGACTGTTAGTGTAAGCGTTACTCCTGGTACGCGTATGACGCACGCCTTGCGTTCGTCTCCTGGATAGTTCATCTACTCCTTTGGGTGACGCCAAAGAGTTCGCCCAGAATCCGCTGGAGCGCCGCCCATGCCTACATTGCTGTCATGGTGAACCATGTCGGGAGTAATAGAATATGAGGGTCTATAGACTATAGTTCATTCCGCGAGACTGCGGCTAAGACATAATTCTGTCGTCTCTTCTAGTCAAGCGTCTTCACAGCTGCCTCGTCCATAAGCCATTCCAGATCAATGTTTCGTAAACAGTCTTCGAGAAACCGTCGATTGCCTTGCTTATCACATAGGCGCCAGGCAGCAGGCGGAGAGTACATACGACCACAGGGTGTGGAAAACAGGGCTTCCCGTCCGCTCAGCCGTACTTAAGCCACACGCCGGGAGGTTAGTAGTTGGGTGGGTGACCACCAGCGAATCCCTTCTGTTGTATGTTTTTTTTGGTCTTTTCAAATCTTAGCTATATCAAGTTTGTTGTTCAGCATCGTTTCGTGCTCTCGTCCTCCCAGACACAGTCTGCCCCTCTTCTCAAGTGATGCCGCCACATGACCCGATGCAACCCAACACCCTTGTAAATGCATTAGAAATCGTACCTGGTTAGCTACACCAACCGAACCAACCATCAAGATCAAGGAACCGCCCACTGTGCGTACATCGGTCAAGCGAGGGCTCTGGCTTTTGACGAAGGTTTCGCTTATGTCGGGAAGCATTTTAGTCGATTGGTAGCTTTCGAATGATAGAGTGGACGAAGGATCCAATTGTCTTCCCAGATTGTAAATTTCTATTGCAACAATAGTAGAGCTTGACGGTAGATTATATCTCCCCCGGCTAGATGACACGGAGATTAGGGCTGTCGGCTTTGCAGGCGGAGGGGGGGGGGGGGCGGGGCTTCGGCCCCTGTGAGGACGAGGTGGTAGGTCTGGTGAGCCTGAGTGAATGGGGTTGTTTTGGTTTGCGTTGGCATGTTGAAGTGGTATTTGGTTGTAGTGCTTTGTGTCTTGATGCGTGTTTGAGCTTGTGAGGTTTGTTGCGGAGGATCTGGACGAAGCTATGGATCCGAATGAGAGGTTCCGGTGCGGGAAAGAACGAGTCGGGAAGTACCCCATCCCGATTCTTACACACAACTCACGCTGCGCAAGAAGACCAATAAAGCATGTAGTGACTCCTCAGCTGCCCCATTGCCTCCATCCATTCTAGCTATCTCGTGTGCAGATATCATGGCTTCCCCGATTAAAGTGGCGCGCCTCCCTGCCGCCGCCCACGACGGCCGCATGGCCAACGTCCGATTCCAGCAAGCGCAACTAGCCGCCTTGCACGACAGTCTCCGCCCTGATGGTGGACCAAACAGGTCAGCCAGCAGCTGCCCCAGGCGTCCGCGCGAGGCCCGGCCTGCCCTGCGCCGCTCTCTTCGATCGGACCGCTGATGTGGACTACGCCGCCCGACAGATCTGGGCTGCGTGTGCGGCCTACGGCGGTGGGTCACCGCATCGCCCGGGCATTGTCGCGGTCAACGTATGGGCGAAGCAGCCGTTCGTGGAAGCACTTCTGCGACATTCGAGCTCGGGCCGTGGTGGCTGTAAGAGGCCAGTTCCTGGGAAGAGCAAGCAGATCGACATGTGGATGGAAGAGGCAGAGCGGAGCCCGGAGCGAGATCAATACTATTTCCGGCGACGCTTGACAGTGCTTGGTATTAAGGCGGAGTACGGACCCTTTCCTTGACTGAGTAAGTCTATGGGAGCTCTGATCTAACAGTGCACGCAGAACATAAACCTCCTCGCGTCGATTTATGAAGGGGGGGTGTGGATCGCCTTACTTGCTGCTGTTCACCGTGACCGGTCTGGTCGATGCCGTACTTATGTTGAACGATACGTAAGTTGCACCCAACAACTTCACTCAGACCATGTCGGCTTTGAGCCATTCTGTTGCAAACCTCCGACTTTAATCGTCGGAAGAGAACTCATGGTGGCATATTTATTCTCCTCACCCGACGTGGCCAAATACTGGAGCCAGCAAATCAATAGCCATGCCACCTTAGCCAACCACATTCCCCCACCCATGCTACGTGACTCTCGCCCCTCTTCCTTGTCCATAGCTCCGGACCATCGATGGCTGATGCAATAGCAGTCGGACCCGCACTCGCCACGGACCAGAGAGTGATCCCTGTCGAGCGTCGCTATACAACGTGGATGTTCTCGCGCCCGCGGCCGGTGATGATCACCACGATCCAGGCAGGGAAGAGTGGGCTGAAGAAAGGGCACTGTGGAAGGAGAAGTGTAGATGTGTGTATATTTTTGTGTGTACGGCTACGTGGCCCTTTCTCCGAGAAGTAGTGGGATCCGAGGTTATATAACTCCAGATCTGTTATACCCTCTATAAACAAAAAGGCCGCCACTGAGTTATATACAAAAGAGAAAAACATAAGACTGCTCGTGTTTTCGAAATAGAAAATAAATAAAGTATAGATACAGAAATGTTAGATAAGATCTATTATACCAAGCTGTTTAATAAAGTAAGAATAAGTAAGATATTTGAGAGGCTTTATAAGACTGTCGGCTGCTTAATCTATCGTATTAATATAAATAAACTTGACGTTTTTAGTACGTACTTTACACCGTATAAAATACTATTTAATTGATACATATTTGGTTCTCGCGTGGAATTCAGAATTTTTAGTCAGAATAATAGCGGATTGGTTGTCAGCGCGAATTATAGTAGGTTTAGTTATTAATACAGATATAGCCTTAAAATACTAGATATCCAACTCGGTAAACAGAAGTTAAAACTAAAAAAGTTTTTAGATTATAACAGTCTAAGCAATATACTTATTCTTTATAGAAGACAGTATAATAGCGGTTTACTTCTTTAAACTCTAGAAAACAGGCCCGTCAGTAAGATAAAAGACGTAGTTGAAAGTTAATATAGTATTAAAAATATAAAAACCGGTTTAATCGGTATTATAGTAACTAATAAAACTAGAGTCTCCGCGTTTATAAAAAGAATAATAGTTTAACAAGCCTACAAGATAGTACCAGACGAGGTTTATAACTTAAATATAAAATTTATCAAAATTCGCCGCGAAGAACGATAACTTACTAATTATATATATAATATCAGAATATATATTAAATATAATTTATATTAGAGTACTGTTATACTTTTAATACAACTTAATATCGTCCGGCTGGATAGTTCCTGTATATTTAAATAAAGAATTTTTATAGTTAAAAGATATAAAAAAAACTTTGTATATTAATATACTAAAATACTTTAAACAGTCTTTAATATATAACTTTTATAAAAGATATATACTGTTATCAGTTTATATAATATTAATACTAAAAAAACGAATACAGAGACTATTATCGGTAAACTTAATAAAATTATTCAGCAGATTCTTAAAAATATTAATTACGGAAATATCTGGTGCTAAAAATAGAATATTATTAATATAAACAAGTATATAAAGATTTTTTCCGACGAATACAGAGTAGTTTATATAAAGATATTTAAAGCTGTTTATAGTAAGAAAGTTATAAAGTATATTATACTACTCATATAATATCTGCTTTAATCTGTATAATAATTTAACAAATATACTGTATATACCGTTCTTCTAGAAGTCTTCCGGCAGTTCAATATATATCAGTTTATATAGTTCGGCGTTAAGAAAGATTATAATAATATTAAGACTATATAACAACCAACTAAATATAATAATAAAAATAATAAAAATCTTAAAGTTAATACTTTTCGCAACAGCAGCGTAGATCTCGTCTATCTAATAATTTTTATTGGTATACTAGTAAAAGCCTTTAACAATAAAACAGGTTTTATATATACTGTTATACTTAATTTTTTATATTTATTTAAGAGGCAGAAGTCGGAATTTACAGAAATATAAAACAACGCGAAAAATACCTTATTTAATCTGTTATTATATTTTCTAGTAAATAGTATTATACTATTTAGAGGCTTTAACACAGGCTATAATATTAGTATAGCTGATAGAAGTATAACCAATATTTTATAAAATTAATTTCTTTACAGTAGAAGATTTTTTATAATCTAAAAATAGATCTGCAGTCGGCTGTATAGCTGCAGTATTAAAAAATAAAACATATACAAAATAATTATTAATTAGAAGATTAAATAAAATATTAATATAAAGATCCGGATTATTATTAATATTAATAATATAAAACTATAGCAACTCAAGCAAAATATAAAACAGTTTTTATATATAAATCAAATAATATAGCAGTTACTGAGTTGCAGTCTCCGTAAATAAAAATACTAAAAATAAATTACTAATAACTAAACAGTCTATAACTACTAATTTATTATTAAAGATATTATTCTTAATAGTAGAAGACGGTGTATTAAAAGTATTAAATAGTATATTATATATAATATTATTAGAAATATTTAATAAAAATAATATACTAGTTTATTTATATTTAATAAGCTAGTTAGAATCCGAGTTACCAACCTCTTATTTTAAAGCCGGAATACTAGAAAACTCCATTTATAGTAGCTTCTAGCTTTAAAAAATATAAAAAACAGAAATCAGCAGTATATATCTTTCTGAATAATTTCTTTATTAGAAGTACTGTTATATATAAAATTAAGATTATATATAAATACAATAGTAGATATCTATAAAATCGGTTTTTTATTAAAAATAATATTATATATATATACAATTTAACAGATCTTAATATCGTATATTTTATAAACTAATTCGGAGTAGTCTATAAAGCAGTTTTTCTATATATAATTCTTTAATTTATCGCAAGTTTTTTTAAAAATAAGATACTAATAGCAGCAGCCAAGAATTCTTTAGCAAGCAATATCAGATTATATACTATATAAAACTTTATATAATATCTTACTAATAAAGTTATATACAAGCTGATTCTAAATATAGTTTACAGTAAAAATAATATAGTTCCAAAAATAATAAGATAATTAATTATCAGCTATAACAAAAATACAGAACTCGACAAGATATCTGTTCTTAATCTCGGTAATTAAATTAAGATTAGAATAATAATATAGAGCCGGATTTTAAACAATATTCTATTTCTAATAATAAATTATAAGTAGTTAGTATTTTAATATATTATCGCCGTAAATATACTTAATATCAATATTTAATTAATATTTAAAATAGTTCTATATTATAATAAACTTATTATAAATCTCGCTACGGTTTTTAAAGAAAAAGACCTAGTAGTAATAAAAAATATAATCTATAAAAATAATAAAATAGTAGATACTAGTCTAGCTGTATATAGATAGCAGACTATAAATATTAATATATATAAAATCTTTAACTCGAAGTCTAAGATTATATAATTTAGTATATAATACTAGAAGTACCTGACTTTTTCCGCGTAAATATAATTCGCAAAATACTGATAAAATACTCTTTTTAATATTCAGACCAACAATATACTTTAAAAAATCACAGATTTTATACTCAAAGACATAAACTATACAATAATAAATTAAATAAATTAAGATTAACAGAATAACTAATTTTTTAATTATATAAACAATAAGATTGGTAAAAAATAAGCAAGTTAAAATACTATAGTAATATAAATTATAAATAGTCTTACAGCTCGTAGCACCAGTAGTATTTATAAAATATTATTTCTTATTTATAATAGTATAGCTAATTTATTTACTATTCTAAATAAGAAGTATAATTCTCTTTAATATTATATATAATTAAACGCCTAAGCGAGCCAGCTGTTTGTATAAGATAAGATTATTTAAAAAAGCCGAAGCAAACCAGTAATAGTTAATATTAAATATACCAATCAGATTACCGTCTTTATTTACAAATTCAATAGAAACAGTATTATAGCCGATAGTACAAAAAATTTTATTAATAACCGTCTTAATCCAGTAAACACAGGGTATAAAAGTTTAAAAATAGTATTTAAAATAGTTTATATTTTTTACAGTTCCGAAATCAAATATTTACTTATTTATATAATTTAAACAGGCGTTCTTCTAGGCTACAGCTGCCACATTAAAATAAACTAATACAGTATAAATACTAAGCAAGTTATAATTAATATTAATAATATTAATAGTAGATAATTCAGACGGTAATACTACCTTCGCTGATATAAATACTGTATTAATATATATACTTATATTCTTCTTTTTATCTAGATTTAATAAATACTTACTTAAAAAATAATTTCTGTTATATTAATAAAAAGTATAGAATATCAAGTTTCTGTCCGCGACGTCGAATTTTTTATATTCGAACTAAATATTAGAATTTAATTATTCTCTACTGTAACTATAACTATTACTATATCTACAACTACAGCCTCTATCTTAGTTATAACCGCCGCGATTACTATTACTATAATTAAAAATATTATTAGTAAAAGTCTTATTACTAATAGTATATATAAATAGCTATAAGAATTAATTCTTCCGAGTATATTCAAACTGCGTGAATTAAATATAAACTAATAAAAATACAGCGGCTTTCTTAAGTATTATATATTAATTTATAATAAACAGTTAAAGTACTATAATATCTTAAATTACTATAAAAAACTATAAAAATTTAGTCTAATTATCTACAGTCTTAATACCGCGTAACTTATTAAAGACATCTATAAACTTTATTAAAAATATATCTTAACTAAAGATATTATTATAGTATATAAACATCTACTTATTATATAAACAAACAATAATTACAAAGCTGAAAATCTTATAAACTTTTTAGAAAAGTCTATATACTTTAGCTGCTATATTACAGTTCTAGAAACATACTGCAGGGCTGGGCTTATATATAATACCGAGAATAATAAAAACTAAATAGTTTAATTAATTCTATCTTTAAATATTTATATTATATATATTTAGTAGAATACGATTTCTTTCTTTAATCTTAGTAATACCATATTAAACATCTATTTAAATAAACATATTTCCATCCTCTATTGCTCGGACTGTAAGAACTTAAACAACTTGTTCTTTAAATTTAAAATAAAAAACCGGTTTCTTAAAAACAGTATAGTTATTTTAAAGTAATTTTCAAATATCTAAATTCTTAGACCTAAGATAGTTGTGTAGATTATATTACTATATTAATTAGTTAAACTAATCTTTTAACTTTAATATAGCTTTAAAAATATTAATATTAAATAGATCTTTTAATAATACTATAATATAACGTGTGACCACGCCGCTCGCGTAGTAGAAGTATCTGGTTGGTTGATTCGGTAGATTAATAGATATTAAATCTGATTACTAAACTGGTTAGAACGCCTCGAAGGCTTCTCTATCTCGCTGTATATAAAAATTGCTAAACAAAGACGTAAAAAGCTGTTAATATCGTGGATATCAGTATATATAAAAAGATTTTAATAAATAGAATAAGAAAGAATAAATTCAACAAGAAATATAGCCACAAGAGCTTATAATCTGTAGAAGAAGAAGCGTAGATATGTATATATTTTTATATATACAGCTATATGGCCCTTCCTCCGAGAAGTGGTGGGATCCGAGGTCACGTGACCCCAGATCTGTCACAGGCACGTCCATGGAGCGCTGAGCAAGGAGGTACTCAAGTCACTGCTCAAAACCAGACAGGGGCCTGGGACTTCCACGGGCTTCTTCGAGCAGGGGATTCTGGTGGGGTTTGTGTTCATTGCTATACCGGTTGTATCGGTGGCAGGGCTCTCGGTGTGGACGTTAGCAACAAAAGGGGTCTTCTAGTTTCTACTATTGTTCTTGGAGGGTCTCTGTCGGAATTGGTATATGTGGTAGATGCAGCAGACGAGGCTACTACGGAGGAACTATGAACATGGGCTGTGGTGGGCGCTGAGCGAGCGGCCGACCACTCGCCTCAGGGCTGTAGGTCGAAATCATAGCTTTCATACCGAATCGCGGTTTGAAATTCCATACGTTGCTGCGTAGTGAAAAGATGAGGGGGCCGAGGCTCGAGTCAGAGACTTTAGTGAATATAAGATGGCCATCGATTGGAGGAGAGCTACTAACCATACAAAGCCAAAGCCTTCACTATAGCCCTGTTTTTCTGTGATTCACTCCAAGCTGTCGATCGTCTTAGCAGCCCTTCCATGGCTAGCCAAAATGGGCGGGCTGAGTCCAGCGGGCTTCTTAGGTTAATAGGGCTTGACTTGAATGTAGCGTGAATTGAATGTAACGTGAATTCAATTGTCCTTGCACTGGATTCAATGGAATGGATTTCAATGGGCTTATATACCCCCTCCTCCCTCCTCCTTCTGTCTTCTTCCTTCTTCCTCCCAAGCCTTCCACTTCTTCTACATCTATCCTCTTCATCCATTCTCTTCATCCATCCTCTTCATCCATCCTCCTCATCCATCCTCTTCATCCATCCTCTTCATCCATCCTCTTCATCCATCCTCT